>NC_062219.1:75361592-75694959 GCF_902686445.1 Sciurus carolinensis | reverse complement strand
GTGATATCTTTAGCTTCTCTTTACTGCAACTTCTCTCTCTCGGGTTTGGACTTAGCGGGACGGCAAAATCCAGTTGAGAACTTCAGATTATTATGTATCCGAGGGTGTAGGGTGTACATAAGGTGGGTTGGAGTGGGCTCTGTGCGACACATCCTCTAGAGTTCCATGAAGCTCCAAGCCTGTGTCTTCATGTCACCTTCCTACTGGTCCATGGCTTTTTCAGTGTGCTGTTGGAGGAGCAGTGCCCTGGGCCAGTTGCCCATCTTGGTGAGAAGGTCTCGGGACATGGTTGGTGTGGACTTGTCCAGACACGTTTTTCTCTTTCAGTGTCAGCGGTAGAGGCCTGGGATTTATGTAAGGAACTTTTTTCTTTTTTAAAAAAAATATCTACAGGAAGGAAGTATACATAGAAATACAAATAAAAGGACACCAAAATCCACCTTCGGTGACTCTGTAAGAACTTTTTCTGAGTGTGTGTGTGTGTGTGTGTGTGTGTGTGTGTGTGTATGTCTGGGGGCTGTAGGGTGGAGAGAACTATGTGAGAACCACAATAGCATAGCATTATTTTTGTGCATGGTAAACTATACAGAATGTAAAATTTACCATTTTAACTATTTTACAGTGCACGATTCAGTGGCATTGTGTACATTCACAGTGCTGTGCAACCATCATAATCCAGATTGTTCCACTACATGATATATATCCAGACTGTTCCAGTACCCCAACTGGAAACCCCATCCCCACTAAGCACTAGGGAGAGGGTGACAAAACCACTGTTCTGCCCCTTTAAAAATACAGACTTTTGAAACTTTATACTGTGAGTTGAACCAAATGCCCAAACACATAGTTTATTTTGTAATTTTTCAAGGTGTTCAGTCTGTCTTGGAGGTAAACGAATCCATGAACGTGCTCTGGCCTCGGCCCCACCTTTGTGCAGAACCTCTGACCTCCCCTCTTCTGCCTGTGCAGGGAAATATTCTTTCCTTATCCCACTGAGAGCAATGCTTGAAGCTCTTTAGGGACTCTGCGGCAAAAATTTAGTGGTTTACCTCAGATAATGAGGGGATTATTATTCAGATAATGAGTCTGGAATCCCAGTTGAAGGATTCTTTTCCCAACAACCCACAATCAGTTCCAAAACTGACAAACCTCTGGGATCTTGATTAGGACCAGAGCGTCTTGCATGGCAACCCATTTCCTATAAGTGGTCTATTGAGGTTCTGTTTGGGGAGAGTGGATGGCAAGCCAAAATTCACAATGACTGCCTTCTTTCATAATGACTGTCTCCTTGTGTTACATTCCTGGCCATGCTGGTGAAGGGTACAGTATTGCTATGAAACTGTCAAGAGACAGAGAGAGAGAGGAGAGAGGTGATAAAGTCCGATCAGCATTCACAAAAAACCTGCTGGAGTTTGTTATTTGAATTTTTTTTTCCACTGCTGGGATTGCAAATCATCAAAAGAGGAATCTTTTAAAACTCTTTGGAAGTACAGCAGAAAACTTTTTTTCCTTCCTGTGTAATGATAGAAATAAATAATTTATCTAGCATGATATTCCAGTGTAGTTTGGATACCCTTAAACAAAACAGGCAAAAAGCATGTATTTAGCCACACCCCCAAAATGGCTAACATTAACATTCTAAATAGATAAAGAAAACATACAACGATGGGCATTTTTCCATATGCCCATCTACATATTTACTTCTACATATTTACTTCTACATGTTTATAATACTCTAGTTTATACAATCCTCAGGAAGCAAGTTAATTTTCAGAATTTTTAACTTGTATTTTTAAAACACTGGTATTTCTTTCTTCCTGCTTGCAGAAACATGGGCTACTAACTTGATATGTGATGTTCTCAGTAGATCAGGACACATTTGACTAAAAACTACTCTTGAGTGATGCCCTTAGGAGCTAATGGGATGTGGAGGGCCATCCGTGCTTACTGGACGTGACTCACTTCATGCCTCCCCTCCCCTCCCCTCCCCTCCCCTCCCGTCCCCTCTCCTCTCCTCTCCTCTCTCCCTCTTTAATCTCCCTTCTTACTGTGTACTGACCACTTTCAGTCTGTCCATAGAACATAGATCTCCAGTAAGCTCCACATTTCCAACTTCTATTTGCTATTGCTATTAGAAGCAAGTGCATAAAATCAATCTGTCAGTAAATTGCAAGTGAAGATCAAAACCCTTGCCTTGGGAAGAAAATGTAAAAAGTTTGGTGTTTTTAGATTTTTTTCCCATTTTGTTTTCAGATTCCTATCTCTGTGCTGTGTGACTAAGCCAAAGAGTTATAACAGAGCTGATCAAGATGTAGGTTCTAGAGCCTGACATCCAAGGCTCACAGCCCAGGCTGTCACTTAGCCTTGATATCTTGGGCAAGTTACTCACCCCACCGTCCCTCCATTCCTCATTGGTGATAAACAGATATACACATACAGTGTTATTGTGTGATTTCAATACATAAATACCTATAAAGTTCCGAGAAGAGTACCCAACAAATAGTAAAATTTTAGTCAAACTTAGTTCTTAAATAAAATCTGTTGATACACTTTATACACAGAAACGAGGGAAAAACCTAGAAAGGTTTTAAAATATACTATCCCTCTTCTTTTAATTCAATCAACATATATTTTTTGAACACCTACTCTTTGCAATCTATCACACTAGGTACTCTCGAGGATGCACACCCACAACTGTCTGAGTAGTTTTCTCAGTGATGATGTGGTTGCTGGTCTTGGGTGTGGAAGATGTAAGTACAGGTACAAGGATGCTTATGAATGGAGAGAACCCTCACAGAGACTGAGAGGATTATAGTCAGTAGGGTGGAGCCCAAACAAGATTCTAATTATTCATTTTGGTTAAATTTTGTGTCCATGAGCACGATAATGAACCATACCAATAATAATTAAATATCAGCTACTCTGAATGGGTCTTTGGGAGAAAATAAGTCAATGCCAACTGAGGCCTTGCTTTAGGCTGACCCAATTCTAGGAAAGCCTAGAACCAGTGGAGGTCATGTTGCCAAGGTCCTGTTGCTATATGGGGTGGGGCTTCTTGGGTCTGCATAGAGATTGTATTTGCTCACAGTATTAGTTTGCTAGGACAACAAAGTACCTTAACAAAGTACTATGACTGGGTAGTTTAAATAACAGAAATTTATGTTCTCACAGTTCTGGAAATAGAAAGCAAGATCAGGGTGTTGGCAGGGTTGGTTTTTCCTGAGGCCTCTCTACGTGACTTGCAGAAGGTCCCCTTCTTAAGGTATCCTCACAGGCCCCTTTTTCTATGCATGCTCACCTTTAGTATTTCTTCCTTTCCTCAAGAACATCAGATCAGTTCAGTTCGAGGCCTCACCCTTGTAATCTTATTTAGCATTTCCTTATAGACCATATCTCCAAAAACAGTCATTGAGAATCAGGGCTTTACTAAATGAATTTGGGAGAGACACACTTCACTACATAATACTCTATAAGATTACAGTTTATCAAGGAAGAACTGTCTCTTGCAATTGCACCATTAAAGTCGATAGACACTGTGTTAAAGAATAGTCACTAAACTCAAACAACCTATGAGCTGAGAGTGGGGTGAGGTTGGAAGATGGCATGATTTCTTCAAGGTAACTCATTCTTGTCTAACATATTAAAATTCTCTTAGAGAATGAATACATAGATAAAGAATATACGTAAATAACAGAGCTACAAGGAACTGGGAGACTGTTTAGTTCAATCTTCTTGTTTTACCAAGGAGCACATTGAATGCCAGGACTCATGGGCCTTGCCTGAGGCCACCCAGCTTTATAAGGGCAGAGCTGAGAGGAGGTTGCAAGAATTTGCCTCTAAATAGCAGGCCACCTCTAAGCACACCTGTGGGGAATTATTGCACAGTGGGGTGACTGTACATAGCAACATTATCCTGTACTTTTAACAAACCTGAAAGAAAAGATGTTGATGTTTTCACAATAAAAATGATAAATGTTTGAGGAGGTAAATATGATTAACCTGAGTTAAGCCTTCTACCTTCTGCATGTATTGAGATGTAGCATGGCATTCCATTAATATGTTTTTATGTACCACCTAACAAATAAATTTTAAATAAATAAACACAACTGTGAATAAGGAGGACCAGTGGATATAACTATTCAGATTTGGAAAAATGTTTGACAGTTCTCAGTTTTAAAGAGATGAAAACATAGTGCTTCAAGGGAGTAGTTTTATTGTGGTATAGAACTGAAAATTTAGGATATAAAAAATAGGGAGAAATGAGTATTCATCTTATTAGATATTCACATTATTCAGTACCATTAAACATCCAGTAGGCACTGCTGAAGTTGGGCTTTTAAAATATAAACATTTTAATAAATGGTCTAGAAAAAGGCCAACATTTCACTAAATCAGTGTTTGTTGAGGAGGGATGACGATAAGATTCTGAGGAAAAGTGTTGCAGGCACAAACATGTTTGAAAGCACTGAGTTAAAGCAACATGGTTTCTTTGTTGTGGACTTTCTCTGGGCCATTGCTACAATAATTAAATGTGAAAAGTCCGTGTATTTCTAGACTTCTTTGACCAGAGAAGCTCTGATTTTTATAGAATTTATTGTGGGAAAAGCTGCAAAGCAAATCTGCCTGGTAAAAATACCAAGTTGGTAAGAATAAAATGTAGAAAGAAGTGGGTGCTGGGGAACACTGATAATTTATCAACTAAACCATAATATATGCTGCATGCTCTTGTTATTATCTGTTTACCCTGTAGGTATAAATAAAGTCTCAACCTTATTTTTGTACATGTTTCTGCTTGAGGGGCGATGCCTATCTTCCATCTCTTTTTTATTCTTTGCAGTTCCTAGAACAGTACCCTACACACAGTAGGTGCCTACTAGATGTTATTATTGTTGATGTGATTGTACTAGATGAGATTCAGTTTCAGATGACTCAGAGGCAAAGTTCTCTATTCTGTACCATTGGTCTGTCTATTTTGGTGCCAATACAATGCCATTTATATTACTATTGCTATATAGTATGGTTGAAGGTCTGGTATTGTGATTCCTCCTGCTTTGTTCTTCTTTTTTTTTTTTTCTTTTTTTTTTATTGTGAACAAATGGGATACATGTTGTTTCTCTGTTTGTGCATGGCGTAAAGGCGTACCATTTATGTAATCATAAATTTACATAGGGTAATGTTAGTTGATTCATTCTGCTACTTTTCCCTTCCCCCACCCTTCCACCCCTCTTTTCCCTCTATACAGTCCTTCCTTCCTCCATTCTTGCCCCCCTCCCTAACCCTAACTCTAACCCTAACACTAACCCCTCCCACCCCCATTATGTGGCATCATCCACTTATTAGCGATATCATTCGTCCTTTGGTTTTTTTGAGATTGGCTTATCTCACTTAGCAGGATATTCTCCAATTTCATCCATTTGCCTGCAAATGCCATAATTTTATCATTCTTTATGGCTGAGTAATATTCCATTGTATATATATATACCACAGTTTCTTTATCCATTCATCAATTGAAGGACATCTAGGTTGGTTCCACAATCTGGCTATTGCAAACTGAGCAGCTATGAACATTGATGTGGCTGTGTCTCTGTAGTATGCTGATTGTAAGTCCTTTGGGTATAGGCCAAGGAGTGGGATACCTGGGTCAAATGGTGGTTCCATTCCAAGCTTTCTAAGGAGTCTCCATACTGCTTTCCAGAGTGGCTGCACTAATTTGCAGCCCCACCAGCAATGTATGAGTGTACCTTTCTCCCCACATCCTCACCAACACCTGTTGTTGCTTGTATTCTTGATAATCGCCATTCTAATTGGGGTGAGATGGAATCTTAGGGTGGTTTTGATTTGCATTTCTCTTATTACTAGAGATGTTGAACATTTTCCATATGTTTGTTGATTGCTTGTAGATCTTCTTCTGTGAAGTGTCTATTCATTTCCTTAGCCCATTTGTCGATTGGATTATTTGCATTCTTGGTGTAGAGTTTTTTGAGTTCTTTATAGATTCTGGAGATTAGTGCTCTATCTGAAGCACAATTGGCAAAGATTTTCTCCCACTCTGTAGGCTCTTTTTTCCCTTGCTGATAGTTTCCTTTGCTGAGAGAAAGCTTTTAAGTTTGAATCTATCCCAGTTATTGATTCTTGCTTTTATTTCTTGTGCTATGGGAGTCCTGTTGAGGAACTCTGTCCGTAAGCCGACATGTTGAAGCTCTGGACCTACTTTTTCTTCTATAAGATGCAAGGTGTCTGGTCTGATTCCGAAGTCCTTAATCCATTTTGAGTTTAGTTTCATGCATGGTGAGAGATATGAGTTTAGCTTCATTCTGTTGCATATGGATTTCCAATTCTCCCAGCACCATTTGTTGAAGAGGCTATCTTTTCTCCACTGTAAGTTGTTGGCACCTTTGTCTAGTATGAGAAAATTGTATTTATTTGGGTTTGTGTCCGTATCCTCTATTCTGTACCATTGATACATCTTTCTATTTTGGTACCAATACCATGCCGTTTTTGTTACTATTGCTTTGTAGTAGAGTTGAAGATCTGGTATTGCAATACCCCCTGCTTCACTCTTTCTGCCAAGGATTGCTTTAGCTATTCTGGGTTTTTTATTCTTCCAGATGAATTTCATAATTGCTTGCTCTATTTCTGTAAGGTACGTCATTAGGATTTTAATTGGAATTGCATTGAATCTGTATAGTACTTTTGGTAGTACGACCATTTTGACAATATTAATTCTTCCTATCCAAGAACATGGGAGATCTTTCCAACTTCTAAGGTTTTCCTTAATTTCTTTCTTTAGTGTCTGTAGTTCTCATTGTAGAGGTCTTTCAACTCTTTTGTGAGATTGATTCCCAAGTATTTTATTTTTTTCGATGCTATTATGAATGGGGTAGTTTTCCTAATTTTACTTTCTGAAGATTCATCACTTATGCATATAAATGCATTAGATTTTTGTGCATTGATCTTATATCCTGCTACTTTACTGAATTCACTTATGAGTTTTAAAAGTTTTCTGGTGGAATTTTCTGGTTCCTCTAAGTATATAATCATATCATCAGCAAATAGGGATAGCTTGAGTTCTTCTTTTCCTATTCGTATCCCTTTAATTTCCTTGGTCTATATAATTGCTCTGGCTAGAGTTTCAAGGACGATGTTGAATAGAAGTGGTGAAAGAGGGCATCCCTGCCTTGTTCCAGTTTTTAGGGGGAATGCTTTCAGTTTTTCACCATTTAGAATGATATTAGCCATGGGCTTAGCATAGATGGCCTTTACAATGTTAAGGAATGTTCCCACTATCCCTATTTTTTCTAGTGTTTTGAGCATGAAGGGGTGCTGTATTTTATCAAATGCTTTTTCTGCATCTATTGAAATAATCATGTGATTCTTGACTTTAAGTCTATTGATATGGTGAATTACATTTATTGATTTCCTGATGTTGAACCAACCTTGCATCCCTGGGATGAAACCCACTTGATCATGGTGCACTATCTTTTCAATAAGTTTTTGTATGCGATTTGCTAAAATCTTGTTTAGAATTTTTGCGTCGATGTTCATTAAGGATATTTTCTGAAATTTTCTTTCCTCGATGTGTCTCTGTCTGGTTTAGGTATCAGGGTAATATTGGCTTCATAGAATGAGTTTGGGAGGGTTTCCTCCTCTTCTGTTTCATGGAATTCTTTGAAGAGTATTGGAATGAGCTCTTCTTTAAAGGTTTTGTAGAACTCGGCTGAGAACCCATCTGGTCCTGGACTTTTCTTTGTTGATGACTTCTTCTATTTCATTACATGAAATTGGTCTATTTAAATTGTGTATGTCCTCCTCATTCAGTGTAGGCAATTCATATGTCTCTAGAAACCTGTTGATTTCTTCAAAATTTTCTATTTTGTTGGAGTATAGATTTTCAAAATAGCTTCTAATTATGTTTTGTATTTCAATCGTGTCTGTTGTGATGTTTCCTTGTTCATTCCGAATTTTAGTGATTTGGGTTTTCTCTCGTCTTCTCTTTGTTAGTGTGGCTAAAGGTTTATCAATTTTGTTTATTTTTTTGAAGAATCAACTATTTATTTTGTCAATTTTTTGTATTGTTTCTTTTGTTTCAATTTGTTGATTTCAGCTCTGATTTTAACTATTTCCTGTCTTCTACTACTTTTGGTGTTGGTCTATCTTCTTTTTCTAGGGCTTTGAGCTGTAGTGGTAGGTCGTTTATTTGTTGAGTTTTACTTCTTTTATTAAATGCGCTCCATGAAATAAATTTTCCTCTAAGTACTGCTTTCATAGTGTCCCAGAGATTTTGATATGATGTTTCTTTGTTCTCGTTTACCTCTAAGAATTTTTTAATTTCCTTCCTAATATCTTCTGTTATCCATTCATCATATAATAGCATATTGTTTAATCTCCAGGTGTTGGAGAAATTTCTGTTTTTTACTCTTTCATTGATTTCTAACTTCAATCCATTATGATCTGATAGAATACAAGGTAGTGTCTCTATCTTCTTGTATTTGCTAACATTAGCTTTGTGGCATAATATATGGTCCTTTTTAGAGAAGGATCCATGTGCTGCTGAGAAGAAAGTATATTTGCTCTTGGTTGGATGGTATATTCTATAAATGTCTGTTATGTCTGCATTATTGATTGTGTTATTGAGATCTATGATTTCTTTGTTCAACTTGTGTTTGGAAGATCTGTCCAGTGGTGAGAGAGGTGTGTTAAAATCACCTAGTATTATTGTGTTATGGTCTATTTGTTTTCTAAAATCGAGAAGAATTTGTTTGACATACATGGATGAGCCACTGTTTGGGGCATAGATGTTGATGATTGTTGTGTCTTGCTGATTTATGTTTCCCTTAAGCAGTATGAAATGTCCTTCTTTATTCCTTCTGAGTAACTTTGGCTTGAAGTGCACATTATCTGAAATGAGGATGGATACTCCAGCTTTTTTGTTGAGTCAATGTTCATGGTATGTTTTTCCCCATCCTTTCACCTTTAGTATATGGGTATCTCTTTCTATAAGGTGAGTCTCTTGTAGGCAACATATTGTTGGATTTTTCTTTTTAATCCAATCTGCCAGTCTATGTCTTTTGATTGATGAATTCAGGCCATTAACATTCAGGGTTATTATTGAGATATGATTTGTATTCTAAGTCATTTGGTTCATTTTTTAAATTTTATTTATTTATTTATTTTTTCGACACATCTTGGTTCCTCATTTATTTGACAGTTCCTTTAGGATAATTCCTCCCTTTGCTGATTTGCTTCTTTGTTTTTTATCTCTTCCTCATGGAATATTTTGCTGAGAATGTTCTGTAATGCTGGCTTTCTTTTTGTAAATTCTTTTA
This sequence comes from Sciurus carolinensis, assembly GCF_902686445.1. Lineage (NCBI taxonomy): Eukaryota > Metazoa > Chordata > Mammalia > Rodentia > Sciuridae > Sciurus > Sciurus carolinensis. The sequence continues at coordinate 75,685,633 of NC_062219.1, read as the reverse complement.
GCTTTTGTTTTTCATCGAAGGATCTTATTTCGTCGTCAAATTTGAAGGTAAGTTTTGCTGGGTGTAAGATTCTTGGCTGGCATCCATTTTCTTTCAGAGCTTGAAAAATGTTGTTCCAGGTCCTTCTAGCTTTTAGGGTCTGGATTGAAAAATCTGCTGATATCCGTATTGCTTTCCCCCTGAATGTAATTTGGTTCTTTTCTCTCACAGCCTTTAAAATTCTGTCTTTATTTTGTATGTTAGGTATTTTCATTATAATGTGACGTGGTGTGGGTCTGTTGTAATTTTGTGTATTTGGAGTCCTATGAGCCTCTTGTACTTGATTTTCCATTTCATTCTTCAGATTTGGAAAATTTTCTGATATCATTTCATTGAATAGATTGTTCATTCCTTTGGTTTGTTTCTCTAAGCCTTCCTCAATCCCAATAATTCTTAAATTTGGCCTTTTCATGATATCCCATTGTTCTTGGAGATTCTGTTTATGATTTCTTACCACCTTCTCTGTTTGTTCAACTTTGTTTTCAAGGTTAAATATTTTGTTCAGTATCTGAGTTTCTGTCTTCCAGGTGTTCTATCCCATTGGTTATGCTTTCTATGGAGTTCTTAATTTGGTTTATTGTTTCCTTCATTTCAAGGATTTCTGTTCTGTTTTTTTTCAGTATATCTAACTCTTTATTGAAATGATCTTTTGCTTCCTGTATTTGCTCTTTTAACTGTCAATTGGTGCGATCATTCAATGCCTGCATTTGCTCTTTCTTCTCATCATTCAATGCCTGCATTTGCTCTTTCATCTCATCGTTTGCTTCCCTGATCATTTTAATTATGTACATTCTGAACTCCCTTTCTGTCATTTCTTTTGCCATCCTGTCATTGGATTTTATTGATGTAACATCTAGATTTGTTTGGGGCATTTTCTTCCCTCATTTTCTCGTATTGTTCAGGAATCAGTGGATCATTAAGATATTGCTGTTTTCCTCTATTGACTTATAATGTCCCTGAAGATTGCTAGTATATTCCCTCTTATCCTTCAGTAGCCTGAAGTCTTGGAGGAACTTGATAATGCGGTGCTCCACAAGGAAGCTGCCTCTCTAGGGTTGGTTACCCTCAGGTGGGGTATATTCCCTGCTAGTGGGCAGAGGTGCCTCCACTTGTTGACCAATGGTCATCCAAAGGGGAACTAGGCTGCAGGCTGAGGCAAGGCCTGTTTGTGCCTGTGTCTCTGGTTTTACCGTCCTTGTGGGAAAACCTACCCGGCACGGAAGACTCACCAGGTGGGGAGGTCTCGTTGGTCAGTTCCCCTCCTAGAGTTTCCCCTCAACTACAACTACGGCCTGGGCTGGGCTGCCTTCCTCTGCAACGTTCCCAGGGGCCCGGACCTACCTCCTGGGCCTGGAAGCCTCACCCTTCCCATTGAGTCTCCTTTGGCTGCCCCTCCTCAGAGAATCTGCCCGCAGTCCTGGAACCTTTGCTCCGCCCCTAAGCGTGTCTCTGTGTGGCTCTTCCACCAAGAAGCTGCCTAGGTCCTGGGACCCTGCTCTGCACCTAATCGCCTGGCTATGGGGCTCCTCCTCTCAGCTGCCACCTGGAGCCCCATATAATAGCTCCAAATCCCAGAGACCTGCCACACACCTCTTCCTCCGGACAGCCGCCCGGATTTCCGATGCAGTCACTAGGAGTCAAAGCAACTCACTTCGCGTCTCCTCCTCCCACTAACTGCCCGTAGCCCATAGGCAATCACTCCGAGTCCTAGTGACCTGCCCTGTTCCTCCTCCTCCTCGGGGTAGCCCCCGGGTGTTCAGGAGCGGTTGCTCCAAGACCAAGCGACCCACTGTGCTCCTCCTCTGGGCAGGCCACTGGTGTTCAGGAGCGGTCGCTTTGAGTCCAAAGAACTCACCACTCGCCTCCTCCTCTGAGCAGCCACCTGGAGCTCTGATGCAGTCATTCCTAGACCAAGCAACCCGACGCATTCCTCCTCTTCCTTCGGGCAGCCCCCCGGTGTTCAAAAGCGGTCGTTCTGAGTCTAAACAGCTCGCCGCATCGCTCCTCCTCTGGCAACCACCTGTAGCTCTGGTGTAGTCCCTCTGAGTCCAAGCGACCTGCCGCGCTCCTCCTCTTCCTCCGGGCAGCTCCCCGGTGTTCAGGAGGTCGCTCTAGTGCAAACAGCTTGCCACGCATCTCCTCCTCAGGCAGCTGCCCGGAGCCCCATTGGTTGCTCCGAGTCCAAGCGCTGTGTTGAGTGGCCTCCTCTATGATGCTCCCAGTTGTCCGTGTTTACTGCTCCAGCGGGGGGAGGGGCGTCTCGCTGGGCAACTCTACTTCACAAAGTTCCCTGCTTACCGTGACTACCACCCTATTCGGGACGCCTCCCCAATGGGAGAGACTCACCCGGCGGCTTTGAGTTGGTCCCAAGTCTCTCACTATCTCCTCTTTTGAATCCTGTGTCCTGGAGCAACATGAAATGCAGCCACCCTCTAGTCCGCCATCTTGAAAACCCTGCTTTGTTCTTCTTGATAAGGATTTATTTAACTATTCTGGGTCTCTCTTATTATTCTTTCAAATGAATTTCTTCTTTTTCTTTTTCTTTTTTTTTGCAGTGCTGGGGATTAAACCCAGGGCCTTTTGCTTACATGGGAAGCACTCTATCAAGTAAGTTATATTCCCAGCCCCCAAATGAATTTCCTGATTGCTCTCTCTATTTCTATGAGGAATGTCATTGGACTTTTAATTGGAATCACATTGAATTCATATAGTGCTTTTGGTAGTATGGCCATTTTGACAATATTAATTTTGCTTATCCAAGAACATGGGAGACCTTTCTATCTTCAAAGGTTTTCTTTAATTTCTTTCTTTAGTGTTCTGTAGTTCTCATTGTAGAGGTATTTCACTTCTTTTGTTAGATTCATTCCCAAGTATTTTATTTTTTTAAGGCTATTGTGATTTCTCTTTCAGAGGATTCATCACTTATGAATAAAAATGCATATGATTTATGAGTGTTGTTTTTACATCCTGCTACATTACTGAATTCATTTATGAGATGTAGAAGTTTTCTGGTGGAATTTTCTGGCTCCTTTAAATATAGAATCATGTCATCAGCAAATAGCAATAGTTTGAGTTCTTCTTATCTATTCATATCACTTTAATTTCTTTAGTCTGTCTAATTGCTCTGACTAGAGTTTCAAGGACAATGCTGTATTGAAGAGGTGAAAGGAGGGCATCCCTTCCTTGTTCCAGTTTTTATGGGAATGCTTTCAGTTTTTCTTCATTTAAATGATGTTGGCCATGGGCTTAGCATAGATGGCCTTTACAATGTTGAGGGCTGTTCCTACTATCCCCCCCCCTTTTTTTTTTCTAGTGTTTTGAGCATGAATGGGTACTATAGTTTATCAAATGCTTTTTCTGCATCTATTGAAATAATCATGTGAATTCTTAACTTTAAGTCTGTTGATGTGGTGAATTACATTTATAGATTTCTGAATGTTGAACCAACCTTGCATCCCTGGGAGAAACCCCACTTGATCATGTTGCACTATCTTTGTAATATGTTTTTGTATGTGATTTGCTAAAATTTTGTTAAGAACTTTTGCATCTATGTTCATTAGGGATATTGGTCTGAAGTTTTCTTTCCTCGATGTGTCTTTGTCTGGTTTTGGTATCAGGTTGATATTAGCTTCATAGAATGAGTTTGGAAGGGCTCCCTCCTCTTCTATTTCATGGAATGCTTTGAGGTGTATTGGAATGAGTTCTCTGAAGGTCTTGTAGAACTCGGTTGAGAATCCATCTGGTCCTGGACTTTTCTTGGTTGGTAGGTTTTTGATGACTTCTATTTCATTGCTTGAAATTGATCTATTTGAATTGTGTTTGTTCTCCATATTCAGTTTGGGTGGATCATATGTCTCTAGAAACTTGTTGATATCTCCAAGATTTTCTATTTTGTTGGAGTATAGATTTTCAAAGTAGCTTCTAATTATGTTTTGTATTTCAGTAGTGTCTGTTGTGATCATTCCTTTTTCATCCCCAATTTTAGTAATTTGAGTTTTCTCTCTCCTCTTCGTTAGTGTGGCAAAGGGTTTATCAATTTTGTTTCCTTTTTTGAAGAACCAACTTTTTGTTTTGTCAATTTTTTGTATTGTTTATTTTGTTTCAATTTCATTGATTTCAGCTCTGATATTAATTATTTTCTATGTTCGACTATTTTTGGTGTTGATCTGTTCTTCTTTATCTAGAACTTTGAGCTGTAATGTTAGGTCATTTAATTGTTGACTTTTTCTTCTTTTATTGAATGTGCTCCTTGCAATGAATTTTCCTCTTAGTACCGTTTTCATAGTTTCCCAGAGATTTTGATATGTTGTATCATTGTTCTCATTTACCTCTAATGAATTTTTTTATCTCCCCCCGATGTCATCTGTTATCTATGCATCATTCAATAGTATATTATTTATTCTCCAGGTATTGGAGTAGTTTCTGTTTTTACTTTTATCATTGAATTCTAATTTCATTCCGTTATGATCTGATAGAATGCAAGGTAGTATCTCTACCTTTTTGTATTTGCTAAGAGTAACTTTGTGGCATAACATATAGTCTATTTTAGAGAAGTCTCTGTGTGCTGCTGAGAAGAAAGTGTATTTGCTCATTGATGGATGGAATATTCTATAAATGTCCGTTAAGTCTAAATTATTGATTGTGTTATTGGGTTCTATGGTTTCTTTGTTCAATTTTTGTTTGGAATATCTCTTCAATGGTGACAGTGGTATGTTAAAGTCACATGGTATTAATGTCTTTTGGTCTATTTGGTTCCTGCAAATGAGAAGGATTTGTTTGACGTACATGGATGAGCGACTGTTTGGGGCATAGATATTTATGATTGTTATGTCTTGCTGATTTATGCTTCCCTTAAACAGTATGAAATGTCCTTTTTTATCCCTTCCAACTAACTTTGGCTTGAAGTCTGCTCTATTTGAAATAAGAATGGAACCTCCTGCTTTTTTACTTAGCTCATGTACATGGTATATTTTTCCCCATACTTTCACCTTTAGTCTGTGGGCATCTTTTTCTATGAGATGAGTCTCTTGCAGGCAGCATATTGTTGGATCTTTCTTTTTATTCCAATCTGCCAGTCTATGTCTTTTGATTGATGAGTTTAGGCCATTAATATTCAGGGTTATTATTAAGATATGATTTACATTCTTTGTCATTTTGACTTATTTTTGGCTTTTAACTTGACTTGGTTTCTCCTTTAGTAAGTCATTCCTTTAAGGTAGTTCCTCCTTTTGCTGACTTACATTGTGGTTTTTCATTTCTTCCTCATGGAATATTTTGCTGAGAATGTTCTGTAGGGCAGGCTTTCTATTTGTAAATTCTTTTAGCTTTTGTTTATCAAGGAGGGATTTTATTTTATCATCAAACCTGAAGGTAAATATTCCTGGGTATAAGAATCTTGGTTGGCATCCATTTTTTTTTCAGAGCTTGAAATATGTTGTTCCAGGCCCTTCTTGCTTTTAGGGTCTGGGTTGAGAAATCTGCTGATATCCGTATTGGTTTCCGCCTGCATATAATATGATGCTTTTCTCTCACAGCCTTTAAAAACCTCTCTTTATTTTGAATGTTAGGTATTTTCATTATAATGTGCCTTGGTGTGGATCTGTTGTAATTTTGTGCATTTGGTATTCTGTAAGTCTCTCGTATTTGATTTCACTCATCAGATCTGGGAAAATTTCTGATATTATTTCATTGAATAGGTTGTTCATTCCTTTGGTTTATATCTCTGTGCCTTCCTCAATCCCAATAATTCTTAAATTTGGTCTTTTCATGATATCCCATAATTCTTGGAGTTTCCATACCATCTTCCCTGTTTGGTCAACTTTGTTTTCAAGATTAAATATTTTGTCTTCAATGTCTGAGGTTCTGTCTTCTATGTGTTCTAGCCTGTTGATTATGCTTTCTATTGAGTTTTTAATTTGGTTTATTGTTTTATTCATTTCAAGGATTTTCTGTTGGTTTTTCTTCAGAATCTATATCTCTTTATTGAAATGATCTTTTGCTTCCCACATTTGCTCTTTTAACTGTTTATTGGAGTGATCATTCATTGCCTTCATTTGTTCTCTTATGTCATCATTCGCTTCTCAGATCATTTTTATTATGTACATTCTGAACTCCCTTTTTGAATTTTCTTCTTCCATGTTGTCCTTGGTTTCTATTGATAGAGCATCTAGGTTTATTTGGGACATTTTCTTCCCTTGTTTTCTCATGTTGTTCATGTGTCTTCCCCTCTAGCAGTGTGAATCCAAGGTATTTCAGCTTCACCCCATAGACTACAGTGCCCCTGCAGATTTCCAATAACTCACCTTGAAGTGAGAGATCAATATTAGCAGCATGCCATACGAACAGTATGTGTCCTTAACCCAAATAGTCCCTATTAAGATATTAACTCTGTTGCCTTAATAAAGAGAGATGATGAGTTCAAATTATTATCTACAGCCTAACCAATAGGTTTCCAATAAGGACCATAATTTCTAATGATGAACAAAGAGGGTGAGGAGGGATGTAGGATATGATGTTAATGAGATAAGAAGTGAGTCTATAGGGGTACTATGTCATAGGAATAATGAAAGTGGAAATAAAAGAAACAGGTCGTTAGCATGAGAAAAGGGAGAAAGAGTCTCCAAGGAAACAGATATAAGAGGAAAAGAGTGAGAAAAATATTATTAAAAGAAAAAAAGTAGAAATATAGTAGGTATAATAGGAATAACCATAATAATAGTACTAATTAAAAAAGAATTCTTCAATAAAACTATACTGTACTGTTCAAACCTCCTATTCTTCAGTAGCTTGATGCCTGAGAGGAACTTGATAATGTGGTGTCCCAAGAAGGGTCCTGTTGTGCTACCTCCAGGTCAGGAATAATCAATGTTTGTGGGCAAAGGTGACTCCCATGTTGATAGATGGTGAGCTGCAGTAGGGTGTGGGCACTAGACTGCAGGCTGGGGTGCAGTCCTGGGCGTGGAACTGGAGAAGGCAGGCCTAATGGTGCAGGATTGGGCTCAGTCTCTATTTGTATGTTGCTAGACACCAAGGTTGGGTCCATATTTTGTGACTTGTGTTGCTATAAATATTGTTGTGGCTGCATCCCTATAGTATGCTGATTTTAGATCTGTTGGATATATATGGAGGAGTGGCATAGGTGGGTCATATGGTGTTTCCATTCCTAGCTTTTTGAGGAATCTTTATACTGCTTTCCAGAGTGGTTGCACCAATTTGCAGTCCCACTAACAATGTGTGAGTGTACCATTCTCCCCCACATCCTTGCCAACACTTATTATTGACATTTTTCATATATTTGTGGGTCATTTGTATTTCTTTTTTTGAGAAGTGTCTATTTAGTTCTTTTGCCCATTTATTAATTATTTAATTTTTATGATAAGTTTTTTGAGTTCTATATATATCCTGGATATTAAAGCCTTACCTGTGGAGCAGGTGGCAAAGATCTTCTCCCATTCTGAGAATCTCTCTCTCTTCATGCTCATAATTGTTGCTTTTGCTGTGAAGAAGCTTTTTAATTTGATGCCAACCCACTTATTGATTTTTGGTTTTATTTTTTGCATTCAGGAATCTTGATAAGGATGTCAGTTCCTTATCAAAAAGTTGGAGTGTTGTGTCTACATTTTCTTCTAGCAGTTGCAGAGTTGCTGATCTAATTCCTAGATCTTTGAACCACCTTGAGTTGATTTTTGTGTAAGGAGAGAGATAGGTGTCTAGTTTTATTTTCCAGAAGCAGATATGCAGTTTTTTTCAGCACCATTTAAAAAACAAACTATTTTTTCTCCAGTATATGTCCTCAGGTTGGAAGGCTAGAAATTCAGAAAATGCTAAATGTTTTGGATTAGAGGAGGAAGTTGGGGTTCAGATAGGGGTTGCTTTATGGGACAACAACTGAGATACTTGTCAATATTAGTTTACTTCTTAATCATCTTTCTGAGTCAGCTCTAGACAGAATCCATCTTTCTACATAAATTATGCTTCATTATAAAATCTGCAATAGATAGTGAAGACCTTTAAGACCATTAATCTGCCCTGCAGTAGTAAAGGCCACTGCTTCAGAATGCTCTCTTTAGTATTTTATATAATATATGGAAAACCAAGAAGCGCATTACAAACGAGCATGTAGAGTAATTCTCAAGAGGGGTTATTTTCTCCAACCACAGAATTCCCAATCAAGTAAATTGATACAATTAGTAGTTTCCTTTTCTTTATTCTACACATTAATGTACTTGACCCTTTTCGTCTGGTTTTTACCTCCCCCTCTTACTCTTGGACATTTATTGTCAAATATTTCTTTACTCAGTCCTGCTACTTGCTTTATCAAGGCCTCATTCTTAAACTATATTTCTCAATATTATTTCATTACTATTTAATTAGCATTGATAGTTTTCATAAATAAACTTATAATAGCCAACTATATTTTATATTTTGTAAATGCTTTTCTGAAAGTGTGTGGGTTTTTTTTTCCCCTAATTCCTGAAGATCATGTTGCCCATATATAATTGTGTAAGTGGAGAAAGCATTGGGAATTTAGCAGTCACAGTTTTACAGCAAACACTACTTATGAAATAGATAGTCAATTAATTTAGTAAATTACCTATCTTCATATTGCTCTCTGAGGAGCACATAGACTATAGTAGATTTTAATAAATATTTATAAGATAAAGTAGGAAATTTATTGCCAATCATTTGAATATAACAATGTTTTCTTTGATACTGTTTTTAACTTGAAAATTACTTTTGTGTGTATGATCTCATTTTGTTCTCTCTGTAACCCCAGAAACAACTCTAAGAAAGGGCAATTATTTCTCAACTTGAAGAGGATAATCACCTATCCCAAGGACATAGGCACCTAGTGGCAGAACACAACTGGCTCCTATTTCTTTCAGCAATTTGTCTGCATCCTACTCATCACCCCTTGCTGCTTCCTGAAGTTTTTGCAAACATTTCTCTATTTCATTTTGTTCAGTTTTACAAAAGCAATAGTTTTCCTCTGCTTTGATCTGATTGAGCTTCTAGTTCAAACTGTTTGAAAAAGTTGAGAACAGCATTCAGAACAAATTTATTCCAAAAAAAGTATTTCCTTTAGAACCACATAAACCAATCTTTCTCCTGTTGAAAATTTAACCAAAGGGTTTTGTTTGTCTTTTAATTGGATGCCACTTAATTTTCTATGTCTACTAAAAGTTTTATACATGAAAGTCTTAAAAATCCTCTTTGGATTTATCAGTGTACAGCAAGTTTACAGATTCAGGAACAATGAAGGTGGGAGGCATCTGCAGACAGCTCTGATCTGACTGGAAGGTGACCACGGCTCTAGTTCTGTGTCCACCACTGATCCCTTATGTCCATCTGAGCTCCATTTTTTAATCTTTAATATCAGATAGTCAGACTAGCTGATCTTGGAGGGTCCCCCAACAAACACTAATATTCCGATTCCCAAACTTAAAATTGTTGATTTTTGGTTATGCCGGAATCTCCCAACCTGTCTGCTCTGCTTGATGAGCAAATGCCTCAAGCTTTTATCTATAGGATCTATAGTTTTCTAACTAGATCTTGGCACAATATTAGAACTTCATATGATAGGGACTATCATGTGTTTACAAAATTCATTTTTTTACCTCCTGGAACTTAGCAGGTACTAGCAGATGACTGAATTTTAGTCTATGGATGTAAGTAGACTATGGAAACTTTTTTAAATTAATTTTTTATTTATTCTAATTGGTTATACATGACAGTAGAATGCATTTTTACATATCAAATACAAATGAAGCATATCTTCTCATTCTTCTGACTTTACATGGTGTTGAGTCATACAAGTAGTGTAATCATACATGTGTATAGGGTAATAATGTCTCTCATTCTATGGTCCTTGCCATCCCCACTGCTTAACCCTTCCCTCACTCCCCTATGCATAATCTAAATTTCCTTCATTCTTCCCTACCCACCCGCCACTATTGATCAGTATCTGCTTCTCAGAGAAAACATTTGATCTTTGTTTTTTTGGGATTGGCTTATTTCACTTAGCATGATATTCTCTAGCTCCATCCATTTTCCAGCAAATGCCATAATATCATCTTTTCTTTAAAGATGAGTAATATTCTATTGGGTACATGTACTGCATTTTCTTTATCCATTGATCTGTTGAAGGGCACCTAGATTGGTTCCATAGTTTACCTATTTTGAATTGAGCTGCTATAAACATTGATGTGGCTGTGTCACTGTAGTATGCTGATTTTAAGTCTTTTGGTCATAAACCTAGGAGTGTGATGACTAGGTCAAATGGTGGTTCCATTTCAAGTTTTCTGAGGAATCTCCATACTGCTTTCCAGAGTGGTTTGCACCAATTTGCAGTTCCATCAGAAATGTATGAGTGTACCTTTTTGCCCACATCCTCATCGACATTTATTATTGCTTGTATTCTTGATAATTGCTATTCTAACTGGAGTGAGATGAAATCTTAGAGCTGTTTTGATTTGCATTTCTCTAATTGCTAGAGATGATGAACATTTTTCATGTTTGTTGATTGATTATATTTCTTCTTCTGTGGAGTGTCTTTTCAGTTCCTTAGTCCATTTATTGGTTAGGTTATTTGTTTTACTGGTGTTAAGTTTTTTGAGTTCTTTATACATCCTGGAAAATAGTGCTCTATCTGAGGTTTATGTGGTAAAGATTTTCTCCCATTCTCTAGGCTCTCTGTTTACATTATTGATTATTTCCTTTGCTGAAAAGAAGCTTTTTAGTTTGAATCTATCCCATTTATTGATTTTTAATTTTACTTTTTTTCACTTTAGGAGTCTTTTGAGGGAGTCAGGTCCTAAGCTCACATGATAAATATTTGGGCATACTTTTTCTTCTATTAGGTGCAGGGTCTCTGTTCTAGTGTCTAAGTCTTCGATATACTTAGAGTTGATTTTTGTGCAGGGTGAGAGATAGGGGTTCAATTTCATTTTGTTATATATGGCTTTCCAGTTTTCCCAGCATCATTTGTTGAATAGGCTATCTTTTCTCCAATGTATTTTTTTGGCACCTTTGTCTATTTAGATATCTCCAGTGTATTTTTTTGGTACCTTGGTCTAATTAGATAACTAACTGTTGAGATAACCATATTTATGTGGGTTTGTCTCTGTGTCTTCTGTTTTGTACCATTGGTTTACATGTCTATTTTGGTGCCAATACCATGTGGTTTATTTGTTACTATTGCTCTGTAGTATAATTTAAGGTCTGGTATTGTAATGCCTCCTGCTTCTCTCTTCTTGCTAAAGATTGCTTTGGCCGTTCTGGGTCTCTTATTTTTCCAAATGAATTTCATGATTGCCTTTTCTAGTTCCATGCCAAATATCATTGGGAGTTTAATTGGAATTGCATTGAATCTGTATACCACTTTTGGTAGTATGGCCATTTTGACAATGTTAATTCTGCCTATCCAAGAGCATGGGAGATCTTTCCATCTTCTAAGGTCTTCTTCCATTTCTTTCTTTAGTGTTCTGTAGTTTTCATTTTAGATGTCTTCCACTCTTGTATTAAATTGATTGAACATGGAAACTTTTGAGTCTGATTATAAAACATTCTAGCATAACCATATCATTTTCCTTCCCTCACTTCTGGCTAGAAGATAAGGAATGCCTGGTCTCAGCTGATAGTGGATACATAAGTTATGAGTGAATCTCTCCATGAAAAGTCTTCTGTTGAACATATGATTAGAATACATGTGGGTGAGAAATAAACTGTTGGTCCACTGAGATTATATTTTAATGCACCTGGTACCAGAGTGGGATGATGTTGTAATACAAAGAAATCAAAATATGTATCATTGGCTTGGTGGTCAGGTGATGGGAAACAAAGAAGTGGTACAGCTATCTACAAGACTAAAGAGCAATTCTACAAAAAATGTCAACTGTGACAACTTGGAAGACACAAATGTGTGTGCCTAGAACCCTGTTGCTTTAGCAAAATTAGAGTTACTGTGATTATGTTGATTCCAACTTTTTAAAATTTGTTCTAAATTGTTATACATGACTGTAGAATGCATTTTGATACATCCTACATAAATGAAGTATAACTTCTCATTCTTCTGGTTGTATATGATATAGTATTACACTGGTTGTGTAATCATAAATGCACATAATGTAATAATGTCCAATTCATTCTATTATCATTCCTGTTCTCATCTCCCCTCTCCTTCCCTCCCCTCCCCTCCACCCAATATTGATTACCATTGACTGCTTTGAGAAAAGTATTATAATAAAGAAACATTTGAACAGTTCTCAAGCAGAGGATCAAGGGAATGAACAAGTTCTAGATTTCAAAGCTCTTACAGGGTCTTATGTCTGGACCCTGAATAATAATATTTAACACTGAAAGGGCTCAACTGAAAAATACCAGTAAGCCTCCTCAGTTAAATTCAATTAAGAATTTCAGAATTTGCCTCAGTATAACCACCAAGGAGGCAGGAGTGTAAAAAGTTAAGAAATAAGACAGGTTTAATAACTACATCTGAAAACAAGTTTCGAATGTGATTACTGGAACTTGGAACTCATAGGAAGTGCCTTCTGTCCTGAAAATTTTGGGCCAGAGAAACTTTTTATCAATGGAATCATGAACTTCTTGTTGGGAGAAATCCTAAGTCTTGGCTAGCAGCTGCGAATGTCTCAAGTGTGTAAGGAAAACCTTCACACATTCACGCCCGTCATGAATACCTATGGAGAGGAGCATTCCGCTCTGGTCACTTAGGAAAGTAAACAACTGTCCCCAAATTTACCTAGTGTTACCAAGGGAACCTGTATAGGGACCTGGTGGTCTGATCCCTTATGACACATTGTGATTGGGTTAAAAGTCTATAAAATGTTTCTCCTGCAATAAACGAGTTTGCAGGTTGCCCGCCACAAACCTGCATTTACCCAACTCCCAGAGCCTGGGTTATGGCTCCGTCGGCTCTTACCTGCGCCTGAGCTAGCCTGGCACACACCCCTACACTTCTTCTGTGTTTGGAATGGTTTAGAGAAATTAAAACAGCTTTGGGCAGGGAGTAGTCTGTATAAATGGCACAGTCTACAAATATCCATTTCAGGATATTTGCCTGGAAGTTAGTGGATAAGGAAGAAGCTCTCAGAAGGTAATGTCTGTGGAAACTAGTGGACAAACAAATAACTTCCAGATCATCGAATCAGTGTGTAGGGGCCAAGTTGGGGACTTCACAATGTCTGCCTGGCAAGACTTTGCTTTTTTCATTAATCAGGGACTGCTATGTACCTTACAGTCTTTCTTATTTTGAAAGAGAGATTTTATTATAATTATTCTCTCCTTACTTCACTGTTGTATATTGGATGTTTGCAAGGAGGATAGATTACTTGATAATCTAGTTTTTAAACCATGGATTATTTTATGTCCTGGTTGCCAGGCTACAAGGAGCTGCCTTTGAACTGAGAGGAAGACTGCATCAAGGTGAAAGCCAGCCCAGCAAAATGGATATAGTGAGTGCATGGGACTGGGGGTGCACTTTTTAACTGGGAGAAGGGAGATTGGTAAATATGACTATAGATAAGGAGGAGTAAAAATTGATATTTGGGGAGTGGAAGGTGGGGCATGAGAGACTTGCCATGTATTAACGATGTCATTAGTTCTATCTTTGTCAAACGTCCGATTACTTTTCCCACTCTTGCTTTGTATGATCCTGCAACAGGTCTAGCCCATGTCATACAAACCCAGACTATGTCTGCATCTTCCAGGCCTGGCTTATAAAAATCTGGTGCTTCCCCCACCCCCACATATATACCCACAGGCAAGCATGCATACACCAGTAATTTACTCCATCTCTTTCCTTGTCAGTTGGCCAATAGCAAATCACTCTGAGGTTCTAGGGCCGGCATTGACAAATGACTGCCAAACCCAATCTGCCATCTGCTTTTGTCAAGAGGCTTCCCTTAGAACACAGTTGTGCTCATTTGTGTAGGTATTATGTGTGACTGCTTATCAACTACAATAGTAGACTTGAGTAGTTGCAATAGGAACTGACTGACTCACAAAGCTTAACTATTCCTAGCTGTCCTTTATAGAAAAACTTTGATGCCTTTTTAAGGGATGGTGAATAGAGGATACTGAATTGCTGTGTCAGTTCATTGGAAGACCACCTGCTGCATACTCTATTAGATTTTGCTAGAGTAAATCTAGTTGTTAGGAATTGAGAGATTTACCTGGACAGCTGCTAGAATTCCTTAACTAGTCTCCTGTGACTGAGATTTAGATATGTGAGGACTTTCCCTGTCTTGTGATCAATGTCTCACTGTAAGATTCTTGTCTATTAACAGCAAGAATGTTTCAAACTTTTCAAAAGTGAGTTTGGCTTCATTAAGGAAGAAAGATTTGTGCATGATATCAATACAACTCTGTTTATACTTATGTTTTAGAGGATCAACGTTTTTAGAGTGGAGAATTGTCTTACGGTTTATGTTGAGTTCATTGGTGGTCAGAAGGAATTTAAAACATGAAGTTCACGTTCTAGCTGTCTTTCAAATGTCTGTTCATACAGAGCACTTTGTACCAGACTCTCAGACAAAGACCATAACCCCTGCTTTGCCATTAAATGGTCCCCAGCAGAGCATCTGTCTGATAGCTATTAGTTGAGCTACCCTTGTTTTCTTTCCAAAGTGCACATTTATAGGAAATATTTTAAAGAGTAAACATCATCTTTAACAAATCAACTTGGGAGTGTTAGCATTGTAAAAATTTGGAAGTTAAATATTTAAAGTCTGTTTTTAGGAAGACTTACAACTTTTTTTTTGTGTTAGAAATCTCAAAAAAGAGTTATAAATCTGCACCCAACCTCTTTAAATACCCAGAGGTTATTAGTTATATAATTTAAAGAGGTTTTCTGGGAAAAGCTGTAACATGAAGGGAAGTGCCTTGAACCAGGAAAACTAGGAGCAGGGATTCAGACTATTCCTAATTTGCAGTGTGACCTTGTCCAGGTCATCCACTTCTCTGAGCCTCAGCTTGTCATTGGTACATATCTCTCCAACATTCCTTTCATGTCTGTTTTCAGTTCAATCACGCAAGCTCTCTTCAGTGTTGCTCTTCATTCCTAAGCTTCCAAGCCTTAATTAAGAGCAAGATGCTTTAAGAAAGTTGCTAAAACTGTACTTTATGAATTTCACAGTCGTTCATTTAAACACGCTATTCCTGCCGTATCTGGAGAGGAAAGATAGCTGACTTCCACCTGTTTTCTCATGTCCCTTAGGAGCTGAGTAGAAAACTTGAGGATCTAGTCAATTTTACATTTCTCTTTCTTCACTTCATTTTTTGGTCTAATCAGGAAAGTTTTCAGGTCTTGATCCTTTTCAATAGGTGAACACTATTTCTTAAGACATGCTTAGGCTTGATTGTAACCTATATGATGAATGTCAGTTATTGTGTTCCAGTCCTACCCTGAAAACAGTAAAATTGGTTTTATATTTTACTTTATATATTTTATTTAAATATTTTATATATAGTGTATAAATGAGCCAAAGATGGTCATTGTGTATTGGCACTTGTGTCATTTATTTCTTTACTGAAGGCTGAGATCCATCGACTCAAAAGCCAATTTGTGAGAAACTCAATTTTTGCACTTTCAGTTGTTTAAAAAGATAACTCTAACATGTATGTTTTAAGACTATTTAGAGACAACCTGCTTTGCATGTTCTGCAAAACCTCACTCAATAACTGTTACCCAAATGGATGAAATTGGAGAATATCATGCTAAGTGAGATAAGCCAATCTCAAAAAATCAAAGGACGAATGATCTCACCGATAAGTGGATGATGACACATAATGGGGGGTGGGAGGGGGCAAGAATGGAGGAAGGAGTGACTGTATAGAGGCAAAAGAGGGGTGGGAGGGGTGGAGGGGAAGGGAAAAAATAACAGAATGAATCAAACAACATTACCCTATGTAAATGTATGATTACACAAATGGTATGCCTTTACTCCATGTACAAACAGAAACAACATGTATCCCATTTGTTTACAATAAAAAAAAAAGGAAAAAAAATAACTGTTACCTATTAGAACACAGGAACTTGCAGTGATAAGGCCCCAGGCTGCTGTGGCCCTTCAGAGTTCTCTGAACCAGAGAGTCTCTGCCATGCTACTGAGCGAAAGTACCTGACACATAAGCCCCTTCTTTGATCCTTCTGTCCTCTGGTTATTCCCAACCCTCCTCCTCTTTTGACTAAGGCCCCTATGCTGTAGATTCTGGACCCATTTTTGCAGTTAGGGACATTCTCTTTTGGCAAACTTGCCCAAGTGCCACCCAATAAAGCTTATTGTAGGTTCTTCTCCTCATGGTCCTATTGTTTTGCTTTCTCAACCCTAAATCCCTCCACCATGGACTAAAGTTTCCCCTAGAATTCATACATTGACACTCTAATCCCCAACTGTGATGGTATTTAGAGGTGGGACCTGTGAGAGGTAATTAAAGTTAGATTAGACTGTGAGAGTAGAGATTCATGTTGGACTTAGTGCCTCTATAAGAAGAAAAAGATACATAAAATCTCTCTCCCTCTGTGTGCATGCACCAAGGAAAAGCAATGTGAAGATAACAAGAAACAGAATCCTCAGTGAAAACCTAAATGTGGTGGCACCTTGATCTTGGACTTCTAGCCCCTGGAACTGTGAGAAATACATGCATAATAACTAGGTATTTAAGTCACTGGTCTATGGTAATTTGTTACAGCAGCTGGACTGACTAGGGCATTCTCAAGTCCCCCAATAAACCCAAAATTGAGTTTATTATTTATTGCTATGCTGAGAAATGGCAGTCTTCTGATTGATTGACACACATTTAGATTCTTATGTTCTTAACATAATTCTCAGCCTCCACTGACTACCTTATTTAAAATATCATTGTGGTTATTCTTTACATATAATTCTTAGATTAATATTTATTTGGATTATGTTTATTTTCTGTGCCCCACTAGAATACAAGCTTCATGAAAGAGAAAAATTTGTCTGTCTTGTCCACAGCTATTTCTCTAATGCCTAGCATAGCTCCTCCACCTAGAATAAAAAGACATACTTTTTGAATAAACAAATTAACGAATAATTATCTTTATTAATACTAAAACCTGTGCAATTTTTTTCTTTTGTATTCCATGGTAGATATCCAGGCTCAGCTAATACTTTCACAGGTATAAATTTGAAATACACAGTTTATAACCCAAAGCAATAAGTGATTATCATAAAAACTTGTTCTCTGCTACTTATTCTTTTGGGGGGAGTTTTTATTTTATTTTAAAAGCACATATACTAATAAGGAGAAACATTGTTTTGTGAAATACTTTTGGTGACAGCTAATGGAATTCCAAATTAAGGATGGCTTAAACAACTGAAGTGTGTTGCCTCCCATAATAAGGAACTAAGAGGTAGTCTATTCTAAGCTATCCATTAATTTTGCATCCAAGGTATTTCTGCCGTAGAACTATATACTGGCAAGGGAGTGATTGTTTTTCACTGTGTCATATTTATGATTTGGGATCATCACAGTCACCATCATTGTTAAATATACAACATGGCCCCCCCAAAAAGGTCATAAACCACACAACTCAAACGTGAGCACTCCTTGTTCCCTGCCATCATTCCCAGCTGGCCCTATGTGAGGAAATCCTTCGAGAACTTGTAGGAAGGGTGTTTAGTTAAAGGGCAGTATGGCATGGGGCCTCAGACATTCTGAACCTGCCTCTGTATCAAACGTACCTAGAAACTTTGTTTTATTAAAAAAAAAAAATTCTAAGCATCACCCTAAATATCCTGCATCAGCATCTCCTCTATGGGGGTCTCATGATCATATCAGGAATTCTTATGCAGCCATTCTGGCACTGGTTCATATGATAGCACTTGAGAACAGCAGTTTGGGCCTCACTTCTTCCATTCGATACTGGAATTTTTACTTCTATACTTATGACTCAATATCATCAACTTTAGATTAAGCAGTTCTATTATTAAAAGAATAACTAGGAATATAAATATAATGTGGATGTTGGTCTTCTGAATTCTAATGGTCTAGCAAGTCTAACATATCTAACATTCTTTTGCACCCTTTTTGTGTCCTTTGTGGAATGCTGGAAAAAACTTTAGACAGGTCTTAGTTCCAGCTGTCCCATGGTTTGAATTCATTTTGGGCCAAAAGTGTTATCACTTCACAGAGAGAATCTGTGTAGATACAAGTGTTGCTGATTTATGGGCAATACCTGCTAAACCTTTCTGTTTTCCTCAACCATAGAGTAGTAGTGTTGAGCTGAAGTTTCTTTTCTTAAAAATCCATTGTAGGACCCAGCTTCTAATCCAGCACTAACATTATTACAATATGAATGACCACATTACACAAGCTGAAATAAACTTTTATTACCTCTGAAGAGATTCATGTGCGTTAATATTTACTTGGCACAGATGACATTTAGAATGCATTTTGATTAATGTTCCTGAAAATAAATTTCTTCTATCAGCCTGAGTCTTGCAGCTTGTATTTGTTTTGGGACATAGAAAGGCAATTTTTCAGTTTTGTCACTGAGAAATAGTTTTATTTCAAGGATTTTTAGCAGACTCTGTTTTTTTTTTTTTTTTTTAAAGAAATTCCAAGTATCTCTTTAGCATTTAGGAAACACTGCTGATCATCATATGGGATATACTGTAGGAATTGAAAGGGTGTTTCTTCAGTTGTGCATGTTTTTAAAATTAAGAGGCACTCTGTGAGTTAGGAACATAATTTTTCAAGGAGGAACTTAACTCATCAAGAAAGTTCAAAGTCATAGTCATATGGATTCCACAGCGTGGATCAAAGAAATGCCAAGTGCAACCTGGAGAGCCTTTGGCTGACATTACGTCTAAAGTGCAGACAAAGCAGGAAGTCACAGAGGAGTGAGAAGGAAGGGTGGTGTGCACTCAGCTACTTATGTACCTCTACTAAGGAGTCCAACTGGACAGCCCGTGCCAGGCATTTCCACCCTTCCCTTCCCAAGCTTACTGTTCCCTGTGTTCTCATTACCACTCCTCGAATCTCACACAGTTTGTGTTTGGGCTCAGGAGTTGTGTCATTCCACAGAGGAGCCAAAAAACGCTGGTGCCTCAGTGAGGTTGGAACGTGTACCTGTGAACTCTCTCTCCTGTAGAATCTTCACTTGCTGTTACAGAAACTCTACAGATAAATTTTCTAATGCTTTCTAATAGTTCTCAAATGTTTTAAAAACTCAACAGGATTCTCCCTGTGGTTTTCAAAGAGAATGTTATGATGGAACCCCAACATGTATACCAAGCTACTGTGGGTGGACAAGGCAGGAGATCTGTCTTTTTTGGTCATCCCCTTACTTTTTCCTTAAGTCCTCATCAATCCAAGCAGTTTCAGTAACATGAATACAGTTTATAAGTTCCTGACCTATTACGTTATCTTTGTAAGGTTTACTTTTGTTATTTGAAAACCCTCACTGACATCTTTCAGCTATCCTGGAAACTTGTACATTTTAATTAGTATTGTTTTTTTTTTTAGGGGTGTGGTAGTGCTCATATTGCCCTAGTCCATTCCCATTTCTCAATATTCAGCTCAAAATCATTTTCTCGGAGTATACTTTGCTGATCCTACAAGGCTGATTTAAATGCTTCTCCCTGTGCCCCCCAATAGTGATTTCTGTGAGCCTGCTAGTATTCTCATGTATCCTGTGCACGGGGAATTCCTGATTAGCAATCAAATCTCACATTCCTGCTTCCAGGGAGAGTCTGAAGGCTGTGCAATGAGAATTTATTTTCGCATCAGATTCCAGGAAGAAAGTGCCTTTTCTCAAATAAAAATGGGCTTACACACTTTGTATAATCACCAGAGAAGAATAAAACTTATTTGGGCTGAGATTCATAGCCTCCTAACAGGAAGTCATGCCAAGAAAGCAGAGAGCCACAGCATGGTACAGTCAATTCTGAGTTGCCAAGGAGAGAAGGCAACTTCAAGGAGAGAAGAACTGCAGACTTTCAAAGGAGTTTCTTGAAAATAGTTCGTTAGTAAGATATTGTATTTTGGGAATATTCACTAGAAAAGGCAGCTGTTTTGGATCAGAGGTAGAAAGCAGGCATCCAGTGGTAGGTGTGGAGAGAAAGAAAGGCATGGGACATAAAGACAAGGAGAAGAACTGTTGCCTTACCATATTGGCTAGAATTTTCTCCTATTCTTTATAGAGAACTGGAAAGTAGATATGTTGAATCTTGACCTTTGAAAGTGATGACTTAATTTCAGGACTGGTCAGGGTGCTGGTATTCTCCTGAAATTTCCTTTGGAGCTTGTTCCCTGTTTGTGTCCTCTTGCCAAAATCTTTTTTAAATTAACTGTTCTAATTAGTTGTACATGACAGTAGAATGCATTTATACATTTTGATTAATCATATATAAATGGAATGTAATTTCTCATTTTTCTGATTGTACATATTATAGGATCACATCGGTCATGCAGTCATATATGTACCTAAGGTAATAATGTAGGTTTCACTCTATTTTCCTTCCTACCCCCATACCCCTTTCCCTCTCTTCACTCCCCTCTACCTAATATAAAGTAACTCTAAGGCTTGGGCATCAGGTTTATATTGTTTATGTGACCTTTCTATAATTCAGTTGGTTGCAATATATAGACATTCCATAATAATTCAAATTTTAAAAAGTGAAAATGTTTATAGGTAACTGTAACATGTTTTACCTATGGGAAATTTTACTATTACAAATAAACATGCATAACTGGTCTTAAAAAAACTAAAGTAACTCTATTCTTCCCTAGGCATCCCCCTTGTTATTGTGAATTAGCATCCACATATCAGAGAAAACATTTGGCCTTTGGTTTTTTGAATTTGGCTTGTTTTGCTTAGCATATTCTCCAACTCCATCCATTTTACCAGTAAATGCCATAATTTCATTCTTCTTTGAAGCTGAGTAATATTCCTATATAGGAATATTATATATATATCCCACATTTTCTTTATTCATTCATCTGTTGAAGAGCACCTAGGTTGGTTCCATAGTTTAGCTATTGTGAGTTGAGCTGCTATAAATATTGATGTGGCTGCATCACTATACTATGCTGATTTTAAGTCCTTTGTGTATAAACCATTAATTTCTAGAATATATAAAGAACTCAAAACACTTAACACCAAAAAAAAAAAAAAACCCAATTAGTAAAAGGGCTAAGGAACTGAACAGACACTTCACAGAAGATATAAATCTACCAACAAATATATGAAAAAATGCTCAACATTTTTTTCTCTAGCAATTAGAGAAATGCAAAATAAAACTAAGATTTCATTTTACCCCAATCAGAATGGCAATTATCAAGAACATAAGCAACAATAAATGTTGGTGAGGATGTGGGGAAAAATGTATACTCATACATTTCTGGTGGGTCTGCAAATTGGTGCAACCACTTTGGAAATCAGTATGGAGATTCCTCAGAAAATTTAGAATGGAACTACTAAAATCTTCACCAGGTTTTCAATTCCTCTGAGAATTTTCCTTCAATTTAGAAGCAGTTTGTACCACATAAATGCATGCTGAAATAGTTTTATGAACAATTTCTTTTTTACTTCTCCAGTTAGGGCTTGTTCATATCACAGACATGAATCCCCATGAAATATGATATTCCACACTTAGATGCCAGAAATCTAGCACTTTATTTTGGTTAGTGAAATCTCTTCACTCCTACCACCAGCCCTAGCAGTTACCTGGAGTGAAAAAAACTAGACCCTCAGTGCACCTGCCTGCATGTTGTTTTCATGAGACTATCTTCTGTCTGTGCATGCTCCGTGTTATCGTGTCACATACGTGTTGCTCTGAGTGAGTGTTACTAGTCCTCCTTTCTCATGAAAGTGTGCTGTTGTAGGCAGCAGAGATTAAGCACCATCCATAGCTATCTCTTCACATTATCATATTTTAAAAATAGAAAGTGAATTTATTTTTAACCAATATGTAAACACACTGAAATGTATGTTTTTATGGGCTAGCATGTAATGTTTTGTTACCTGTACATATTGTGTAATGTCTCAATCAGATTAAACATCTATGTTTTCAAACATTTATCATTTCTGTATGGTGGAAACATTCAAAATTCTTGCTTCTATCTTCTTGAAATATATAATACATTATCACTAGGTACAGTCACCCGTCTGTGCAATAAAATAGTATACTAGAATTTCTTGCTCATATCTAACTATACCTAAGTACTCATTGATCAGTCTTTATCTTTCCTTCCCTGCTACCCTCCCCAGACTCTGGTAGTCACCATTCTACTCTCTTCTTCTATGAAATCTTTTTTTAGATTCCACGTATGAGTGAGATCGTGTAGTACTTCTCTTTCTATACTGTACTTTACCTAACATAATGACATTTAATCCCATCCACATTGCTGCAAAAGACAGGATTTTATTCTCTTTTCATGACTGAATAGTGTCCCCTTGTGAATATGCATCACATATGCACAACATATTCACCCTGGTTAGAGACCTCAATGCATAGAAATTAATGGAGAAGAAAATTCTCATGAGAAAGAGCCAGTTTTTCTCCACCCTTGAGGTTAGAAAGATTTCCCTAACCTGAGAAAACAGGAAGAGTTGAGATCATGGGAAAGTTCTGTCAGACTAGGGACCAGTATTTGAACAGGGTGGGACAGGTCAGCAGAGCAGTATCAGAATCCAGACATCATCTAGCTGGTCCCATGCAATTCCAGTCAAGATCTACACAAAGAGCTGCATTTTCTGCATTTCCTGTTTGTGCCAGATGAGACCCTCCTTCTGCAGCAGCCAGTAGCTTACCATTGATTATACAGAGGAAACTGTCCCCATGATCTTAGAACAGAAGTCAATCTCCTTACAATAGCCTCATGTCCTTGAATGCCACAACCTCTACTCTGATCCCATTTCTTAGAACTTCCCCACACTTACTACCTGGCAGCTACATGGGCTCCTTGCTTTTCCTCAAGAACCTAAGGCACACTGCTATCTTAAGATCTTTTTGCTGGTTGTTACCCCTGCCTGGAGAGCTCGCCCCACAAAAATTCCCATCTTTGCTGAAATATGACCTCCTTAAAACAGTCTGCATTGATTGTCCTGCTTGAAGCTGCTACCCAACCCCAGCCCACCCCGGCACTCCCGGTCCTTCCCACCCTCTCTACTTGTTCAGTCTTCCCAGAACCCACCACACCTAACATTTTATGTGCCTTCCTCATTTACTAGGTCTGTTGTTTGTTTGTTTATTTTTTTGTGTCTCTCTATTAGAAAACAGATGCTATAAGGACAGAGATTTCTATTTTATTCACAGAGGTATCCAAACATCAGGAACACTGCCTTCCAGAAAACCCTCAATAAATATTTTTGAAGTGGATGTATATGTGAGATGTCTTCTCTTCAATGTTTCATGACTTTCTAAATGACCAGAAATGAAGGGTAGAGCTTAGATTGTGTGTGTGTGTGTGTGTGTGTGTGTGTGTGGTGTGTGCGCGCGCGCCGTGTGTGTAAGAAAAGGCCCTCTGCCTCCAGCTATGCTTAGTTGGCACTGAAGAGAACAAAACTGAGGTCTGCTTCCCACCTGGTTTCCCATCAGACTGGAATAGTACTATCTCTTACATGAGGAATCCTGATTTTATTAATAACAGCAATAATACTTTTTAAATAGTCAACACTGTTAGTATTGGTTGCAGAACTTAGGGCTATGTGGGTCATGTAAAGTGCAATTATTAGTCTGGGTTTTATAAATCAAAATTAATTTGTTTTTAATTTGTTTATTCGATGTTGGGGATTGAGTCCAGGGACAGATTACCACTGAGTTACATCCCCAGACATTTAAATTTTTTAATTTTGAGATAGAGTCTCACCAAGTTGCTGAGGGCCTTGCTAAGTTGCTGAGTCTGGCCTCAAACTTTCAATCTTCCTGCCTGAGTCACTGGTATTATAGGCATGCACCACCAAACGTGAAGATAAGAATTTTCTTCTAAAATCACTATTATGAAAGGAGGTTCCATTCTTAGCCTCATCCTCCTAAATGGATGTAATTCATAAGTGTATCTAAACTATAGTATTAACAGCATCATTTTCTCCCCTGTCCTTTTCCTCTGCCATTCCATTACCTTTAATGACTGGTCAATGGAAACCTATTGGCTCAGGAAAACTGTCTTCTTTGTAGATCTCTCTTTGACTGGTTGCTTTCTGGTTTCAAGCCAGTACAGGTAACAAGGCCATTTATTTGGATAGTACTAATGAAAAAATATTTTTTATTGAATATGTCAGGCAGGGAGGGTATGAGCAGACTTAAAGGAAGTGAAGATTTTAAGTAAGCAGGGTTTGCACATCAGTAACAGGCTGAACTGAAATTTGAGCCTCTTCTGTATGAGGCAAACCTATTATTTCCGCTCCTTGTGATGGACTGACTGTTAATATTTCTTTAGTACTTTCAACTTTCCCAAATGTCACATTGGTGATTTTATTAAGTGCTCCAAAAACACTTTTGAGGATCCATAAGTTGCATGGGAAAGGGTTATCAGAAAACGTTTTCCATCATGTGAAGGGCCCAGCCTCCTTTCTGAGAGTTCTGTCACCCTGCTCAAGGAATGCAAATTACAGCCCTCTGGGCATCAGATCACTGCTGTGATGTCGCTCCTGTACTAAAAAAAGAAGTGAACCTCAAACCTTTTGTATCCACATCTGCAGAAGCCTTACAGATGTGGCTGATGTACAGGTGAGCCCATCCTTCTGGGACCAGGTATCTGTGTCACCTTGGTCACAGCTTATGTGTGTGTTTGTTTTTAAAAATAGTCTTCCTGTTAAACATTCTCACACCTTGCAGGTCTTGAGTTCACAAATTAGGCCACACATTGCAGTAGTTATTAACATTTGTGTAGTATTAACCTTTTCAAGAATTTAATTAACTTTATACTTTCTCTCTAAAAAAATATGTCCTTATAAACATATCAAATCTTCCTACATCTAGAAAGTATTCTTGGAGCCACAGGTTAGAACTTTACTCCAAATAGAGCCAGGAATATGCCGTTGATCTTGAAAGACTCACTTCATCCTTCGTCCACTCATTATCCCACCTTTACACCCAACATGTCCTAAAATAAAGGTGTTTATGAACTGACGAAGTGGTAAGGGTTTCTTTTGTAGAATCTTACAACCTTCGTTTTTTAATTTAAAAATATCGATTTTCAGTATTGATTTTCTAAAGAAGTCAGATGAACTCCACAACTATTTGTGTTCTCAAATGCTATTACCCAGCTGGGGTTGAGACTGTCATCTAGTGGTCACTTACCTCGTGCAGGTGCCCCTGTGCAGTCCATCACGGAGTGGTCTGGGAGTTCCCAGTGATGCTACATCTGAGTGCTCCAGGAAGATTGGCTTCATTCCTGTTAAGTGGTGAGTGCTCCCCCATTTAAAATTCTATTGTATGAATTAAACTTACACAGTTCTAAAATTAAAAGAGGAGTCTTAGTCTTTCTGGAATTGTGAAAATTTTATGTGATTTACAGATTTCCCTTAAAACTTGAGATGGTATGTTTGCTTTTTTACAGAACAAATCAGTAAAAAATTACTTTTATTTTGAAAATCTCACAGATCTGTCTACAGAATTTTAAGGAACAGGGATGCCATGAAACACATTCTTGGCTCTCAGGGCTAGTAGGAGCACTGTTATGTGTGGGAAAATACTGAGACACTGCTGTGAAGACCCCAGTGGAACCACTGCATCTGCCCCATTAAGCAAATGTCTCAATGAAGTAGACTGCATTAAGTTTTTGTAAACAGAGCTTTCAGTGCTGCGGGGGCCATTAGAAACCTTTGATTATTTAGATTGAATAGATTGTTGATTTCTCTTTTGTAAAGGAGTGTCAAAATCTAATACTAATTCATCTAGAAGTGTAATGTTTTTTTAGGAATAACTTGTCCTAGCCATGATCTGAAATGTTCTTCACTGGGGTTTTGAACAATGCTTTGATACTTTGCATAACTGATTTTCACCTATACATTGAGTTAGAAAACAAGTGTTTTGGAAATATTATTTCTTGCCGTGTTCTTCTTGTTCTTCCAACCCCCAACCCCAGTGTGTTCATTAGAATCTCAGTTTACCCAGTTCAGATGGTTGTTCATTGACCTTCCTGGAATAAATATTTAGCATCATGAAAACAATGGAAAAGATTAAGAAGGACCACATCTGCAACAACAATCAAAAGTTATGTTTTACCGAAGTATCCCCTCAGTAGAATTTAAATTCACTAAACATGCATTGGGGTTCTGATGTTAATTTCTAGTTTATTCCCATGAACAGCCAGTGGAAATGCTGAGCCAATTTGTATCTGCCTGGAATGAAATTTTTGTTGTATCATCCAGACTTTGCTGACCTTTGCCTTCTATTCCATATCATTCTTGTCATGAGTGTTTGGGTGGGAATATTGTTTTCATGTTCTTTCTACTATTTTCCAATTTTTTCCTCAATCTGTAACTGTTCAAAGTTCACATTAAGCATAATACTATTATGTTGTATCTATGACTAAATTCTTATGGACATAGGGATGATTTTCTCTGGCTGAAAGCCCTCCTGTTGGGGCTCTGTTCCATGTTGCTTCTGGGTGCAGCCTCTCCCTGCTCCATGTGAGAGCACAGAGAAGAAATAGTGAGAAAAAAGAGAGGATTGTGCTTCTTTCCAAGGTGCATCATGCTTCTTGTTGAAAGCTTTATTTATTAGAAACTATAGTGTTATATCAATCTCAAATCTATGTTCTGGAATTTTTACTAGTTCCTGTTTGAATTATACATATTGAGTCTGACCCTGTATATAGCTCTATAGTCTACTGATGCAAATAATGTCTGTGAAACATCAAGGTTAAAAAAATCATTTTGAAATTGTTATAAAAATACTATGCCTGGTGTTTAATATTTGGAAATAAATGTAGGTATATATGCATATAAATATATAAGTGTGTATATACATATATGAGAAACTAAAAATAATGTTTCATTACCTCAAAATATTCATTTTTCTTATGTGTTTTTTTTGACACAATTCTTTTATTTTATTTATTTATTTTGCATGTGGTGCTGAAGATAGAACCCAGTGCCTCATACATGCTAGGTTAAGTTCTCTACTACTGAGCTACAACCCCAGCCCCAAATACTCATTTTCATTTGGAATGTTTTCCTGCTTCTATACAAGTTTTCCCCAACAGTTTGATAATATTGTATGTACAGTTTAAAATCATCTTTACTAAATAAGAAATATGTGTACAAATTCAGCCTCTCTGTTAAAAAAAATCCAAAGATATACCTATTCCATACCTTTCTAATATTAGTAATTAGTATTTATGTTAGTTTGGTAAAATTTTATGACCATGCTCAATATTGTTTTCTTCCTATAAAGTACATGGTGGGGAATTTTAAACATGTATTTGCTATAGACCTCTGCTAAATGCTAGTCTGTTTCAGGAAAAAAAAAAAACAAAAAACCTGTGCTCTGTTCCTCTGGAGGCAGGTTTGGAATTCTTGACATTCATTCTTCATGCTTGAATGGAGAGGCAAGCAGTGAGAAGTGATTATTTTCCAACACAGCCAAGAAAATTTCCATTTATTTATTTTCTTCTCTCACAACAGCATATCTCTGACAAATCCCAGGACCCTGCTTCCTGGCTAGTGCATGACTAGACAGACAGAGTCTGGATTAATTACAGAGTGGATTGTTTGCAGGTAGCCATGGCCAAGGCTTTGGGTGACTGGGTCGTGTCTTAGCCAGAGCCTTCCTTGGCAGTGGGAGCTCCAGGATCATTCTCTCTCTTCCATACTCCTTTTCAATGGTTTATCCAGTACCAGCCCCTGGAACCTCAAACTTGAACCCAACTGAATTTTTATGGGAGTCCTCTGCAGTCTTGAGGATGTATTAATTGTGTGTAGTCATTAGAAAAATGCAGAGGTTTGGGAGCTTTGCTTTGAATTGAGAATATGGACTGTGAGGGAGTGAAGTTAGTTGAACTTCAGATCAGCTTTTCAATTCAACAGCATCCTAATGTTACCAAGACCCCAAACATTAAGGAATTGGTTACCTTCAGTTCCTGAGGAGATTCCTGGGGGAAAAAAAAAATACAGTCGATTTTCAATTATCTGGAGCAACTGTAATTGGCATTGCTCAGATTATGGTTAGAAAACTGTTCAGTTTTGATTTCAACACTTGAAAAATAACATGGAATAGGTCCAAAGAGGAAAATCCTGACATTTTCTGGCATTTAAAATTGTTACTTGTACTATTTCAGTTTTTAAAAAATTCTCCCTCAAGCAACTCTTTAGTAAAGAATGTGAATATTTGGTTTGACAAATTGCAGTTTGAATATAGGCAATACCTCCTTTAGCTATGTGATCTTGGGATTTAAAAAGATATTAAATATGAAGAAAATATTTATAATTGACATGTTAGATGACATAAAATTTAGCAATAAAATGAACATTTTTAGTTGATCTGTCATAGGATGGTTGTTCAAAATATCTGTCTGTATACTATCAGAAATGGAAATTGGGTTATTAAAGTTTTTTCTTTGCTCATCATTTAAATGCAAGTTTCTCCCCATGCATCAGTCCTTAGCTCCTTTTACTTATTTTCTCTACATAGTCTCTCTGGGTGATTAATTAATTCACAATTCATTAATTCTATGTTTAAACTTGTTGGGCAATATTGAGTAATGAATTAAACTTGTGGAACTTCCTTCTTGAGAAACGGAACGTAAGACAAAAATATAATAAAGATCTCATTGGGGCAAATTACAAACCCCTGTGTGATTGGTGGCTTAAAGATGGTGCAGTCATCTGATTGGATAGGAACCAAATAAAAGAGTGTGCTGTTCCCGCAATAAATGAATCTGCAGTTTCTCGCCTTAGCCTGCTCTTACCCGACTCCCGGTGTCTGTGTGCTTACTGACACTGCGCCCTTTAACCCCCCTTTGCACGAACCCCCGTGGTACAACAAAAACTACTACTTTAGGCTGGTAATATAAGTCTCTGTTGCCAGCTGGTTGTTCCTCCTGAGTTCCAAATTTAACTGTCAACTTCCTATGGGTCTTTCCCATTTATTTAACCCATACTACCTCCAAAACAAAATTGTCATCATTTAGCCATTTCACATATATTGAGCTGGGTGCCTGAAATGTGCCAGACCTTGCTTACTTTTTCGATCCCATCTCCAGTCTACTCCTCAGTTGATACTCTCTGCTATAGTTTTATGACACTATGGGATCCCCCAAATTCATCACAAAAAGAAGAGATGAGAAACTACATGATCTTGGACAAACAAAAAATTACTTGAGTCCTGACTTCTAAGATCCTGATTTCGGTCCTCATGAGATCTAGCTGTGAAATAAATGTCCTGTTACTCTCCCAATTCCCCTTTAAGGTTGGGTGGTGTGGTGGACTTAGTCATTGAGGACATTTGAACTAAGTGGGTCTTTGCATGGAGGAGATGGAGATGTGGTTCCAAGGAACAAATCTACTGCCTTAGTAAACAACCAGAGGTCTATGCTGAGGACCATAACTGCTGAAAATTTTCTTTAAGGTAATTTATTTTCTAAGTGTGACCTTTTATTTAATTTTCTTTCTCACTCCAACCTTGATGCAAGACACCCCTTTTATAGTCACTATAATGAATTTAGCAGTGATGATTTCCTAGAGGGAATGGGAGAACAGAACATGCTGTATTTCCCTTGAACACCCTCATGGTCCTGTTTCTTCTCCTTCCAAGTCACTCTTTTCCAGGGTTAGCTACAAAGTCTTCCTTTCTCCAAATCTTTCCTGTGTCTTTTACATTTTCCTTTATGTGCCTCTATCCTCCTGGCCTCTCAATGTCTTGCCCTTTCCTTTGACTACTTACACTCTTGCAAAGTCATAGAAATGTGTTTTGCTATTAACCGAGATTTTTTTCCTGGTAATTTCCCTTGCCCCCTGTTAAGGGGAGGTGGAGGCTTTGCCATATTCTCCTCCGGGTGGCAGTATAGCAGGTTTACAAAAGGAAAAGGAAGACAGCTTTTTGAGTTTTAAAGTAGACTTTTGAACAACTTAGCCCCAAAGTAGAAGGAAAATATTTTAAGCATAAAAATTAAAGTTTATGGTATAAATGTTATACTTGGGAACAATGCACAATGATATCAGTCAGTTTCCTGATCTAAATTTGTTCAAGCATTATGAATTGAAGAGGAGAGGTGGAGAGATCAAGAATAATGGTGTGCTGAGTAACTTGTGCCCTGCTATCATCCACTGGCAACATTATGTAGTCTGGGTGACCTGAGGTCAGAGGGGAGTCTGTGCTTGATACCTGGGCATGGTCAAAAAAGACAAACCAGCGCCATAGAGAGTCCCGCAATGCATGAGCAGAATGAAATGCTACCTGGAGTGTCTAGACACAGGGATCCGGAGGCACTTTCCAGTCTGCAATAGCTCCCGTGACTGGAAATCACTTGACAGGACACTGAAGTGCCCACACAGGCTGTCAGATCTAAAGGTATTTTGAAGTCCAGTGGACAGGGCATGCGTGGTGGGAGCCGATGACCCAGATCATGGTCATCAGCCAGTGTGTATTTGGGGGACACTAACTGAGAACCAGAGCTTCTTCCATACCACAAAATGAAAAAGAAGGGAGGAAGGGAGAGACTGCAGAGGGAGAAATTGCAGAGAGTTTCTGAAGGGGACCTCCTCAAGTGGTAGGCATAGGGCACTTCTGGGGTAGTTCTGTTGTAAGCCCAACTCATTACTGAAAATTTATTCAAAGTTTTAGGTGGAGAAAAGAAAGACTGAGGCTGTTAGGGAGGTGGGGAATCTTTTATAAAAGAGGGGTTGTTTGGAGGGGACTAAGTGGTGACCCATAGGAGGGGCATCCAAGTAGACTGAACAGTGCTAAATGCCCAGTTGAGTCAGAGAGAAACTTGAAGTGAGTATGAATAGTGGACTTAAGGAAGGTAGGAGCATTGTCTGGGGATTCTTAGACATACCTAGGGAAAGAAAAACCTGGTAAATTAAGCTTCAAACTGCATAGGTGTTAAAAATCATTAGAATTTGCATTTTGAAGGAAAGGACACCTCCTGCTAACACTTAAAGTGAGGAAATAAGGTTTTCTTTAACTTTTTGTTTTGTTTTTGGTTCTGGAGTTTGAACCCAGGGGCTCTTAAATGCTGAGTTATATCCCAGCCCTTTTTATTTTGAGTTTCATTAAGTTGCTGAGGGTCTCACTAAATTGCAGAGGCTGATTTAGAAAGAGTGATCCTCCTGTCTCAGCCTCTTGAGCAGCTGGGATTACAGATGAGCGCCATGGCACCTGGATTTTTTTTGTTTGTTTAACCTGAATTTGAACAACTCTGACCGGTCAGAGTCTTATGTGGTTTCTGCTTTATCTATGTCACAGGAATGTTGTGATTCTAACTCTAGTGTCATAGCTCAATGCCTAGGGGAACTTAAAAACATCCTGATGCCCAGGTCCCCCTCCAAGAAATCCTGGTTGTATTGGCTTGTGATATTATTTGGTTTTAAAACTACTCAGTTCATTCTGATGTATGACCAAGGCTATGAGCTACTGCAGTGATAGATTTCACTCATTATAATACACAGAATCCTGCAACTATATTTTACAGCATCTGTTTTCCTTTAACTGTGACAGAGTCTATTGAAAAACATTGCAAAATTATTAGTAATGATCAAAGAAATGAAGGAGGATGTAAGAGAGAACTATAATTTTTCCCCACCTTTCAGGATTCCTAATTGGATCATCCAGTTTATGAATTACTCTTTCTTGTCTCTTTCCCTTTGTTGGTCAGCACATTTCCTTTTCCTCAACTCTTTTAAAAGAAGATAAGTGAATAAAGTCACACAAGCCCATTTTGGTACTTGTTTGGTTAGAAAGTTTGAGTGGACAAATTGGAAACTCTTGCCTTATCTGAAATTAGGGAACAAGGTATGATTGTAAAAATTGTTAAAGTTAAACATACTCCATAGATATTTGTTTAATATCATTGCCTGTCCCACCAATCTGACCTCAAGATGCTGCATAGCATAGATCTGATTTAAATTAAATGAATTAAGATGAACCCTTTTTGGGTTGTCACTGAAAATTGTTGGCACAGTGGCTGATATTTTGTTGTTCATGTCTGATACCATCTTCACTATTTGCATAGGAAGCGTGGCTGATCTTTTACATTTTTACCATAATGTATAACTCTTTTCTGTCTGAGTACTTTGGGTAGAAAAAGTTCTGATGCCATGGAGTCTTTTCATTGTGGGGAGGAAATTTAGCAGTTAGCAATATTCCAGAGTGAAGCCTACTTTCATTAATTTTTTATAGCAATTTATATATAGTTAAGCTCAAGTCTTTGTTCTGGAGGAAATTAGAAATTATCTGCCTTCCATCAGAAATAAAGAATAATACAACCGTATTCCTTAACACATACTTTTTGGTTATCATTTTAGATAATATGTTCCTCTGCAAACCAGAAGGACTCCTTCATGTCTTTTCAGATGTAATCTTGAAAGCATAACTTTTGAATCCAAGTAAATATGTGCATATAATATTTTGAATATCCAATTTTTTATCAACCTCCAATGCAGGAAAATTATAAGAGTTTACAAAGCACTTGTTTGTAATGAGGATAATAAAAATGAGAAATGAGTGGCCATTTTTCTCAGACCACTTTAATCCACAAATAAATCTTTTTTTTTTTTTTTTTTTTCAGTGCTGGGGATTTGAACGCAGGGCCTTGTGCTTGTGAGGCAAGCACTCTATCAACTGAGCTATATCCCCAGTCCCACAAATAAATCTTTACTAGATTTTCACCTAGATCCTAGAATCAAATTTCCAACAATGTAACCATATTCTGATTTATTCTTAATTGTATTATCTAACTTTAGCCTACCAAGGTTGGTATTTTACAAATGAAAACAAAATCTGAATGTATTTCTGCTTTCTCTTTTCTTTCTTTGCTAGTCATGAGAAAAAACAACATTATGGGCTACCAGTGCTGGTGAGGGCAAGGAGAATGCAGACATACTATGAGGATAACAGTATAAATTTATGTTTTAGAAAGTAGTTTATTTATTTTTTTTCATACTATTTCATGAAGTGATTCTACTTTTATGAATTTAAATGAAAGAAATCACCCTAATTAATAATTTTAAAATGCTCCATGTGCAGTGATATTCATCATATTATTTAGGATATGAGAAAGTTAGAGCCAACTATAGGGGAAATTTTAATCTATAGGATGCCCACTAGATTAAGCAAGGTATAGAAATGTAGAAAAATACCTATGCAACAAAAGAGTTGTATAAGATGTATAATTTCAATTTGAATTACAATTTTGATAAAATTCTATGACTATAAAACATTACAAAATTGTTAACCCTTATTAATTGTACAAATGGAGGATATTCACTGTAATATTTCCTTACATGCATACATCAGGCACTGATCATGTTCTTCCATCCTTCTTCCCTTTCTCCACCCTTTTCTGGCATCTTATAATTTCTCTTCTACTTTCAGGTCATCTTTTATTTTTAGCTTCCACATAAGAAAGAAGGTATGTGATACTATTTTTCTGGTCTGGTTTATTTAGCTTAACATGATGATCTCCAATTTCATCCATTTTCCTGCAGATGACAATATTTCATTCTTTTTTATGGCTGAATAATGCTCAGTTGTGTGCATATATCATGTTTTCTTTATTCATTTATTTGTTGACAGGCACTTAGGCTGGTTCCATATTTTGCTATTGTGAATAATGCCACAATATATGGGGCTACACAGGTATCTTTTTCGTATGTTGACTTCATTTCCTTCACATATATACCCAGGAGTAGGAGAGCTGGATCATATGGTAGTTCTAATTTCAGCTTTTTGGTAAACCTCTATACTGCTTTCCATGGTGGCTGTAATAATTTATATTCCAAACAACAGTATATGAGTTCTTTTTTTTTTTGCCACATCTTTGCCAGCATTTGTACTTTTTGTCTTTTTGATAATAGCCATTCTGAGATGAGATATTATCTCAATGTAGTTTTGATGTACATTTCCCTATGGGTAATGATATTGAGGATTTTTTGCAGTTTGTATTTCTGGTTTTGAGAAGTATCTATTCAGACCATTTGCTCATTTTTAATTTGATTACTTTTTTCTTATCAAGTTTTTTAAGTTCTTTATATACTCAAGACCTTATACTTCTGTCAGATGGATAGCAGTAAGTTGTTTTTTTTTTTTTTTTCACTCTCTTGACTGTTTTCTTTGCTGTACAGAGACTTTTATTTTGATGTAATCCTACTTGACAATTCATACTTGTATTTCCTGTCCTTTTGGAGTCCTGTCCAGAACATTGTTACCTGGGCCTATTGAAGTGTTTTCTCTCTGTTTTCCACTAGTAGTTTCAGAGTTTCAGGACTAACATTAAAGTTTTTTTTTTTTTTTCTTTGTCTAGTATGAGAAAATTGTATTTATTTGGGTTTGTGTCCATGTCCTCTATTCTGTACCATTGATCTACCTGTCTATTTTGGTACCAATACCATGCCGTTTTTGTTACTATTGCTTTGTAGTAGAGTTGAAGATCTGGTATTGCAATACCCCCTGCTTCGCTCTTGCTACTGAGGATTGCTTTAGCTATTCTAGGTTTTTTATTCTTCCAGATGAATTTCATAATTGCTTGCTCTATTTCTGCAAGGTACATCATTGGGATTTTAATTGGAATTGCATTGAATCTGTATAGCACTTTAGGTAGTATACCCATTTTGACAATATTAATTCTGCCTATCCAGGAACATGGGAGATCTTTCCATCTTCTAAGGTTTTCTTGAATTTCTTTCTTTAGTGTTCTGTAGTTCTCATTGTAGAGGTCTTTCACCTCTTTTGTGAGATTGATTCCCAAGTATTTTATTTTTTTCGATGCTATTGTGAATGGGGTAGTTTTCCTAATTTCTCTTTCTGAAGATTCATCACTTATGTATAAAAATACATTGGATTTATGAGCATTGATCTTGTAACCTGCTACTTTACTGAATTCACTTATGAGTTCTAAAAGTTTTCTGGTGGAATTTCCAGGTTCCTCTAAATATATAATCATGTCATCAGCGAACAGGGATAGTTTGAGTTCTTCTTTTCCTATTCGCATCCCTTTAATTTCTTTAGTTTGTCTAATTGCTCTGGCTAGAGTCTCAAGGATGATGTTGAATAGAAGCGGTGAAAGAGGGCATCCCTGCCTTGTTCCCAGTTTTTAGGGGGAACACTTTCAGTTTTTCACCATTTAGAATGATATTAGCCATGGGCTTAGCGTAGATTGCCTTTATAATGTTAAGGAATGTTCCCACTACCCCAAATTTTTCTAGTGTTTTGAGCATGAAGGGATGCTGTATTTTATCGAATGCTTTTTCTGCATCTATTGAAATAATCATGTGATTCTTAACTTTAAGTCTGTTGATATGGTGAATGACATTTATTGATTTCCGAATGTTGAACCAACCTTGCATCCCTGGGATAAAACCCACTTGATCGTGGTGCACTATCTTTTTAATATATATTTGTATGCGATTTGCTAAAATTTTGTTGAGAATTTTTGCGTCGATGTTCATTAAGGATATTGGTCTGAAATTTTCTTTCCTCGATGTGTCTCTGTCTGGTTTAGGTATCAGGGTGATATTGGCTTCATAGAATGAGTTTGGGAGGGTTCCCTCCTCTTCTATTTCATGGAATAGTTTGAGGAGTATTGGAATGAGCTCTTCTTTAAAGGTTTTGTAGAACTCGGCTGAGAACCCATCTGGTCCTGGACTTTTCTTTGTTGGTAGGCTTTTGATGACCTCTTCTATTTCATTGCTTGAAATTGGTTTATTTAAGTTGTGTATGTCCTCCTCGTTCAGTTTAGGTAATTCATATGTCTCTAGAAATTTGTTGATGTCTTCGAGGTTTTCTGTTTTGTTGGAGTACAGATTTTCGAAATAGCTTCTAATTATGTTTTGTATTTCACTCGTGTCTGTTGTGATGTTTCCTTGTTCATTCCGAATTTTAGTAATTTGAGTTTTCTCCCTCTTTCTCTCTGTTAGTGTGGCTAAGGGTTTATCAATTTTATTTATTTTTTCAAAGAGCCAACTATTTATTTTGTTAATTTTTCCAATTGTTTCTTTTGTTTCGATTTTGTTGATTTTGGCTCTGATTTTAACTATTTCCTGTCTTCTACTACTTTTGGTATTGGTCTGCTCTTCTTTTTCTAGCGCTTTGAGCTGTAGTGTTAAGTCGTTTATTTGCTGATTTCTACTTCTTTTTTTGAATGCGCCCCATGAAATAAATCTTCCTCTAAGTACTGCTTTCATAGTGTCCCAGATATTTTGATATGATGTGTCTTTGTTCTGGTTTACTTCTAAGAATTTTTTTATTTCCCTCCTGATGTCTTCTGTTATCCATTCATCATATAATAGTGTATTATTTAATCTCCAGGTATTGGAGAAGTTTCTGTTTTTTATTCTGTCATTTATTTCTAATTTCAATCCATTATGATCCGATAGAGTACAAGGTAGTATCTCTATCTTCTTGTATTTGCTAACAGTAGCTTTGTGGCATAAAATATGGTCTATTTTAGAGAAGGATCCATGTGCTGCTGAGAAGAAAGTGTATTCGTTCTTTGTTGGATGGTATATTCTATATATGTCCGTTAAGTCTAAATTGTTGATTGTGTTGTTGAGATCTATAGTTTCTTTATTCAATTTTTGTTTGGACGATCTATCCAGTGGTGAGAGAGGTGTGTTAAAATCGCCTAGTATTATTGTGTTGTGGTCTATTTGATTTCTGGAATTGAGAAGGATTTGTTTGACGTATGTGGATGAGCCAATGTTCGGGGCATAGATATTTATGATTGTTATATCTTGCTGATTTATGCTTCCCTTAAGCAGCATGTAATGTCCTTCTTTATCCCTTCTGACTAGTTTTGGTTTGAAGTCCACATTATCTGAAATGAGGATGGATACTCCAGCTTTTTTGCTGTGTCCGTGTGCATGGTATGTTTTTCCCCATCCTTTCACCTTTAGTCTATGGGTGTCTTTCTATGAGATGAGTCTCTTGCAGGCAGCATATTGTTGGATTTTTCTTTTTAATCCAATCTGCCAGTCTGTGTCTTTTGATTGATGAATTCAGGCCATTAACATTCAGGGTTATTATTGTGATATGATTTATATTCCCATCAATTGACTCATATTTGTTTTTGACATGATTTGGTTTCTCCTTTATTTGGCTATTCCTTTAGGCTAGCGCCTCCTGTTGCTGATTTGCATCGTTGTTTTTCATCTCTTCCTCATGGAATATTTTGCTGAGAATGTTCTGTAATGCTGGCTTTCTTTTTGTAAATTCCTTTAGCTTTTGTTTATCATGGAAGGATCTTATTTCATCGTCAAATTTGAAGGTAAGTTTTGCTGGGTATAAGATTCTTGGTTGGCATCCGTTTTCTTTCAGGGCTTGGTATATGTTGTTCCAGGTCCTTCTAGCTTTTAGGGTCTGGATTGAAAAATCTGCTGATATTCTTATTGGTTTCCCTCTGAATGTAATTTGATTCTTTTCTCTCGCGGCCTTTAAAATTCTGTCTTTATTTTGTATGTTTGGTATTTTCATAATAATGTGCCTTGGTGTGGGTCTGTTGTAATTTTGTATGTTTGGAGTTCTATAAGCCTCTTGTACTTGGTTTTCCATTTCATTCTTCAGATTTGGGAAATTTTCTGTTATTATTTCATTGAATAGATTGTTCATTCCTTTGGTTTGTTTCTCTAAGCCTTCCTCAATCCCAATAATTCTCAAATTTGGCCTTTTCATGATATCCCATAGTTCTTGGAGATTCTGTTCATGATTTCTTACCATCTTCTCTGTTTGTTCAACTTTGTTTTCAAGGTTAAATATTTTGTCTTCAGTGTCTGAGGTTCTGTCTTCCAGGTGTTCTATCCTATTGGTTATGCTTTCTATGGAGTTTTTAACTTGGTTTATTGTTTCCTTCATTTCAAGTATTTCAGTTTGCTTTTTTTTCAGTATCTCTAACTCTTTATTGAAATGATCTCTTGCTTCCCGTATTTGGTCTTTTAACTGTTGATTGGTGCGATCATTTAATGCCTGCATTTGCTCTTTCATCTCCTCCTTCAATGCCTGCATTTGCTCTTTCATCTCCTCATTAGCTTCCCTGATCGTTTTAATTACGTACATTCTGAACTCCCTTTCTGACATTTCTCCTGCTGTGCTGTCATTGGGTTTTATTGATGTAGTATCTAGGTTTGTTTGGGACATTTTCTTCCCTTGTTTTCTCATTTTGGTCAGCTGTCAGTGGGACCCTGAGATATTGCAGTTTTCTGCTATTGGCTTATAGTGTCCCGGTAGATTTCCAGTGTATCACCTCCCAGCCTTCAGTAGCCTGATGTCTTGGAGGAATCTGATAAAGCAGCGCATCCGAAGAAAACTGCCCCTAGCCCGCTACTGGTTCCACGGTTTGGAACTGGCTCTGTGCGGAAATGCTCTCACTGTGGGCCTGCGCCGTGCAGCTGGCTGTGTGGGAGGAGCCCACTGCCGGAGTGTGGAGGGCTACCTTGGGAAGACTCTAGCTGCC
This sequence comes from Sciurus carolinensis, assembly GCF_902686445.1. Lineage (NCBI taxonomy): Eukaryota > Metazoa > Chordata > Mammalia > Rodentia > Sciuridae > Sciurus > Sciurus carolinensis. Next base: position 75,646,993 of record NC_062219.1, on the reverse strand, counting down.
CTGCCCGGCTCCGATAAGCCACCTCTATCTGGGCCTGCCACCCGGGCCGAGCTTTACCCAGTGGGCAGACTCACCTGTGGCTCTATTTCAGTTCGAGTCTCTCAATGCCTCCCCTTCTTAACTCCTGGGTTCTGGAGCGACTGGGGGTGCAGTCACCCTCTAGACTGCCATCTTGGATTGCCCTGTGAAGAGAGCCTGCGGCCGGAGTGGGCAGAGCCGCCTCACATTAAAGTTTTTGATCCATTTTTATAAAGGTGAGAGATAGGGGTCAAACTTCAATCTTTTGTTCATGAATATTCAGTTTTCCCAGAACCATTTGTTAAAGAGGCTGTCCTTTCTCCAATGTTTTTGGATCCTTTGTTGGATATCAATTGGTTGCACATGTGTGAATTTATTTCTGGGTTTTCCATTCTGTTCCATTCCCATATATGTTTATTTTTATGTCAGTACCACGCTATTTTGATTACTGTGGCTTTGTAGTATACCTTGAAATAAGGTATTGTGTTAGCTGTAGCTTTACTCGTTTTGCTCAAGAGTGATTTGGCTATTTGGGTTTTTTATGCTTCTGTATGAATTTTAGGATTTTTTTTCTAATCTTGTGAAAGTCATTGAATTAATATGTGACTCATGGCAATAAAAATTAGTAGAAAACAAAAAATAAAATATTTTAAAAGATGCATAAAAGTAGAATAATTAAAAGTAGACGATAGGGTAATGCAAGCAATTTTCAATGTACTGTGATCACAAAATATGGCTAAAACATTTTTATTAACAAACATTTGTTATGTTTAGATGGTGAGATAAAATATTTTTACATATTTTTCTAATTTTCTAGGAAAAAGATAAATATGAAACAATACTATAAATTAATAAAAAGATGGAGCTATTGATTTATAGGCGCGGGACTTAGCATTGTACGGGCATTGGGAAAACACCCAGCAATCTTTCCTTGATGGGTAAAAGCTCTCTGATGACATCACCAGCATGCTCAAGGTAGGGTGTTTCCCAAAAGATAAAACCTCCAGACATCTCTGCAGTCATTGGATTGCTCAATTGTGGTTTAGAAATTTGTTTTCACCAAAAGAGACCGTTTGTTTAGAAGAAACTTCATACAGAAGCAGAACAGGGGAAGCAGAACTGCTTTGACTAAAGCAGGAACAAGAGGGCTGAGCTATGTTTACCTTCCCCTATCCTCCACTCTCTTGTTGACTAGAGAGAAGGTTGTTGGAAGAACCTGAGAACTGCTAGGAACATTTTAGAGAAATCATAATAAATACTATTTTGGGGTGACTTTTAAGTATAAAACCTTTACATATGTTCTCCTTTTACTTACAAAACTGCTGTAAGGTAGATATTATTGAGCCCATTTTACAGATAGACCACTGAGACTTGCAGAGGCAATGTGAATTGCTAGAGGTGATACCTCTCATGCCTAGAATTTGAGTCCATTCCAGTCTGTTTTCACAACCTATGCTTTTTACCACTATATTCTGTTGCCTCCCGTGGACAAAGAACACCAAAGCTATTCTGTTTTCACAAGACTATATCTTCATAAAGGAAACTGAAATGTTACTCTATGTACCTGGTTTTCTTTCCTACTTTTTTACCTATTGTGATAATCACAAAAATAGAAAGAGATGCAAAAATCTTGTCATGATGGCAACTAGGTATATAGCTGTACAAGGACCTACGAAATATTTGCAAAGCCTGAAGCACATATATGGTAAGTAGCAAAATCAAGAAGATGGAAGGGTATCTTTGGTATTCCTGCCTTGAAGACATAGTGCCTCCCTAGGCTAAAAGAAGTTGGTGGTCAGGGCCATTTTACCCTCTTCCTCTGATCTTTCTACTTTGCTTTGGATATGCCAGCCTAATAATGCAATATAGCTAGTGGGGAAGCAGAAAACATTTCAGGTAAGATGAAAGACCAGCACCACTCAGAGACGAGGACTTAGGGTGCCGTAGGGGTTCTTGTCAAGCACTGTTGTGTGCAAGGAGAAAATGAAAGGCTTGTTTGGAAGTCTACCAACAAATGGATGACAGTGTGGGTACCAAGGAGAAGCTCCCCATCTATTTGCTGGCAAATATGAGGCCTCAGTAGATCTCTTCTTGTTTAAGGGTGAAAAAACAAAAACAAAAAACTTGAGCTCTCCCTCATTCTTCTAAATAAAAACTAAATACAAACTTATAGAAATAGCACTTGTATTTTAAATGACCTGAAGACAAAAACAAACAAGGAAATTATGGTTCATAATATATGGCAAAAGAAAGAATGAAATAATAAGAGCACAAAGGGAATATAAAATAAGCCCATATAATTCATACTAGATTATTAATTTGAAAAGTAATATGAATGAGTTAAAATTTCTTTAAAAATGCAAAAACTCTTCAAGTGGGTCAAAATACAAAATTTAACTATACCCTTCATGAATTGGAAGAGATAGTTGCCCAGTAAGGGCAGGGGTTGCCAAGAGGATCCTATTCATTGGGTACCCAGATGATCTTGAATGTGAAACTAAGAAAGTTCAAAATATGCTATTTTCCATATACCTGTTTAACTAAAGGAATCTGCTTCATCTGAACAAAGCTCTTCCTATCAATTTTAAAATTTACAATGTGAAATATCTAGTCTGTTGAGTGGCCATTTAAGTCTAATGCACATCTTTTCTCTTCTCCATTTACTGAGGTGTTACTATAACCAGGTTTTAAGTATTATGTACCACCATCTCACTCTCTAACAACCTTATGAAGTAGGTATTATGATCTCTGTTCCACAGGTGGAAACTAAAGAAACATAGTCTGTGTAAGTTATGCAAAGTCACATGGTGAGTCCATGGTGTGGCAGGGGGTTTGTGATGACAGAATCAGAGCAGAGGGAGGGAGTTTTATGCTTACAATATTTAATAGCATCAAACTTTTAAAGACTGCTGTTGTTCTTTTCCAAAACAGACGTTCTGTAGTTGATCTAAGTCCTTCAGCCTGAATAAAGACTGATGGGATCCTCAACACTTTTCCTTTTCTCCAGTTTACCTCTGACTGACAAGTTCTTTAGTTACCATCTTCCACCAGGCATCAGGCATATGGTATAGGTCTGGGTCCATTCTTTCTCTTTAAGGTGACTTTGTTGTATCTGCTCTAGGTGTTGATTTATGTTTTAACTCTCAAAGGGCAATCTCATTTCTCTCCTTTCAGTCTGCTGATTAATGGGCTTGCATTGACCTGGAGGGAGGTCTTTAAAAATGCACCTGAGGGCTCTATCCTTGACTAAGTAGGGTGGAAATATTTTTAATGACTTGAATAGGAACATAGGGAGAATATTGATCAGATTTATGGATGAAATAATTTGCTGCAAAACTAAAACTAGAATCTAGGAAGTTCTCAGTAGCCTGAAACAATAGGAGAGATGGTTTGTTCTGCTATTTATTTAAAAATGTATTGAGCATCTATTATATGCCAGGAATTAAGTGGGGGTTTCAATAATAAACCAGGTAGACAGGTATTCTGATTTTATAGAGTTCTAAGTATTTTAGAACAGATAAAATTTAATAGAAATAAATTTAAGGGTAGTACTTAGGTCTAAGAGAATATGAAGCAAAAATAAATCTACACTTTACCTCCAATGGCACAAAAGCATAATAGTGCAACTGTACCTGAAAAGAAACATCTGTGAGAGAGCCTAGAAGTAAAACCATGTATTCATGGATAGTTGATTGTGTGATAAAGGTACTAAGCACACACAATGGGAAGAGGGAAGTACCTTTGATAAATGATGCTGGGAACACTGGATATCCACAGGCACAAGAATGAAACTGAATCCTTGCCTCACACCATATACAAAATGAATTCAAAATGGATTAAAGACTTAAACGTGAGAACTGAAATTGTAAAAGCACTAGACAAAAACATAAGGGAAAAGCTCCATAATATTTATCTGGGAAAGGATCTTTTTGGATAAAACCCCAAATCACAAGAAACAAAAGCAAAAACAGACAAATGGGATTACATCAGACTAAAAAGGTTTTACACAGCAAAGATTAAATCAACAGACTGAAGAGATAACTTGTAGAATGGATAATATATTTGTAAATATACATCTGAGAAGGAGTTAATATGCAAAATATATAAGTAACTCAAACAATTAAAAGTAAGAAACAAAATAACTGATTAAAAATGGGCAAAGGAACTGGATAGACTTTTTTTTATTGTAAACAAATGGGATACATGTTGTTTCTCTATTTGTACATGGAGTCAAGGCATACCATGTGTGTAATCATAAATTTACATAGGGTAATGTTGTTTGATTCATTCTGTTATTTTTTTCCCTTCCCCCCCACCCCTCCCACCCCTCTTTTCCCTCTATACAGTCCTTCCTTCCTCCATTCTTACCACCCTCCTTAACCCTAATCCTACACCTAACCCTAACCCTAATGCTAACCCCTCCCACCCCCCATTATATGTCCTCATCTGCTTATCAGTGAGATCTTTCGTCCTTTAGTTTTTTGAGATTGGCTTATCTCACTTAGCATGATATTCTCCAATTTCATCCATTTGCCTGCAAATGCCATAATTTTATCATTATTTATGGCTGAGTAAAATTCCATTGTATATATATGCCACAGTTTCTTTATCCATTCATCAGTTGAAGGACAGCTAGGTTGGTTCCACAATCTGGCTATGGTGAATTGAGCAGCTATGAACATTGATGTGGCTGTATCTCTGTAGTATGCTGATTTTAAGTCCTTTGGGTATAGGCCGAGGAGTGGGATGACTGGGTCAAATGGTGGTTCCATCTGGATAGACATTTCTAAAAGGAAAACATATAAATGGTCAACAGGTATATAAACAAAGGCTCAACATCACTAATCATCAGGAAAATGCAAATTAAAATTACAATGAGCTATCACCTTGTGCCTGTTAGAATGAATGGCTGTTAACAATAACAACAATAAAAGACAAAAGAACCTGCTGGGGTATGGGAGAAAGGGAAGCCTGGTACACTGTTGTTTATTGTATATTTCAAAATGACTCAAATAGATTTTAAATATTCTCACTAAAAAAATGAAAGAGTATATGAGGTGATGGATGTGTTACTTGGCTTGATATAATCATTCCATGTATACCTATGTCAAAATACCACATTGTGCTCCATAAATATGTACGATTATTTGTCAATTAAAAATAACAATTTAAATAAAAAAACAGCTCTTGTGACAAAAATTTTAGCTGACATTAAGCTTTATATAAGCCAATAGTGGGTGAAGGCTATAATAAAGTTGATAATACTTCCAGGCATGGTGGCACATACTTATAGTCCTGGCTACTTGGGGACTGAGGCAGGAGGATCACTTGAACTCCCAAATTTAAGACCAGTCTGGGCAAAATAGAAAGACCCCATCTCAAAACTCAAAAGGTGATACACTAGTCATTTTAATAGAAATATATGTCTCAAACAAAAGAGGTTCTATTGTCAAAATACCCCATGATAACAGATCATTCCTAGTGCATTGTCTTAGTTCCCTTGGTTGCACATTTTAGTGTCAACAAACTTAATTAATGAGGCCCAGAAACAGCAATAAAGATGGTGAAGGAAGCTTTAGAATATACTGTAAGAGGAATAGTTAAAAACAAAAGACTTAGATAGTCAGACTGAAGAAGAGAAAGTTTATGTGATATATAATAGTAACTTTAAATATGGGAAATGCTGGAAGAAAAAGCAGATTTCCTTTGAATGAAAGTCTAGATTTTATGTAGAAGGATTAGGCTATTGTGTAGCAAAAGGCCAATGTTTGTGCCTGAGCTATTGAGTAGGGTAAAGACTCGTGGGTGACTAAATCCCTTCTATTTTCAGACTGTGGGGAAAAAATATACATCCTGAGAAATCACCTCTGCTGTCATTGTTTGGAGGTGTATATTCATTATAATAACTTGACATTTAGTGTTTCCATCTTATTTCCAGGTTGAAAAATTCAGGGTTTCTGGAGAACATCCAAGTTCCTACATGAAAAATCACCACATAATATACAGATTTGCATTTTGATTGGCTCACTTGAACAAATTAGATTTCCCTCTGGTGTAATGACAAGTCAGACTTCTTGGCATTTCCTGTAAGGTACTCTGTATGACTTAAATATGCACATTAGAATCTTTTATTGTGGTTTCATACCTGATATTTACCATAGAGGGGATGCTTTCTAAGAGCATTTTGTGCTTTCAATGTGGAATTAATGCCAATTAAGGTGATCTCAGAAGAACTGCTGTGCTAGCGGAAGTAAAATGATGCTGCAGAAATGGTTCACCTTTTGGCTCTATATTGCTAGAATTCTCTACTGACCAGCTCCAATCTGTTAAAAATAAATGTTATGAGTGACAAACACTTTCTCGCGCTTTCCGGTAAAATTTTCTTTTAATCCAGGATATTAGCTAGGATATTGGGAATTTTAAGAGACTAGTTCTTAAATAAAGTAAACCTGAATTTGTGAAAAACAAAGTATTCCTGCCTATCTTATATAGAAACCCAGTTGGATAAAGCCTCAGATATATTTGGCTTTACAAAAATAAGTTCTTCAAACACTGCCCAGTTCTTTAGTTGAGTAAGGTTTAAGAACTAAGAATTTTAAGTAAACTAGGACAAGTTGGCCAACACAAACCCTTTTTTAGTCTTACTGTTACTATTTGTAATACTATTACTATTACTATTACGAATACACAATATTTCTAGATGCCATTGTTATATATTTCAGAAATGTGATCTGGCCAGGAGTAGTCCTAATTTCACAATAACGAATCATGTTATTTTAAATGCAGTTGTTATAATTATTAATGCTATTCAGGACTGGGTAATTATGATTTGTACAGTACTTCCTGCTTTCCATGCTTTAATATTCCATCTGATCCTACAAGGATACCACTAGAGATTTTTGTATTTTTTAATCTGTATTTTACTCATGAGGAAACTAATACTTAGATAGGTTATGTAACATATTCTGAGTGCAATTAGAAACTTGAGCAGGTGGAATTTACATTTGGATCCCAACATTCTATGCTTATTTTATTTTTCCAAGCCATAGCGAATGCGTCTCAAAGGAGCTTGGGTTGGTAAGGCACCTGGGAGGAGCATCACCAACCTTATATCTCACTGGGAAAAATCTCCACCTAAAGGAAACAAGGACACATACTCCATGTCCAAGAGCACAGAGCACACCAACAATGGTGGTGTGTTTGTGAGAATTGGAATGTACTTTGATCATCAATAACAAGAAGGAAGGATGATGTTTTAGTCAGCTTTTATGGTGCTGTGACTAAAAGATCTGACCAGAACAACTCCAGAGGAGGAAAGTTTATTTGAGGGCTCATGCTTTCAGAGGTCTTAGTTCATAGAAGTCCGCTCCATTCCTCAAGGCTTGAGGCGAGGCTGAACATAATGGTGGGAGAGTGGGTGGAGGGAAGCTGCTCACATTGTGAAAGCAGAAGGAGACTCCACTGGTTAGATACAAATACATACCCAAAGCCATGCCCCAGTTCCCACCTCCTTCAGCCACACCCTACCACTTCAGTTACCACTCAGTTAATCCCTATCAGGAATTAAATCACTGACTGGGTTAAGACTTAGCAACTCAATCATTTCTCCTTTGAACCTTCCTGTATTGTCTCACATGTGAGGTTTTGGGGGGCACCTCTCATCCAAACCATAACAGGTGACATTTCTTGATGTTGAGAATCTCAAAACATATACTTTCAGGGAGGATCTGATATTACAACTTTTGAAGAAACTGGGGAAAACACTGGGACAGGAACTCATGTACATTGTTAAACTCTGCATGACTGACAGGGGCAACACAGGAGGGGGATTGTCCTTATTCAATCACTGAGTTTGAAAGGAAAAACTAGGTGAATGTAATCCAAAGACTTCCTCTCTCCATCTTGAGAGCTGACCTCACCCTGAAGCCTGCATTTTGCTCTGTCCTCCAGACTGCAAGTCTCACAGTTTGTATGATACCTGAAATTTTACAAGTATGGGTATCATTTATCAAGTGTACAAATGCAGTTAATACAGGTAGAGTTTTAAGGCTGAAGCCACATGGAATCTACTGGAGACAAGTATGTGAACTTACCTAACTCCTGAGACTTGCCTCACATTCTTCACTGTCTCATGATCCTATTAGAATTACCCCTTAAGATTCTTCAGTATTACTAGTGTATCCCTCCACTAGTAATAATGGCAATATGTTTCCTCACCCATTTGCCTTTCACTTTTATTTTACATCCCAATTTGTGAAACATTTAGGAAATGTGAGTGATATTCATTGGGCTTCCTCAAATTTCAACACTTAGGTTCAATGTTTGAGGTGTCCCTAGAAAAACATTGGGACTTTACTCTTTTCAATGAATATAGATATTCTAAATTATAGTGGGTCAATTACTTTATTAGGTGATTTTTTTGTGAATAAGAGCATGAACTCTAGACCCAGACTTCATATGATCAATTATCTGTAAAATGGCAATACTAATAGTAGCAACCCTTGAAATGTAAAAAGCCCCTGAGAATGTTAAAAATCATTTGATAAATCCATATCAGTGGCCCAGCAATTGAGATAGAAGGAATAGGTTTGTGGTAAATGTATTTTCACCCTTGAAGAAGTGCTCCAAATGACAGAAAAGTATTAGCACCCTTGGATATAAGAGGCAGCCAATTATTAAATCCTGTGAATAAGACAAATTGTGTTGCAACTCAATCTTTGTTATTCACACTTCATGTTATCTTAATTTTTTCAAAACTAAATATTTCTTATTTTTACTATTTATATATGCACAAAAGCTTATGACTTATTTCTCAAAAAATTTCTAACTGTACCTCAAATGTTACAAGAAAAGAAATTTACATTCATTTGCAGATAAACATTTCTGGGAATTCCAATGATGGGGTGACAAATTAAGGAACAGTTTCTTCACATACTGTTCAAGGAATCTTTATTGACAGAAATTGGAAGTTTTGAGGAAAAAAATGTGTTCATTATTATTGTCTAGTTACAAAAGAACAATGAAATGGAAAGCTACACAATTTAATAGGATTCAGGAGTACATTTTTTTCCTGTGTAAAATATATGACAACTGACAAAAAGAACACAAATCTTTGCCTGATGTTTGAAACCATCTAAAATAAGAGAAATGAAGTCAGTTGAATATTTGTAAGGACATGTAGAACCTTGGTGGTGCAATATGCAATGACAACTTTTAGTGGGAGACTAGACTCCAGAGATAGGAAGAAGTGTTCATTGAGGAAGTTGGGTGTCAGATCATTCCCCAGAGTAGCTAAGAGTACAGCTGATATAGGAACAAAACTGTTGCTATGGGAACCCTGCACTCTTTGCCCTTTCCTGGCTCACACAAAAAAATGAAGGATGGACAAATATTTTAATGATTCAAATCATGGAACCCATTTTTGTGCCTTATTCTTGACCTTATTTATTTGAAATTTCTCTCTTAAAGCAGAAACCATCATACTGTCTAGAAAAATCAGTAGGCAGCTCAAGTTGACTAATTTACCCTTCACTCATTCTTCATATTGATGTTGAAAACAGTAGCAGAAGATAGTTTCTAGAAATTTATTTGCTTTTTTAACTTGTTGAGTGAATTGATGCAGTTTATTATATTTTGCCAGCTATCCCATGCACAGTAGAATCTACATGAGCAGAATAAAACTTTTGAAAAATCACCAATTAATCCAAATAATAAAGAGTTAAAAGGCCTGAATAGTTCAGCATTACAGCTTGAAGAACTCTGCAGACCTAGTTTTCCATGAAGTCCACCAGTCTTCACAAATAGTCCTAGGGTCATAAAGCAAATAAGAAAATTTTATTAAAGAAAATATAGTAAAACTTGGTAAGAGTAACAATAGGAGTCTATGGTATTTGAATAAAGACTCATTTCCAGTTTCTACCTCCCAAAACTATGAAGCAAAAACTCCTTCCGGTCTGATGTACTCAGAAGCACAGGACTCCCTCCCTCTGACTTCCTATCAAAGGACTGTCTTCTTGGAGGGGCAGGATGTTAGCATTTCTTATCCTGTTCCCAGCTCCCTGTAACTTTGAACTGGCAAAAGAAATAATTAGCAAACTTAAATATAGATCAATAGAAATTATGTAATCTAAAAGAGAGAAAAAAGAATAAAAATAGATGGAACTTCAGAGAAATGTAGAAAACCATTTAGTGCACCACCATACACAAAATTGGAGTACCACAAGGAGAGGAGAAAGTGAAACAAGCAGAAAAAAACACTCACAGAAATAATGACTGAAAATTTCCCAAATACATTGAAAAACATTTACCTACCCATCCAGAAAGCTTAACAAACTTCAAGAAAATTAACAAGATATAGAAGCAGATACATTATAGTAAAAATGTTGAAAAACAAATGCAAAATAAAAATAAAATCCTAAAAACAGCAAAATAAAAATAACTCATCACTTATGAGGAAATGTCAATGAATAATAAATGACATTATCAGAAACAGTGCAGATTAAAAGGCAGTGGGATAATACATTCAAAGAGCTCAAACAACAAAATGGTCAATCAAGAATCTTATATCCAGTTAAGTTATCTACAAAGATGAAGATGAAATTAAGATATTCCCAGGTATACAAAAACAGAACTTATTGCCTTTAGATCTGTCTCACAAGAAAGATGGATCTTCAGGTTAAAAGTGAGCAACCTCAGACTGGTAATTTGAATAATACCAAAGTAATAAGTAGTAAGAATAATAATAAGAACATCTGTAAATGTAATGATGTAGTAGTTATAACAAAATGACCCAGATGGAAATTTAAATTTACAAGAAAAAAATATGAGAATATCCACAAATGGTAATGAGGAAAGTATATATAGCAAAAGTCATAAATATATACCTGCTCTCAATTTCTTTAAAACATAAAATTACATAAAATAAGAATTATAGCAATCTGATGTTGACTTTTAAAAATGTATAAATGCAATATTTATAAAGACAATAAAAATGGGGAACAAGGAATGGAGTTATGTAAGAGTAGGGTTTTTATATCTCACTGGAATTAAATTCTATAAAAATCATGTTTGTATAAATCTGATGTATAAGATGAGCTCTAGGGAAATTACCAAACTAAAAAAAAAATGGAAAACTCATTAAAGGAATTAAAGTGAGACATTTGAAGTTATTTACTATGGGAAAAAAAAGAATTAAAGAAGAACAGGGAACAATATGGAATGATAAATTTAACCAAGGAAGTGCAAGATTCATACAATGAAAACTGAAACATTGTTGATAGAAGTTAAAGAAGATCAAATAATGGAAAAGATAGCTTATGTTCATAGATTAGAAGACAATATTGCTCAGAAATTAAAACTACCCAAATTTATAGGTAGATTTAATTCAATTCTCATTCAAAATTTCAACTTTCATTTTGCAAGTTGATTCTAAGATTCACATGGAATATGAGACCTATAATAATCAAAACAATTTTGTAAAAGAAGAACAATCTTGGAGGACTCACTTTCCCATGTCAAAACTTACTACAGATTGACAGTAGTCGAGATGGAGTGATATCAGCAAAAGGTTAGAATAGATTAAAAGTCTAGAAATAAGTACAAAATACGTACATGGTCGACTGATTTTCTCCAAGATCATCCAATAGAGGAGAGAAAAGAATTTTTTGACAAATGATACTGGAACACCTAGTGAGCCACCAGCAAAGAATGAAGTTGGACTCCTTTCTCATGCCATAAACAAAAACTAACCCATAATTGTTCAAAAGTTCTAAATGTAGGAGCCAAAAACATAAAACTTTTAGAAGAAACCGTAATGGTAAATCTTTGCAAACTCAGTTTCAGCAGTGGATTTTTAGATGAAATTAAAATCAATAAAAGAAAAAAATGGATAAATTGGAGTTTATCAAAATAAAAAATCTTGAAAGTAAAAACAACTCACGAACGGGGAGAGATATTTGCAAATTACAAATCTGACAATTGACTTGTTACTGGACTATGTAAAAACACTTAGAACTCTGTAATAAAAACGATATACCAGTTAAAAATGGACAAAAACTCTTGAGACATTTCTTCAAAGATAAACAAATGACTGATAAACATGAAAACAGGTTCTACACCATTAGTCATCAGGGAATTGCAAATCAACACAGATTGAGCATCCTTAATCCAAACATCTGAAATTCAAAATACTTCAAAACTGGAAACTTTTTGAATGTTAAATGGTGTCACAAGTGAAAACTCCACACCTGATTTCATGTGTTGGGTCACAGTCCAAACATGGGAACACAACACTGTTTCCCCAACAGAAAAAAAAATCCCTCCCAGATCCTTCAAATATATCTTTTCAGATATGCCCAGATTCCCCTACACAAGTACTCTCCGAAAGTGCAATAAAATGGTATGTGGGCAGGGCAGATGAGCCAAAGGTAGGTTTTCCACAATGCTCTGCATAAGTCCATGACATACATGCATTACTAGACAGTGATGGAAGTGTGAAACCTCGTTAGAGCCATGTAAGTGTGAAACATCTTGCAGAAGAGGACAGTACTGGGATGAGCACCAGATATGACCTAAAGAATCAGATGGACAAACTCCTGAAGTTCTTTGCTAAAAGTGATGAACACTGCATATTGTTCAAAAACAATAGGAAAATACTGCATAAAGTAAAAGCAAAAATTTCAATCATGTATTGAGAGAGTGGATCCATCAACATTGCAGTCAACTCATGCCACTTAATGCTTCACTCATCATGAAATAAGTGAAGATCTATTGTGAACTGAAAATTGAAAGTAATTGTGAATATTCAGAAGACTAGTTGCAGAAATTTAGGAAAAGACATAATACTAAGTTTTTAAGGATTTATGGTGATAAAGCAACTGCTTTTGATGAACCAGTGGAAAAATTTATTGATGAGCTTGCCAAGGTCATTGCTGATAAAAAATTTGATATCAGTACAAGTCTACAATTTTGTTGAGAAATCCTTGTTTCAGCGTTACTGCCCCAGAATACCACAACAGCTGTAGACAGCCCCTACAGTAATGAAGGATGCCAAAGACAAAATGACTATACTGGGACATGGTAATGCACTGACTTACATAAATGTAAGCTTGCAGTGATAGGCAAAATCTTGTATCTGCATGGTTATTATCCTAACAAAAGTGCATGAATCACCAGGGACATTTTTTCTGATTGGTTTCATCGGTGACTTGGGCTTACTGTAGGGAAGCTAGACTAGATGATGACCACAAGATTTTGTTATTCCTCAACAACGATTCTGCTTATCCCCCGAACTGAAATTCTCATAAAAAATTATGTTTATGTCACATGCGTTCCCTGAGATGTGATTTCAATAGTTCAGCCTTGCAACCAGGATATCCTTAGATTGATAAAGAGGAAATATAAAAACATTTTCTTAAAAAGCATGCTAACAGCAGTAAATAGAGGCATAGTTATGGAAGGTTTTCAAATGAAGCTTTGACAGCTGTATATGCTGTCATGTGTGTCTGGGCAACCTTTGGTCTGTGACTATGTTCACTGATGATGATAAACAAGGTGTAACTTTAAAGGAGTCTGTATGTCAAGTGAGAAAAAAAAATGACACCTGAACTTTTTACACATGCAAAAACACATAGATGCAGAGTCAGTCAGTAAGCTAGATGATGTAGATATCAAAGAAGTTTTAATATTAATAATGAAGCTCTGGTTGTTCATTCATTGACCAAAGGTAAAGTAACCAAAGAAGTTCTACATCAAGGTGATCATGATAATAGTGAGATGAAGATGATATTAACCCTGCAGAGAAAGTGCCTAGAGATGATGTGATAAAAATGTGTGATGATTTTGTTGAAGAACTGGAGCAGCATGCATTCATAGAACAAGAAATCATGTCAGTTTATAAAATCTAAGACAATGGCTGTTAACAAAGCAGAAGACTCTGGGGAAAACTCTAGAAAGCCACCCAGCAATATGCCTCCTCTTCCCTAAATGACTCACTTACTGGTTCTTCAGTTGTTTCGGAAGTTTCTTCTCATCTGAAAAACAAAGATAGTGCAAAGTAACATGGTAATCAGAACACAGCATGGCAGGGAAGACTGAAAGCTGCTGCTGTGAAACAGGTGATCTAGGTGTTCTGCTGAGGCTGCCACTGTGCTGCTCAGTTACCCCAAATACACTATTTTTAAAATTGTATTAATGCTATGTCCCATTTTTATTCTTAATTACTTGTGTGTGAGTAGAAGACGATTGCTCTCTAGTAGTATAAGAATTCAGAGTCAGGAAGGCTGGTGAAGCCACACAGCCACAGAGTGCCACATAGTCGCTGAGATAGTGGTGCTTTGGCTTTCTCGTGGGTCAGGGTCTGCAAACTGTTTAAATAGTGTTATATGTAATTACCCCCATGGCTATATGTATAAGGTGTATATGAAATGTTAATAAATTTTGTGTTTAAACTTGGATTCTAGCCCCAAAATATCTGATTATGTGTATGTAAGTATTCCAAAATCCACAGAAATCCTAAATCTAAAATGTTTCTGGTCCCAAAGCATTTTAGATAAGGAATACTCAATGTATATCATAATGAGATAGCACTTCATATCCACCAGATGGTTAGAACAACAACAACAAAAAAGTGAGGGAGTAATTAGTTCTGGCAAAAATGAGGACAAATCTTAACCCTCATATGCTGCTAGTGGGAGATGGTATTACCACTTTGGAAAACAGGCAGATCAAAAGTTCTTCAATAGGTTACAATAGTTATTATATTACCTAGAATTTCATTGTTATGTTCAATTCCCAGCACCAAAAACAAAAACAAAAACACAAATAGATAAAATGTGGAAATAATCCAGGTAATGAATGGATAAACAAAATATAATTAATCTATATAATGGAATGATGTTCAATTATTAAAAGGAATAAAATGCTGATACATGCCACAACACGGATGAACCTTGAAAACACGTGAAGTGAAAGAAACCAGAAACAAAAGATAACGTGCTATATGATTCTATTTATATAAAATTCCTCGAATAGGCAGATCAAGAGACAGAATGTAGGTTAGTGCTTGCTTAACACTGAGACAAAGGATAAAGGATTCTATTTAAAGAGTTTCTTTTATGTGGTATGTAAATTTATCTCAATAAAGTTATCAAAAAGACAACCTAGGAATTTTTTAAAAGTTTGAATAAGAAAGGTATACATTTAGAATTTTGAAAACTGCTCCATCAGTCCTAGAACTTTTCATTTCTAGTGTCTGCAATGCATGCCTACTCCTGGGAAATATGTGTACAATAGGAGGTGAGTGTGGACTCCACAAAATGTTGAGCTGTTGTCTTAGAAAATTTCTTCTGTGCACAAGAAAGAGCCCAACTTCCCAAAAGTCAGGTAGAAATTGGAAAGTAAAAATTATTACAAATTCCAGAAGCAAATTTTGTTTTTAATAAGAATAGATTTTTGCTTTGGTCACATGTTTGATAGATTCATATTTTTAGAGTTTTTCATTACTGTTTTCCTGAGCAGTGTTCCTCTCTAATTTTCCTCTTAGTACCAAGGATCAAAGTAATAGTTCAACACAACTTTCGAAGCCACCGCAAGGACTGCTGTGTATGGGTTTATCACACCAAGAAGTGTTACCTCGCTGGAAGAATAGAGATTTCCTGTCAAGTACCAATTACTGAAACTGCAGATTCCCTCTCCCTGAAGCTGCAAAAGAGAAAGAGGCTTTAAGACCAAAAGAGATACATGCATTGTTTCTGGTAGGTTCTTTCACAGTAAAGTGCCATTCAGATGTACAAAGGAAAGAGAAAGTCAGTTGGAAATGACAGTCTAATTCACATAGACTGTCTTTGATTGGTTCTTCTGAAAAGACAAACTGAAAACAGTAGTGAATATAAATCACAGGTTGAATGAGGCTAGAAAGCAAGAATAAGAATCCTGGGAAATGAGATTTTGAGGGAGCCTTTGGCAGCATTCAGAATATTTAAAATTCTTCACAAGCCTCAGGTTGTAGCTTGTGCCTGAATCCAACTGAGATGATCTGAAGACCTAGAATTCTGCCTTTCTGGCTATTTTCCCTTTTGTAGATCTTTTAACCTAGGATAAACAGGGTGTTGGTAAAAGAAGCTCTCTTTAAGGGAGAGTTTGAAACAGTTCTGCCATTCCTGTACCTGAGGGTAATCAAAAGGTTGGTGGGAAAAATTTCTCTTTACAGAATTACCTTAGCCAATAAATAGGATAAAATATCACAGTTTTGCAACTACCTTAGCAGTTAATGAATATAGGAAATGGCCGTCAACAGATGCAAGCATCAGAAAGAAAGACAATCAAGTGTTATCTCTATCCTGATAGAAGAACGTGCTGCCATGTAAAAAAACTGTTTCGATCCCAAAATTGAATCTGAATTTGATTCCTCATCAATCGATCACTACCAATTTACAAGAAATAAAGGGGACAAAGAAACATGTTCTATACTGTCATAAGGATACATTAAAAAAAAAAATCCAAACTATGGGAACATCCATGCTATGGGTTGAATATACCTTCCAAAGGACCTTGTGTTTAAAGGCTTGTCTCCAGGGTGGTTCTCTGGGAGGTAGTGGAACCTTTATAAGTTGGGGCCTAGTAGGAGGTCCCTATGTGCTGGGGGGATGCCCACAAGGGAACTAACTGTATGGCCCTGTCTCTTCATCTTCTAGTCTCTCTTTGCTTTCTGGCACATGAAATGAGTGGTTTGCTCTGCCATGTATTCCCGACATGAGCCGCCTTTCTGAGACCCAAAGAAATGAGGCCATCTAGTCTTGGACAGGAACTTCCAGAATAATGAGCCAAAATAAACTTATCTCTGCCTAGGTATTTTGTTATAGTAATGTAAAGCTGTCTAATATACTCTCTAACAAAAACAACATGGTTGCTTTCACAAATTGTAAGAAAAAGGCAAAATGGTGAGGGGATTTATAGAGTTTAAGTGACATATTAACCAAATTAGCATGTGTGTACCTTATTTTGATTTCCATTAAGATAAATAGTGAGAAAAGAAGGAAAAAGTCTATTAAGACACCTGAGGGATTGTGAACACTGACAATATTAGATAATGTTAGGAATTACTTTAAATTTGGGGAATATCATAAAGGTTTTGTGGATGTGTGTCTTTGGGAGATGCAGATGAAAATATTTATAGATTAAAATATACAGTATCTGGAATTTGCTTCAAAGTAATCCAGGTGAGAGGAAGTTGGGGAAGGTAGAGAAAACAAGATTGGTAATGGGTTGGTAATTACTGAAGCTGGGAGATGAGGGCATGGAGGTTCATTATACTGTTCTCCCTACATTGTTATAATTGGTGTTTCCAGAAATAAAAAGGTAAAAAGAAAGTGACACTCATTTTAAAGAGTTACACAGCTGCTAAGGTAAGAGAACAATGTGTTTAAAGTTCAAAATTTGGCATTTATTGGTTATTCCAGGCATTTTCTTACCCATTTCAGAGCCTCAAAATGCTAAACTTACCATTATTCTAGGTTTAAAAAGTTATTTTCTTTATTGAATTAGTCATTTTCCTAATTACAACAACATCATAATGAAAAAGTGTTTCTGAGTTCCATGTGGTACCATTTTGGAAATACTGATCTAAAGGTTAATGCACCAAAGGAAAATAAATGATACTATTTCCATAAGTACAGTTTCTCCACTTGAACAAAAATATTATTAAGAGAATATTTCCAAAATATTTTGCACTATTTTCAGAAAGAAAATCTTTTTCTCTTCTCTCCAGAATCTGAATATCTCATATTACTTAAATTCTTAAATCCTATTTGTTAAAATGATTTGAATTAACATGCCTTGTATTCCCAACAGAATAATAAGTTCTTTGAACATGGATGTAGCTGTAGGGGAAGATAATGACCCTCATGTGTTCCTAGTTGGAAAAGTTCCTTGTTGCAAAAATCAGATTAACAAGAGAAAAATGCACAGACATTTATTAACATGTGTAGTTCACATAAACATGGGAGACATCCAGAGATTGAAATGTCCTCAAAGAACTGGTTTTGATTTCTGGTTTATAATAGCATCTACACTTAAGAACAGCAAATTTTTAGAGAAGTGAAAAGACAAAGGAAAAGCACTTTGAGTCTTCACAGGAAGGAACTGGAGGAAGTAAAGTAATTGGAAGATAAAGAAGAGTTGTTAAAATTGTTTGCATAAATTTCCTCTGGTATCATCTCCAGGCCAGTAAAGGTCTAAAACTGCTTCAGTGGTTAATCTGTGTTTTCCCTGGTAGAGTGGGGTGAATGGGGTAATTTTCCTAACTTCTCTTTCTGAGGATTCATCACTTATGTTGCATTACATTTATGAGCATTGACCTTATATCCTACTACTTTATTGAATTCACTTATGAGTTCTAAAAGTTTTCTGGTGGAATTTCCTGGTTCCTCTAAACATATAAACATGTCATCAGCAAATAGGGATAGTTTGAGTTTTTCTTTTTCTATTCATATTCCTTTAATTTCTTTGGTCTGTATAATTGCTCTGGCTAGAGTTTCGAGGACAATGTTGAATACAAGTGGTGAAAGAGGGCATCCCTGCCTTGTTTCAGTTTTTAGGGGGAATGCTTTCAGGTTTTCACCATTTAGAATGATATTGGCCATGGACTTTACAAAGTTAAGGAATGTTCCCACTATCCCTATTTTTTCTAGTGTTTTGAGCATGAAGGGGTGCCGTATTTTATCAAATGCTTTTTCTGCATCTATTGAAATAATCATGTGATTCTTGACTTTAAGTCTGTTGATATGGTAAATGACATTTATTGATTTTCGGATGTTGAACCAACCTTGCATCCCTGGGATAAAACCCACTTGATCATGGTGCACTATATTTTTAGTATATTTTTGTATGTGATTTGCTAAAATTTTGTTGAGAATTTTTGCATGGATGTTCATTAAGTATATTGGTCTGAAATTTTCTTTCCTCAATATGTCTCTGGTTTAGGTATCAAGGTGATATTGACTTCATAGAATGAGTTTGGGAGGGTTCCCTCCTCTTCTATTTCATGGAATACTTTGAGGAGTTTTGGAATGAGCTCTTCTTTAAAGATTTTGTAGAACTTGGCTGAGAACCCATCTGGTCCCGGATTTTTCTTTGTTGGTAAACTTTTGATGACTTCTTCTATTTCGTTACTTGATATTTATCTATTTAAATTGTGTATATCCACCTGGTTCAGTTTAGGTAATTCATATGTCTCTAGAAACCTGTTGATGTCTTCAACATTTTCTATTTTGTTGGAGTCCTGAGAAAGAGAAATTAGGAAAACAACCCCATTCACAATAGCTTTGAAAAAAATAAAATACTTGGAAATCAATCTAGCAAAAGAGGTGTAAGACCTCTACAATGAGAACTACAGAACACTAAAGAAAGAAATTAAAGAAAACCTTGGAAGATGGAAAGATCTCCCATGTTCTTGGGTAGGCAAATTAATATTGTCAAAATGGCCATACTACCAAAAGTGCTGTACAGATTCAATGCAATTCCAATTCCAATCCCAATGACATACCTCACAGAAATAGAGAAAGCAATCATCAAATTCATCTGGAAGAATAAGAAACCCAGAATAGCTAAAGCAATCCTTAGCAGGAAGAGTGAAGCAGGGGGTATTGCAATACCAGAACTTCAACAATACTACAAAGCAATAGTAACAAAAACGGCTTGGTGTTGGCACCAAAATAGACAGGTAGATCAGTGGTACAGAATAGAGGACATGGACACAAACCCAAATAAATACAGTTTTATCATACTAGACAAAGGTGCCAAAAACATACAATGGAGAAAAGATAGCCTCTTTGACGAATGGTGCTGGGAAAATTGGAAATCCGTATGCAAAAGAATGAAACTAAACCCTTATCTCTCACCCTGCACAAAACTCAACTCAAAACAGATCAAGGACCTTGGAATCAGACCAGAGACCCTGCACCTTTTAGAAGAAAAAGTAGGTCCAAATCTTCAACATGTTAGCTTAGGATCAGACTTCCTTAACATGACTCCCAAAGCACAAGAAATAAAAGCAAGAATCAATAACTGGGATAGATTCAAACTAAAAAGCTTTCTCTCAGCAAAGGAAACTATCAGCAATGCGAAGAAAGAGCCTACAGAGTGGGAGAAAATCTTTGCCAATCATACTTCAGATAGAGCACTAATCTCCAGAATATGTAAAGAACTCAAAAAACTCTACACGAAGAATACAAATAACCCAATCAACAAAAGGGCTAAGGAAGTGAATAGACACTTCACAGAAGATCTACAAGCAATCAACAGACACATGAAAAAATGTTCAACATCTCTAGTAATAAGAGAAATGCAAATAAAAACTATCCTAAGGTTCCATCTCACCCCAATTAGAATAGCGATTATCAAGAACAGAAACAACAACAGGTGTTGGTGAGAATGTGGGGAAAAATGTACACTAATACATTTCTGGTGGGGCTGCAAATTAGTGCAGCCACTCTGGAAAGCAGTGTGGAGATTCCTTAGAAAACTTGGAATGGAACCACCATTTGACCCAGCTATCCCACTCCTTGGCCTATACCCAAAGGACTTACAATCAGCATACTACAGGGATGCAGCCACATCAATGTTCATAGCAGCTCAATTCACAATAGCCAGATTGTTGAACCAACCTAGATGTCCTTCAATTGATGAATGGATAAAGAAACTGTGGTATATATATGCAATGGAATATTACTCAGCCATAAAGAATGATAAAATTATGGCATTTGCAGGCAAATGGATGAAATTGGAGAATATCCTGCTAAGTGAGATAAGCCAATCTCAAAAAAACCAAAGGACAAATGATCTCGCTGATAAGCGGATGATGATACATAATGGGGGGTGGGAGGAGGCAAGAATGGAGGAAGGAGGGACTGTATAGAGGGAAAAGAGGGGTGGAAGGGGTGGGGGGAAGGGGAAAATAACAGAATTAATCAAATACCATTACCCTATGTAAATGTATGATTACACAAATGGTATGCCTCTACTTCATGTACAAAGAGAGAAACAAGTTGCACCCCATTTTTTTACAATAAAAAAATTAATAACAAGAAAAAAAGAAGTGGGGTGTGTGGGTAGAATGTCTTTTGTTTTTTAAATCTGTATCCTGCTTTTAGGCAAACACAGAGAAGGCAGAGAGCTCTGCTGTATCTATTGTATCTTAACTGTTTCAACTCAAAAATCTGTCATATTGTGAGGAGGCATATTTTGGCTTCACAGTGGTCTTCTAGAAATTTTAATATACAGATAGTCTTCAAGTGAGGATGGTTCAACTTTTGATTTTCCAAGTTTCTTATGGTATGAAAGCAATACACATTCAGCAGAATCCATACCTGGAATTTTGATCTTTTGCTGGGTTATGATTCTTTTTTGCAAGGTTACAGCCCCCAGTCAGCCCTCAGCATAACAGCATAACTTAGCAACACAGTTCACTGTACAGTATTGGTTATGAACCTCTAAGTTATGCTATTTTGTAGGCTAGGAATACTAAATGCATTTTTGACTTATGATATTTTC
Organism: Sciurus carolinensis; assembly: GCF_902686445.1. Lineage (NCBI taxonomy): Eukaryota > Metazoa > Chordata > Mammalia > Rodentia > Sciuridae > Sciurus > Sciurus carolinensis. Next base: position 75,625,429 of record NC_062219.1, on the reverse strand, counting down.
AACTTATGATGAGTTGTTAATCCCATTGGAAATCGAAGAGCATCTGTACTCCACACAGGCTCACCATTTTAGTTTGTGGTTAGTAGGAGATCAATATAAATGTTTATCCATTGTTCGACGATTCACACATTCTGGTTGCCATTTTGGGACCAAAATTGAGGTGATGAATTAGAAATGGTGATGCTAAGTAATGTTAACATATTCCTCAGACACACATGCCACAAATACAAATGGAAATAATACTTTACCAGTGATTATCCTTGATGATACCAGGCATTATTGAATATACCATGTACCTGACCCATGATAGGCATTTAATAACTGTTAACCCATTTCTATTCTCCTTCCCTCTTTTTTTTTATTATTGTGAACAAATGGGATACATATTGTTTCTCTGTTTGTACATGGCGTAAAGGCATACCATTTGTGTAATCATAAATTTACATAGGGTAATGTTGCTTGATTCATTCTGTTATTTTTTTCCCCTTGCCCCCCACCCCTCCCACCCCTCTTTTCCCTCTATACAGTCCTTACTTCCTCCATTCTTGCCCCCCTCCTTAACCCTAACTCTAACCCTAACACTAACCCCTCTTACCCCCCATTATGTGTCATCATCCACTTATTAGTGATATCATTCGTCCATTGGTTTTTTGAGATTGACTTATCTCACTTAGCATGATATTCTCCAGTTTCATCCATTTGCCTGCAAATGCCATAATTTTATCATTCTTTATGGCTGAGTAATATTCCACTGTATATATATACCACAGTTTCTTTATCCATTCATCAATTGAAGGACATCTAGGTTGGTTCCACAATCTGGCTATTGTGAACTGAACAGCTATGAACATTGATGTGGCTGTATCTCTGTAATATGCTGCTTTTAAGTCCTTTGGGTATAGGCCGAGGAGTGGGATAGCTGGGTCAAATGGTGGTTCCATTCCAAGTTTTCTAAGGAATCTCCACACTGCTTTCCAGAGTGGTTACACTAATTTGCAGCCCCACTAGCAATGTAAGAGTGTACCTTTCTCCCCACATCCTCGCCAACACCTGTTGTTGCTTGTATTCTTGATAATCACCATTCTAATTGGGGTGAGATGGAATCTTAGGGTGGTTTTGATTTGCATTTCTCTTATTACTAGAGATGTTGAACATTTTTCCATATGTTTCTTGATTGCTTGTATATCTTCTTCTGTGAAGTGTCTATTCATTTCCTTAGCCCATTTGTCAATTGGATTATTTGCATTCTTGGTGTAGAGTTTTTTGAGTTCTTCATAGATTTTGGAGATTAGTGCTCTATCTGAAGTATGATTAGCAAAGATTTTCTCCCACTCTGTAGGCTCTTTCTTCGCATTGCTGATAGTTTCCTTTGCTGAGAGAAAGCTTTTTAGTTTGAATCTATCCCAGTTATTGATTCTTGCTTTTATTTCTTGTGCTATGGGAGTCCTGTTGAGGAAGTCTGGTCCTAAGCCGACATGTTGGACCTACATTTTCTTCTATAAGATGCAAGGTCTCTGGTCTGATTCCGAGATCCTTAATCCATTTTGAGTTTAGTTTTGTGCATGGTGAGAGATATGGGTTTAGTTTCATTCTGTTGCATATGGATTTCCAATTCTCCCAGCACCATTTGTAGAAGAGGCTATCTTTTCTCCACTGTAAGTTGTTGGCACCTTTGTCTAGTATGAGAAAACTGTATTTATTTGGGTTTGTGTCCGTGTCCTCTATTCTGTACCATTGTTCCACCTTTCTATTTTGGTACCAATACCATGCCGTTTTTGGTACTATTGCTTTGTAGTAGATTTGAAGATCTGGTATTGCTATACCCCCTGCTTCACTCTTTCTGCCAAGGATTGCTTTAGCTATTCTGGGTTTTTTATTCTTCCAGATGAATTTCATAATTGCTTGCTCTATTTCTGTAAGGTACATCATTGGGATTTTCATTGGAATTGCATTGAATCTGTATAGCACTTTTGGTAGTATGGCCATCTTGACAATATTAATTCTTCCTATCCAAGAACATGGGAGATCTTTCCATCTTCTAAGGTTTTCTTGAATTTCTTTCTTTAGTGTTCTGTAGTTCTCATTATAGAGGTCTTTCACCTCTTCTGTGAGATTGATTCCCAAGTATTTTATTTTTTTCAAAGCTATTGTGAATGGGGTAGTTTTCCTGATTTCTCTTTCTGAAGATTCATCGCTTATGTATAAAAATGCCTTAGATTTATGTGCATTGATCTTATATCCCGCTACTTTACTGAATTCACTTATGAGATCTAAAAGTTTTCTGGTGGAATTTCCTGGTTCCTCTAAGTATATAATCATATCATCAGCAAATAGGGATAGTTTGAGTTCTTCTTTTCCTATTCGTATCCCTTTAATTTCTTTGGTCTGTCTAATTGCTCTGGCTAGAGTTTCAAGGACGATATTGAATAGAAGTGGTGAAAGAGGGCATCCCTGCCTTGTTCCAGTTTTTAGAGGGAATGCTTTCAGTTTTTCACCATTTAGAATGATATTATCCATGGGCTTAGTGTAGATGGCCTTTACAATGTTAAGGAATGTTCCCACTATCCCTATTTTTTCTAGTGTTTTGAGCATGAAGGGGTGCTGTATTTTATCAAATGCTTTCTCTGCATCTATTGAAATAATCATGTGATTCTTGACTTTAAGTCTATTGATATGGTGAATTACATTTATTGATTTCCTGATGTTGAACCAACCTTGCATCCCGGGGATGAAACCCACTGGATCATGGTGCACTATCTTTTTAATATGTTTTTGTATGCGATTTGCTAAAATTTTGTTGAGAACTTTTGCGTCGATGTTCATTAAGGATATTGGTCTGAAATTTTCTTTCCTCGATGTTTCTCTGTCTGGTTTAGGTATCAGGGTAATATTGGCTTCATAGAATGAGTTTGGGAGGGTTCCCTCCTCTTCTATTTTATGGAATACTTTGAGAAGTATTGGAACGAGCTCTTCTTTAAAGGTTTTGTAGAACTTGGCTGAGAACCCATCTGGTCCTGGACTTTTCTTTGTTGGTAGGCTATTGATGACTTCTATTTCATTACTTGAAATTGGTCTATTTAAATTGTGTATGTCCTCCTCGTTCAGTTTAGGCAATTCATATGTCTCTAGAAACCTGTTGATGTCTTCGAAATTTTCTATTTTGTTGGAATATAGATTTTCAAAATAGCTTCTAATTATGTTTTGTATTTCAGTCGTGTCTTTTGTGATATTTCCTTGTTCATTCCAAATTTTAGTGATTTGGGTTTTCTCCCGTCTTCTCTTTGTTAGTGTGGCTAAAGGTTTATCAATTTTGTTTATTTTTTCGAAGAACCAACTATTTATTTTGTCAATTTTTTGTATTGTTTCTTTTGTTTCAATTTCATTGATTTTAGCTCTGAGTTTGACTATTTCCTGCCTTCTACTACTTTTGGTGTTGGTCTGTTCTTCTTTTTCTAGGGCTTTGAGTTTTAATGTTAGGTAGTTTATTTGTTGAGTTTTACTTCTTTTATTAAATGCACTCCATGAAATAAATCTTCCTCTAAGTACTGCTTTCATAGTGTCTCAGAGATTTTGATATAATGTTTCTTAGTTCTCATTTACCTCTAAGAATTTTTTAATTTCCTTCCTAATATCTTCTGTTATCCATTCATCATATAATAGCATATTGTTTAATCTCCAGGTGTTGGAGTAGTTTCTGTTTTTTACTCTTTCATTGATTTCTAACTTCAATCCATTATGATCTGATAGAATACAAGGTAGTGTCTCTATCTTCTTGTATTTGCTGACATTAGCTTTGTGGCATAATATATGGTCTATTTTAGAGAAGGATCCATGTGCTGCTGAGAAGAAAGTGTTTCACTCTTGGTTGGATGGTATATTCTATAAATGTCTGTTAAGTCTAAATTATTGATTGTGTCAATGACATCTATGGTTTCTTTGTTCAATTTTTGTTTGGAAGATCTGTCCAGTGGTGAGAGAGGTGTGTTAAAATCACCTAGTATTATTGTGTTATGGTCTATTTGGTTTCTAAAATTGAGAAGGATTTGTTTAACATACATGGATGAGCCACTGTTTGGGGCATAGATGTTTATGATTGTTATATCTTGCTGATTTATGCTTCCCTTAAGCAGTATGAAATGTCCTTCTTTATCCCTTCTGACTAACTTTGGCTTGAAGTCCACATTATCTGAAATGAGGATGGATACTCCAGCTTTTTTGCTGAGTCCATGTGCATGGTATGTTTTTCCCCATCCTTTCACCTTTAGTCTATGGGTATCTCTTTCTATGAGGTGAGTCTCTTGCACCAACATATTGTTGGATCTTTCTTTTTAATCCAATCTGCCAGTCTATGTCTTTTGATTGATGAATTCAGGCCATTAACATTCAGGGTTATTATTGAGATATGATTTGTATTCCCGGTCATTTTGTTCATATTTAAAATTTTATTTATTTATTTATTTATTTTTTGACACATCTTGGTTCCTCTTTATTTGACAATTCCTTTAGGGTAATTCCTCCCTTTGCTGATATGCTTCTTTGTTTTTTATCTCTTCCTCATGAAATATTTTGCTGAGAATGTTCTGTAATGCTGGCTTTCTTTTTGGAAATTCTTTTAGCTTTTGTTTATCATGGAATGATTTTATTTCATCGTCAAATTTGAAGGTAAGTTTTGCTGGGTATAAGATTCTTGGTTGGCATCCATTTTCTTTCAGAGCTTGAAAAATGCTGTTCCAGGCCCTTCTAGTTTTTAGGGTCTGGATTGAAAAGTCTGCTGATATCCGTATTGGTTTCCCCCTGAATGTAATTTGGTTCTTTTCTCTCACAGCCTTTAAAATTTTGTCTTTATTTTGTATGTTAGGTATTTCCATTATAATGTGCCTTGGTGTGGCTCTGTTGTAATTTTGTGTATTTGGAGTCCTATAAGCCTCTTGGACTTGATTTTCCATTTCATTCTTCAGATTTGGGAAATTTTCTGAAATTATTTCATTGAATAGATTATTCATTCCTTTGGTTTGTTTCTCTAAGACTTCCTCAATCCCAATAATTCTCAAATTTGGCCTTTTCATGATATCCCATAGTTCTTGGAGATTCTGTTCATGATTCTTACCATCTTCTCTGTTTGTTCAACTTTGCTTTCAAGGTTAAATATTTTGTCTTCAATATCTGAAGTTCTGTCTTCCAGGTGTTCTATCCTATTGGTTATGCCTTCTGTGGAGTTCTTAATTTGGTTTATTGTTTCCTTCATTTCAAGGATTTCTGTTTGTTTTTTTTTCAATATCTCTAACTCTTTATTGAGAAGATCTTTTGCTTCCTGTATTTGCTCTTTTAACTGTTGATTGGTGTGATCATTCAATGCCTGCATTTGTTCTTTCATCTCATCATTCAATGCCTGCATTTGCTCTTTCATCTCATCGTTTGCTTCCCTAATCATTTTAATTATGTACATTCTGAACTCCCTTTCTGTCATTTCTTCTGCCATGCTGTCATTGGATTTTATTGATGTAACATCTAGATTTGTTTGGGGCATTTTCTTCCCTTGTTTTCTCATATTGTTCAGGAATCAGTGGGTCATTACGATAATGCAGATTTCCTCTATCGACTTATAATGTCCTTGAAGATTGCTAGTATATCCCCTCTTATCCTTCAGTAGCCTGAAGTCTTGGAGGAAGTTGATAATGCAGAGCTCCATGAAGAAGCTGCTTCTCTAGGGGTGGTGACCCTCAGGTGGCATATATTCCCTGCTAGTGGGCAGAGGTGCCTCCACTTGTTGACCAATGGTCATCCAACAGGGAACTAGGCTGCGGGCTGAGGCAAGTCCTGTTTGTGCCTGTGTCTCTGGTTTTACCGTCCCTGTGAGAAAACCTCACCCGGCAGGGAAGACTCACTCAGTGGGGACGTCTTGCTGATCAGTTCCCCTCCTAGAGGTTCCCCACAATCTACAAATACCACCTGGGCTGGGCTGTCTTCCTCTGCAACGTTCCCAGGGGCCCGGACCTACCTCCTGGGCCTGGGAGCCTCACCCTTCGCAGGCGAGTCTCCTTAGGCTGTCTCTCCTAGAGACTCTGCCCGCAGCCCTGGAAACTTTGCTCCGCCCCTAGGCGTGTCTCTATGCAGCTCTTCCAGCAAGAAGTCACCTAGCTCCTGGGACCCTGCTCTGCACCTAATCGCCTGGCTATGTGGCCCCTCCTCTGAGCCGCCACCTGGAGCCCCATACAATAGCTCCAATATCCAGAGACCCGCCACACACCCTCTCCCCCGGACAGCAGCCGGGTTTTCAACGCAGTCACTAGGAGCCCAAGCAATTCACTTCACGTCTCCTCCTCCCACCAACCGCCCGTAGCCCTAGGCAGTCACTTCAAGTCCAAGTGACCTGCCCTGTTCCTCCTCCTCCTCCTCGGGGTAGCCCCCCGGGTGTTCAGGAGCGGTGGCTCCGAGACCAAGTGATCCACCACGCTCCTCCTCCAGGCAGGCCACTGGTGTTCAGGAGCGGTCGCTTTTAGTCCAATCAACTCACCACTCGCCTCCTCCTCTGGCAACCGCCTGTGGCTCTGATGCAGTCACTCTAGACCAAGCGACCTGCCGCACTTCTCCTCTTCCTCCGGGCAACCCCCCAGTGTTCAGGAGCCATCGTTCTGAGTTCAAAGAGCTCGCCACGCAGCTCCTCCTCTAACAACTGCCCGTGGCTCTGATGCAGTAACTCCTAGACCAAGTGACCCGCCGCACTCCTCCTCCAGGCAGGCCACCGGTGTTCAGGAGTGGTGGTTCTGAGTTCAAACAGCTCGCCACGCAGCTCCTCCTCTGGCAACCGCCTGCGGCTCTGATGCAGTCACTCCTAGACCAAGCGACCCGCTGCGCTTCTCCTCTTCCTCCGGGCAGCCCCCTGGTGTTCAGAAGTGGTCGTTTTGGGTCTAAACAGCTTGCCACGCAGCTCCTCCTCAGGCAGCCGCCCGGAGCCCCAGTGGTTGCTCCGAGTCCAAGCGCTGTGCTGAGCCGCCTCCTCTACAATGATCCCAGTTGTCCATGTTTACCGCTCCAGTGGGGGGAGGGGCGTCTCGCCGAGCAACTCTACTTCACAAAGTTCCCTGCGTTCTGGGGCTACCGCCCCATCCGGGATGCCTCCCCAAAAGGAGAGACTCACCCAGCGGCTTTGAGTTGGTCCCAAGTCTCTCACTATCTCCTCTCCTTCCCTCTTAATAAAGATTAAAAATGTACTGGGTGCCTTTGTATACAACTTTAAAATAGTAAATAATATATATTTGCTTTAGAAAATTAGAAAAAGAAGGCTTTCAAATTTTAATAAGGTGATTTTGGGCTCTTTTTCCCCAGATGTGTACCAGAGACACTATAGAAGTGAGAGAGAAGCTGGGATTCAAGGAGGAAAGCAGGAAGGGAGGAATCCTAGTGATGGACATGGTGGGCACTCCCTGAGATAGAAGGCGGCTGTGGCAGCAGAAGGCGCTAGCTGGAGATAACTTCACCCTTCTGCTGTGGAAGCCTCCTTGTTTCTCCACTGATAACAGCTCTCAGAATTGGCAGTCACAGCCTAGGCCACTCCCTGATAATCTAAGGCACCAAAAGACCCTGCTGAGGATAAGAAGCTGATGAAAATGGTGTGGATGCCTGGTCATCCTTCGATATTAGTCCTTTACTCACCTCCTGTCCCCTCCTTAGTTCCTGTAAACTAAGAAATCTGACTCTTTGCAGTGGGACTTCTTGCAAAAAGCTGGGAAGAGTAGCTGTCTGATGGGGAATGGTACAAATGGAAGGCCTGCAACCTCTCTTCTCTGTCTTTAAACTCCCCTAAGTGATATTGTCAGCTGGAGGAGCTGACGCCCCAAAGGAACCATAAGCTTATCAGCCAAAAAAAGGAACACCTTATATCCACGTAAAAGTAAGAGCAGGAATGGATGCCTGTTTGCCACATGGTTAGGAGGGGCCAAATGATTAAACTAAATCTAATAAACAACTCAAAGAGATAGAGGAATACATTCATAGTAAGATAGAAACCAGAAATAAGGAATCAGGAAAAAGTCACACTCGGTTTGAAAAATGTAAAAGTTGAAATAAAAAACACAATGGGAAAGATAAATAGCAGAATAAATATGACTAAGGAATAAATTACTAACCTGAAGAGGAGATTGAGAGATTTATTCTAAGCAGAGCAGGAAAGGATAAAGAAATAACATTGATAAATAAGAATAACAAATCCTATAGAAGAAAGAAATAGAAATGTCAACATCTGGAAAGGAATCCCAGAAAGGGGAAAAAAATGAGAAGGAAATGTTTGAGGAAATAATGACAATGAATTTGTCAAAATTAAAGAAAAGTATTTCTCTTAGTTTTTTGTTCCTATAATGGAGTGCCACAGACTGGGTAATTTATGAAGAAAAGAAGTCTATTTTGACCCAGGGTTCTGGAAGGTGGGAAATCCAAGAGCATGTGCTGTCATTTGCTCAGCCTCTGGTCTCATGTTGCATTGTTATCTGGAAGAGAAGTGGAAGGGCAAGCAGACACTTATGGGAAAGAGAGAACCCCAGGGGTGGCCTTGCTTTGTAATGGTGTATCTCATGGTAATGGTTTCAAGCCTGTGAGAGTGAAGACTTACTCACTCTGACCTGAGCTAACCCACTTTCACAAGAGCAGCATTAGTCTCTTCATGAGGAGAGATCCCCCATCTCTCAACATTGTTAAAATGGGGACAAAATTTCAATTTGAATTTTGGACCGCACAAATACATCTAAACTACAACAATAATTCAGAATGAAATTACACCAAGAATGATGAATAAGATAGGTAAGAGAGATGGGATTCAAGATGGCAGACTAGAGGGTGGCTGCATTTCATGTTGCTCCAGGACTCAGGATTCAAAAGAGGACATATTGAGAGACTTGGGACCAACTCAAAGCTGCTGTGTAAGTCTCTCCCGTTGGGGAGGCGTCCCGGATGGGGCGGTAGTCATGGAATGCAGGGAACTTTGTGAAGTAGAGTTGCCCAACGAGACACCCCTCCCCCCACTGGAGCAGAGAACACGGACAACTGGGATCATCGTAGAGGAGGCCACTCAGCACAGTGCTTGGACTCGAAGCAACCACTGGGGCTCCAGGCGGCGACCCAGAGAGAGAGCTGCACAGCGAGCTTTTTGGATTCAGAGCGACTGCTCCTGAACACTGGGGGGCTGCCCGGAGGAGGAGGAGGAGCGAGGTGGGTCGCTTGAACTCGGAGTGACTGTACCAGAGCTCTGGGCGGCTGCCCAGAGGAGGAGGCAAGTGGTGAGTTGTTTGGACTCAAAGCCACCGCTCCTGAACACCGGGGGGCTGCCCGGAGGAGGAGCACTGTGGGTCACTTGGTTACTGAGCGACTGCTCCTGAACACCAGGGGGGCTTCCCGGAGGAGGAGGAGAGGCACAGCGGGTCACTTGTACTCGGAGTGACTGCCCAGGGCTATGGGCGGTTGGTGGGAGGAGGAGTCACGCAGTGAGTTGCTTGGACTCCTAGGAACCACACCAGAACACCTGGCGGCTGCCTGGAGGAAGAGGCGGGTGGCGGGTCGCTGGGACTCGTAGCGACTGTACGGGGTCCAGGTGGCTGCTCAGAGGAGGGGCCGCATAGCCAAGCGATTAGGTGCAGAGCAGAGTCCAGGACCTAGGAGGCTTCATGGTGGAAAAGCCGCACAGAGACAAACTGGGGGGCGGAGTGAAGGTTCCAGGACTGCAGGCAGATTCTCTGAGGAGAGGCAGCCTAAGGAGATTCGTCTGCAAAGGGTGAGACTCCCAGGCCTAGGAAGTAGGTCCGGGCCCCTGGGAATGTTGCAGAGGAAGGCAGCCCAGCCCAGGCGGTAGTTGTGGATTGAGGAGAACCTCTAGGAGGGGAACTTACCAGGGAGACTGCCCCACCAGGTGAGTCTTCCCTGCCAGGTGAGGTTTTCCCACAAGGACGGTAAAACCAGAGACATGGGCCCAAACAGGCTGTGCCTCAGCCTGCAGCCTAGTTCCCCTTTGGATGACCATTGGTCAACAAGTGGAGGCACCTCTGCCCACTAGCAGGGAATATATCCCACATGAAGGCCACCACTCCTAGAGAGGCAGCTTCCTTGTGGAGCACCACATTATCAACTTCCTCCAAGACTTCAGGCTACTGAAGGATAAGAGGGGATATACTAGAAATCTTCAGGGACATTATAAGTCAATAGAGGAAATCTGCAATATCTTAGCAGTCCACTGATACCTGAACATTATGAGAAAACAAGGGAAGAAAATGCCCCAAACAAATCTAGATGTTACATCAATAAAATCCAATGACAGCATGGCAGAAGAAATGACAGAAAGGGAGTTCAGAATGTACATAATTAAAATGATTAGGGAAGCAAACGATGAGATGAAAGAGCAAATGCAGGCATTGAATGATGAGATGAAAGAACAAATGCAGGCATTGAATGATCACACCAATCGACAGTTAAAAGAGCAAATACAGGAAGCAAAAGATCTTTTCAATAAAGAGTTAAAGATATTGAAAAAAAAAAGCCAAACAGAAATCCTTGAAATGAAGGAAACAATAAACCAAATTAAGAACTCCACAGAAAGCACAACCAATAGGATAGAACACCTGGAAGACAGAACTTCAGATATTGAAGACAAAATATTTAACCTTGAAAACAAAGTTGAACAAACAGAGAAGATGGTAAGAATCATGAACAGAATCTCCAAGAACTATGGGATATCATGAAAAGGCCAAATTTAAGAATTATTGGGATTGAGGAAGGCTTAGAGAAACAAACCAAAGGAATGAACAATCTATTCAATGAAATAATTTCAGAAAATTTCCCAAATCTGAAGAATGAAATGGAAAATCAAGTTCAAGAGGCTTATAGGACTCCAAATACACAAAATTACAACAGACCCACACCAAGGCACATTATAATGGAAATACCTAACATACAAAATAAAGACAGAATTTTAAAGGCTGTGAGAGAAAAGAACCAAATTACATTCAGGGGGAAACCAATACAGATATCAGCAGACTTCAATCCAGACCATAAAAACTAGAAGGGCCTGGAACAACATTTTTCGAGCCCTGAAAGAAAATGGATGCCAACCAAGAATCTTATACCCAGCAAAACTTACCTTCAAATTTGACGATGAAATAAAATCATTCCATGATAAACAAAAGCTAAAAGAATTTACAAAAAGAAAGCCAGCATTACAGAACATTCTCAGCAAAATATTCCATGAGGAAGAAATGAAAAACAAAAAAGCAAATCAGCAAAGGGAGGATTATCCTAAAGGAATTGTTAAATAAAGGAAGAACCAAGGTGTGTCAAAAAAAATAAATAAATAAATAAAATTTAAAAAATGAACCAAATGACCGGGAATACAAATCATATCTCAATAATAACCCTGAATGTTAATGGCCTGAATTCATCAATCAAAAGACATAGACTGGCAGAATGGATTAAAAAGAAAGATCCAACAATATGTTGCCTGCAAGAGACTCACCTCATAGAAAGAGATACATAGACTAAAGGTGAAAGGATGGGGAAAAACATACCATGCACATGGACTTAGAAAAAAGCTGGGGTATCCATCCTCATTTCAGATAATGTGGACTTCAAGCCAAAGTTAGTCAGAAGGGATAAAGAAGGACATTTCATACTGCTTAAGGGAACCATAAATCAGCAAGACATAACAATCATAAACATCTATGCCCCAAACAGTGGCTCATCCATGTATGTCAAACTATTCCTTCTCAATTTCAGAAACCAAATAGACCATAACACAATAATACTAGGTGATTTTAACACACCTCTCTCACCACTGGACAGACAGATCTTCCAAACAAAAATTGAACAAAGAAACCATAGATGTCATTGACACAATCAATAATTTAGACTTAACAGACATTTATAGAATATACCATCCAACCAAGAGCAAATACACTCTCTTCTCAGCAGCACATGGATCCTTCTCTAAAAAGGACCATATATTATGCCACAAAGCTAATGTTAGCAAATATAAGAAGATAGAGACACTACCTTGTATTCTATCAGATCATAATGGATTGAAGTTAGAAATCAATGAAAGAGTAAAAAACAGAAACTACTCCAAAACCTGGAGATTGAACAATATGCTATTATATTATGAATGGATAACAGAAGATATTAGGAAGGAAATTAAAAAATTCTTAGAGGTAAATGAGAACGAAGAAACATCATATCAAAATCTCTGGGACACTAGGAAAGCAGTACTTACAGGAAAATTTATTTCATGGAGCGTATTTAATAAAAGAAGTAAAACTCAACAAATAAACCACCTAACACTACAGCTCAAAGGCCTAGAAAAAGCAGAACAGACCAAGACCAAAAGTAGTAGAAGACAGGAAATAGTTAAACTCAGAGCTGAAATCAACAAAATTGAAACAAAAGAAACAATACAAAAAATTGACAAAATAAATAGTTGGTTTTTCAAAAAAAAATAAACAAAATTGATAAATCTTTAGCCACACTGACAAAGAGAAGACGAGAGAGAACCCAAATCACTAAAATTCGGAATGAACAAGGAAATATCACAACAGACACAACTGAAATACAAAACATAATTAGAAGCTATTTTGAAAATCTATACTCCAACAAAATAGAAAATTTCAAAGACATGAACAGGTTTCTAGAGACATATGAATTGCCTAAACTGAACGAGGAGGACATACACAATTTAAATAGATCAATTTCAAGTAATGAAATAGAAGAAGTCATCAAAAGCCTACCAACAAAGAAAAGTCCTGGACCAGATGGGTTCTCAGCCGAGGTCTACAAAACCTTTAAAGAAGAGCTCATTCCACTACTTCTCAAAGTATTCCATAAAATAGAAGAGGAGGGAACCCTCCCAAACTCATTCTATAAGCCAATATTACCCTGATACCTAAACCAGAGAGAGACACATCGAAGAAAGAAAATTTCAGACCAATATCCTTAATGAACATCGACGCAAAAGTTCTCAACAAAATTTTAGCAAATCGCATACAAAAACATATTAAAAAGATAGTGCACCATGATCCAGTGGGTTTCATCCCCGGGATGCAAGGTTGGTTCAACATCAGGAAATCAATAAATGTCATTCACCATATCAATAGACTTAATGTCAAGAATCACATGATTATTTCAATAGATGCAGAAAAAGCATTTGATAAAATACAGCACCCCTTCATGCTCAAAACACTAGAAAAAATAGGGATAGTGGGAACATTCCTTAACATTGTAAAGGCCATCTACGCTAAGCCCATTGCTAATATCATTCTAAATGGTGAAAAACTGAAAGCATTCCCCCTAAAAACTGGAACAAGGCAGGGATGCCCTCTTTCACCACTTCTATTCAATATCGTCCTTGAAACTCTAGCCAGAGCAATTAGACAGACCAAAGAAATTAAAGGGATACGAATAGAAAAAGAAGAACTCAAACTATCCCTATTTGCTGATGATATGATTATATACTTAGAGGAACCAGGAAATTCCACCAGAAAACTTTTATATCTCATAAGTGAATTCAGTAAAGTAGCGGGATATAAGATCAATGCAAATAAATCTAATGCATTTTTATACATAAGTGATGAATCTTTGGAAAGAATAATTAGGAAAACTACCCCATTCACAATAGCCTCAAAAAAAATAAAATACTTGGGAATCAATCTCACAAAAGAGGTGAAAGACCTCTACAATGAGAACTACAGAACACTAAAGAAAGAAATTAAAGAAAACGTTAGAAGATGGAAAGATCTCCCATGTTCTTGGATAGGAAGAATTAATATTGTCAAAATGGCCATACTACCAAAAGCATTATACAGATTCAATGCAATTCCAATGAAAATCCCTATGATGTACCTTACAGAAATAGAGCAAGCAATTATGAAATTCATCTGGAAGAATAAGAAACCCAGAATAGCTAAAGCAATCCTTGGCAGTAAGTGTGAAGCAGGGGGTATCGCAATATCAGATCTTCAACTCTACTACAAAGCAATAGTAACAAAAATGGCATGGTATTGTTACCAAAATAGAAAGGTGGATCAATGGTACAGAATAGAGGACATGGACACAAACCCAAATAAATACAATTTTCTCATACTAGACAAAGGTGCCAACAACTTACAGTGGAGAAAAGATAGCCTCTTCAACAAATGGTGCTGGGAGAATTGGAAATCCATATGCAACAGAATGAAACTAAACCCATATCTCTCACCATGCACAAAACTAAACTCAAAATGGATTAAGGACCTCAGAATCAGACCAGAGACCCTGCACCTTATAGAAGAAAAAGTAGGTCCAGATCTTCAACATATTGGCTTAGGACCAGACTTCCTCAACAGGACTCCCATAGCACAAGAAATAAAAGCAAGAATCAATAACTGGAATAGATTCAAACTAAAAAGCTTTCTCTCAGCAAAGGAAACTATCAGAAATGTGAAGAAAGAGCCTACAGAGTGGGAGAAAATCTTTGCCAATCGTACTTCAGATAGAGCACTAATCTCCAGAATCTATAAAGAACTCAAAAAACTCTACACCAAGAATGCAAATAATCCAATCGACAAATAGACTAAGGAAATGAATAGACACTTCACAGAAGAAGATCTACAAGCAATCAAGAAACATATGAAAAAATGTTCAACATCACTAGTAGTAAGAGAAATGCAAATCAAAACCACCCTAAGATTCCATCTCACCCCAATTAGAATGGCGATTATCAAGAATACAAGCAACAACAGGTGTTGGTGAGGATGTGGGGAGAAAGGTACACTCATGCATTGCTGGTGGGGCTGCAAATTAGTGTAACCACTCTGGAAAGTAGTGTGGAGATTCCTTAGAAAACTTGGAATGGAACCACCATTTGACCCAGCTATCCCACTCCTCGGCCTATACCCAAAGGACTTAAAAGCAGCATATTACAGAGATACAGCCACATCAATGTTCATAGCTGCTCAGTTCACAATAGCCAGATTGTGGAACCAACCTAGATGTCCTTCAATTGATGAATGGATAAAGAAAATGTGGTATATATATACAATGGAATATTACTCAGCCATAAAGAATGATAAAATTATGGCATTTGCAGGCAAATGGATGAAATTGGAGAATATCATGCTAAGTGAGATAAGCCAATCTCAAAAAACCAAAGGACGAATGATATTGCTAATAAGTGAATTTTGACACATAATGGGGAGTGGGAGGTGTTAGTGTTAGGGTTAGAGTTAGGGTTAGGGAGGGGGGGCAAGAATGGAAGAAGGAAGGACTGTATAGAAGGAAAAGAAGCGTGGAGGTGGGGGGGAGGGAAAAAATAACAGAATGAATCAACCAACATTACCCTATGTAAATTTATGATTACACAAATGGTATGCCTTTACGCCATGTACAAACAGAAACAACATGTATCCCATTTGTTTACAATAAAATAAAAAAGATAGGTAAGGGAAAGCCCACACCAACATACATTCAAATGACAGTGGCTATACAGAAACAAGTAGGACTTTTACCTGTTCTCACAGAGAGAAATAAATAGTGGCAACTGGTGGGGAGGAAAGGCATCATGCTCCAAGTTGCATGCAGCAAGACCTAGACACCCATGCTGAAGCTGCTGGAAATGTTTGCAGAAATACTCTATTGGCCTTAGAATAATGTCCACCACTTACATTACGCTTTAGGATTTACAAAGTGCTTCTATATCCTTAATTTCTTGGTTAGACTGACCCATAATGCTGTTTTAAGTGCAATAAGACATACACAGCTAAAGAACAGTGTATCATTATGCTCATTTCATATTGGTAATTATTAATTTGTTTCGAATTTCAATTAACTTTTTATTAATATAAATATAAATTATACCTTATAAGAGCTGGGTTCTGGCATATACATTTCATAGTTTGCTTTTGTAGTTGAGGAAGTAGGTCTTCAGATCTTTAAGCATATCCCAGGTTCTGCAGTCAACAACCTGGAGGGTCAGTAGATCTACTGTAGCTTTCATTCACATCTGAAAGTCTAAGAACCAGGAGAGCCAGTGGTGTAAGTTCCACTCCAAAAGTCAACAGATTTAAGACTTAAGAAAAGCTGATCTTTTAGTTACATTCCAAATATAGGAAAATACCTTAAGTCTCTGCTCAAAGCAGTCAGACAGAAGGAGTTCCCTCTCACTCTTTTTTTTAAATTAATTTTTAAAATTTTTACAAGACTGCATTGTGATTCATTGTACACAAATGGGGTACAACTTTTCATTTTTGTGGTTGTGCACAATGTAGAATCACATCATTCATATAATCATAAATATACCTAGGGTAATACTGTCTGTTTTATTCTATTATCTTTCCATCCCCACCCCTTCCCACCCCATTTTCCTCTACACCTTCCAAAGTTCCTTCATTCTTCTCTTCCTCCCTCCATCCCACCTTGGTATATATCATCATCCACTTCTCAGAGAAAACATTTGGCCTTTGGTTTTTTGGGCTTGACTTATTTCACTTAGCATGATATTTTCCAATTTCATCCATTTACCAGCAAATGCCATAATTTTATTCTTCTTTGTGGCTGAGTAGTATTCCATTGTATATATATATATACCACAGTTTCTTCATCAATTGAAGGGCATCTAGGTTGGTTCCACAATCTAGCTATTGTGAATTGAGCTGCTATGAACATTGATGTGACTATATCACTGTAGTATGCTGATTTTAAGTCCTTTGGGTATAGGCCAAGGAGTGGGATAGCTGGGTCAAATGGTGGTTCCATTCCAAGTTTTCTGAGGAATCTCCATACTGTTTTCCAGAGGAGCTGGACCAATTTGCAATTCCACCACCAATGAATGAGTGTGCCTTTTTCTCCACGTCCATGCCAACACTTATTATTGCTTGTATTCTTGATAATAGTCATTCTAATTGTAGTTAGATGAAATCTTAGGGTGGTTTTAATTTGATTTCTCTAAGTACTAGGGATAATGAGCACTTTATCATATATTTGTTAATCACCTGTATATATTCTGTGAAGTGTCTGCCCAGTTTCTTAGCCCATTTATTGATTGGGTTCTTTTTATTTTTGGTGTAAAGTTTTTAAAGTTCTTTATAAACTTTGGAGATGAGTGCTCTCTCTGAAGTGTGTGTGGAAAAGATTTTCTCCCACTCTGTAGGCTCTCTTTTCACATTATTGATTGTTTCCTTTCCTAAGAAGAAGCTTTTTAGTTTGAATCTATCCTACTTATTGATTCTTGCATTTATTTCTTGGGCTATGGGGGTCTTTTATTAAGGAAGTCTGATCCTAAGTCAACGTGATAGAGATTTGGGCCTACTTTTTCTTCTATTTGGTGAAGTGTCTCAGGCCTAATTCCTAGATCCTTGATCCATTTTGAGTTGAGTTTTGTACAGAGTGAGAGATTGGAGTTTAATTTCATTTTACTGCATATGGATTTCCAGTTTTCCCAGCACCATTTGTTGAAAAGGCTATCTTTTTTCCACTGTAAGTTTTTGGCACCTTTGTCTAGTATGAGATTACTGTACTTATGTGGGTATGTCTCCATGTCTTCTATCCTGTACCATTGGTCTACATATCTATTTTGGTGCCAATACCATGCCGTTTTTGTTACTATTGCTTTATAGTAGAGTTTAAGGTCTGTGATACCTTTGTCAACTTGGCACTCATGTGCACTTCTTTAAACCATACTTGATCTCTATAAAGACAGTAACAAGCTTACAATTCCTCCCAGCATGCTTCAACTCTCCTATGTACAACTAGAATTGCTCTAACACCCTGCTCAGAAGAAGAGGTAAAGTCCTTGGTTGATATTTACTCTTTCCCTTCATATCCTGTAAATTAAGTACTATGATGTAAAATTAGCAATACTAAAATACTGATATAAAGCTAATATATCTCATGTTACATGATGAAGGAAGAGGGGAGGGAAGAAAACAAAGATATTTTATGCAAATAAACATACCCATGCATATGCATAAGTGTATTCATAATAAAAGAAGGAAAAATTATGACAATGGAAGTCTTCATTCTCAGAACTGGTGATTATAACTCCCTTCCTCCTCTAGGCATTCTGTGTTCCTTTTACCTTCAGTAATCACCTCAGCTGGCAGTGATTTTTTATCAGACGGTGTAATTCAAATAATTATTCCTGAATTATCTGGGCTATGGGCCTGCTTGGATTAGGTAGTTGTACTTTTCCATTGATCTTGTCACAGAGCATGATAACTCCCCAAAGGATTTCTTTTATTTCAGATGCTTTCTTCCTTTCTTTAATTTTGGAATAGCAAACCAATATCCTGTTGGCAGTCAAGGTCATACATCCCAGTCAACACACTTATTCCCTGCTTTTCCTGTTGGTACAGAGGTCTGAGGAATTGGAAGTGGCTGGGTGAAAGTCTTAACTTCTAGTTGGATGAAATCATTGTTGTATCTCTTAATAGAAATATTCTGTCTTTGGAACAAAGATCACTAGTCCAGCAGTGCATAAGGTCATGGGAACAGATAGTAAAAGTTTTATTAGTGTGTCACTAGGGGTAGTGAATAGTGCCACTTACATTTTCACCCTTTGACTCCAGAATCCATGAATCCTAGCTATTGGATAAACACCAGCGTATACTGGATGTTGATTCAGAGCATAAAGTTTTTTTCGGGAAATTTGCCCCAACCCTGCAAGGTATTGCCAGCTTGCTGATGCTGTAACTGAGTCTTCAAATGGTCATGCTACCATTCTCTCAAGTCAGTTGGTATGGAATGTTGGAGAATATAATAAGACCAGTGAATTCCATGACTTTGGGCTCATTATAGCACTTCATTTGCTGTGCAAGTTGCTTGGTCCTAAACAATGTCATGTGAATGCCATGACAATGAATCAGGCATTCTTCAGGTTCCCACATGGTAGGTATGGCTAGAAGCTTTGCATTCACAGAAGACAAATCCTTATCTAGAGTGATTATTACAGTAAGATTGAAACACTTCCTCTTCAATGATGGAAGGAGTTCAACATAATCGATCTGTCACTAGGTAGCTGGTTGACCACCACAGGGAATGGTGCCATATCTAGGAATTGTTGTCTCTGCTACTGGAAGTTTGGGCATGCAGCAGCAGTAGCCAGGTCAGCCTTGGTGAGTGGAAATGTATGTTACTAAGCCCATGCATAATCCTCATCTCATCTCAGCCATCATGGCCACTCTGTTGACAAGTTCACGTGTGATGACAAAAGTAGCTAGGAAAAGAAATGACTTTTATCCACAGAACACTTTATCTTGTCCCTTAATGATTAAAATTCTCCTCTTCTGAGGTCACCCCTTGGTGAGCATTCAAAAGAGACACAAATAATCTTCACATGTTTTGTCCATTCAGAGAGCTCTTTCAATTTTACAGTCATGTTCCTGATTATCCACTAAAATATTTGTTCTATAATGAAGTATGTAATCTTTAAATAAGTATAAAAATCATTCATTCCATGAATAAGCATATAATTACATATCTGGTCACTCCTTTTTCTATTCAAAATGCATAACCAGGTGCACTGCCTAAAGTTCTTTCCACTGAAGATTTGCCTTCACTGTTGTCATTAATAGATGTCTCAAGGAGGGGCTATATGCAGTAAGTACTATAGTCTCCACTTTCAGATTGTGTCCACATGTCATGTAGAAACATCTGCAAACTGTGCCTGAGACTTTTCTTGCTCTGTCAGCTGATTATAGGGAACACTTCAGGAAGCTAGGTAGTGTAGTCGAGAAAGGGACCTAGACATTTGATTTATTTATTCATGTAACTTGCTCATTTCTTCGGGGCCTGTTCTGATCCAATCATGTAGAAGCCACACAAGTTTGATGATGCAGTGTTCCTGTGAATGTCCAACTTTATGATTTGGTAGGTCAGATAATACCTAGTACATGATGAGCAGCTCAGGTCACATGGTAACTTGGTGACCCTGGATTAGGCATTCAGCAAAGCAGAGTAGTTATTCTCAAAGGATAACTGGGCTTTGCTCCAAAATCTAAGGGCCAATACTGAACTTTATGATAGGGGCCTTCCAAAGGTTCCAAACAGCATTCTATCTGAAAATGTAGTATTATCAAGTACCATCGGATCTTCTGTATTGTGTTTTAAGTGGTGGAACAGCTTGTGCAGCAGCCTGGACCTGATGCAGAGCTTTCTGTTGTTCTGGGCTCCACTCAAAATTTGGTGGTTTGGTAGCCACTCATTAAATGAGCCAGAGTGTCACATCCAAATGAGGAATTGTTGTCTCCCAAATCCAAAGAAACCCACAAGGAATTGTGCCTCAGTTTTTGGTAGGATGGACTAAATTCAACTGCTTATCCTTCACACTGGAAGGGTCATCTTGTCATATTCTGCACCACTGCACTCATGGAGATATCACCAAAACAAAAAGTCCCTGAGTTTTTGTTGGATGTATTTACCACCCTTTGACATTGTGTTATTCAACTTTTCATCACTGTGAAAAAATACCTGAGAAAATCAACCTGAAGAAGGAAACACTTATTTTGGTTCACAGTTTCAGAGGTTTAAATCCATAGTGCCTGACCCCTGTGTTAGTCAGCTTTTTGTTGTTGTGACCAAAATACCTGAGAAGAGAAACTTCAAGGAGGAAAGATCTATTTTGGCTTATAATTTCAGTTGGCTCCTTTGCTTTGGATCTGAAGTGAGTCAGAACATCATGGCAGAAGGGAATGGCAGAGGAAAGATGGTCAGCTATGGTGATCAGAAAAGGAGGAGAGATAAAAGATAACATCCCCAAGGACATGTTTCCAGTGTCGTATTTCCTCCAACCATGCCCCACCTGCTTACAATTTCTACCACCTCACAGTAGTTTAGTAATCGGTGGACTATCAATAAGAGCTCTCATGATTCAATCACGTCCCAAAAGCCCTACCTCTGAGCATAGCTGCATTGTGCAATTAACTCTCCACATATGAGTCTTTGGGGGTACTCTTCATATCCAAACCATAACAGTTCCATTTCTTTGGGCTTGTGGTGAAGCTGAATAGTATATGGGAAATGTATAGTAGAGTAAAACTGCTCACCCCATTGCAGCCAGGAAAAAGAGGAGTTGGGGGAAGGGATTACGGACAACATATACTCTTCAAGGATAAACCCTCAGTGACCTACTTTCTCCAAATAAAGTTCAGCTCCTAAAGTTTCCACCACCTCCCAATAGTGTCACCAGCAAGAGAAAAAACTTTAAATACACAAACCTTTGTGGGAGTGGGGTGGGCATTCCAAAGTATAACAGACATGCAAGTTCTTAGCAGCAAGTCTAGAATAGTTTCTATTTCTTGCTCATTAGGTTCAATCCACATATTACTAATGTAGTGAGACAGTGTGATATCTTGTAAAATAGAAAGGCAATCAGGATCCCTGCCAACTAAATTATGATGTAGGGCTAGAGACTTGATAGACCTCCAAGGGAGAACAATGAAGGTGTGCTCCTGGCCTTAGTAGATGAAAGAAAACTGCTTTTAGTGGTCTTTTTTCATAGAGATGGAGGAAAAGCACTTTTCACATGAATAGCTGTTTACCAGTGACCAGAGGATGTGCTAATTTGCTCAAGAATAAAACCACATCTGATATAGCAATTGCAATAAGAGTTGCAACCTGGTTAGGCTTAAGAGAATCCACTGTCATTTCCCAAGATTCATCTGTATTCTGCATAGGACAAATAAGAGTTGAATGTGGATTTAGTGGGAATCACCACCCTGCATCTTTCAAGTCCTCAACAGTGGTATTAATCTTTGAAATTCCTCCAAGGAAGAGGTAATGCTTTTGATTTACTATTCTCATAGGTGGAGGCAGTTCTAATGGCTTCCATTCAATCTTTCATACCATAGTAACCCTCATTTCACATGTCAGTGAACGAATGTGGCAACTTTGCCAGCTACTGATTATAATGGTTACAATTATGCATTCTGGAACCAGAGGAAAAAAAACAGAATGTATTCAGGATTCACTGGATCCACTGTGGGATGGACCTGATCTAAAACTCCATTGACCACCTAACCCCATATGTTTCTATTCTGACTGGTGTACCGCAGTGTGGTTTCAGTTTTCCTGTATAGTGTTAGTTCAGAGCCAGCATCCATTATTCCCCCAAAGGTCAAACTGTTTCCTTTACTCCCATTCAGTTACCCTGGTAGAAGACCCAAAGTCTATTTGGGGAAGTCTTGTCAAAAAAATTAACACTATAAAATTTGACAGAATACCAGGGTCCCTTCTCAAGGGTCCCTGGACTCCCTTTGTTAAAAGGGTTCTGAGTGTGTACACTAACTTAAGTCTGGGAATTGGTTGAGGGCTATTATGCACTGTTTAGGTTAGACTTTATTAATTTGGCCTAGAATTTTTGACTTATACAAATCAAGTAAGAATTTAGTAGGTTTCCTACTTGTTTACCTCTAGGACACCATGATCAACTAGCTAATATCACAGATATATGTAAGTCAGATTATTCTGATTGCTGCTTTAATTTTAATGTCCATTATAGTAACTATATCCACTTTTCTTTTGGTATTGAATGCTATGACTTAGTCTCTGACATTCCAGAATCCAATAACTCCTATTATATTTGGGTTTTCTAATTCAGTGACTTCTGTTGACACTGCAAGCCCTAGTCTACAGAAAGGAATGAACACAGACCTATTCCAGGATACTGGTACTCCCACAAAAGTTTATTTCTCATGGTTTTGGTGAAGGTGTGTCTTTTGGGCCTTCACAGGGTGAGTGAATAGGTCGTAAGTGATAAATATAATGTTACAATCTCCCTAAGCTTTTGCACCCCTTCCTGTACATTAGGCCGCAACAGGTTTGTCATGTCCTTCTTCACTCACAATGGGCCACCTTTTGGACCATGTTTTAGCCAGTCAACCAAACAAACTGTCAGAGTTCTTTTGAACTATCTGAGCTGCAATATTACATGAAGAACCTCTGCTTAGGGAGACCATATCAATAAATTTAGCATGATCCAACTTTATATTCCTTCCACCATTATCCTACACCCTTACTATTCATTTCTACATACATTCTCCAAATTCTGTCTGTGTTAATTAGAAAATTCAAGTAGTTCTTCTGGAGATCTGCAGACCACCTCATTGGTCACACTCTCTACTTTACCTTTAGGCTCCTTCTGGGACCCAAGTCTAGTTATAGGTACAGAAACAAAAAGAGATGATGAGGTTGAGTCCTTAGAAGACTCAGCATAGTCTCACTTGTCATCCTCAGGCACCACAGGGTTAGTCCTCTCAGACCAGGCTGGAGAGGTAGTGGAGGTGAGGCGGTTGCTGCCACTAGGGATAGATAGGTTGCTCACACTGGAGATGGAAAAGTCCCTTTCACTAACTGTGAAGGCTCATCAGAATTTAGGGAATTACTTTCCCTGACTTTATCAGGGTGTTCTCCCACAAACCCATTCCTACTTTCATACCTTTCTTTCCTAATCAATGTCCTCACTTGAGTAGATGAGGCTGGAAGTTTAACTTGCATTTGAATTCAGCCTTTCTCAGAAAGACATACTAGGTTGATTTTCAGCAATCTTAGTTCTGCCACTATAGGAGATAAAATTTCTCTTCAGGGGGCATACATATGCTTTCAAATCACTTATGTGGTATTAGAGCTGGGAATTTGATTTTCTGAGCTCACTCATCTTTTCCTTTCCCACTTTTTGGTAGTGTCAGTACGAACAGACAGCCAATCTCATCAGTTGCCAAAAATTCATTAGTTTTCCAAAAATGGCCAAAGGTATACACACAATCACCTAGTATCTTGCTTCTTAGAAGTGGTTGATTAGGAATATAAAATGTTAATATTTTGCATATCTCTATTGCCATATCACAGCATGGACTATCAATGCTCTCTTTCCTACCAAAAATAGAGTTATTAGAGTCCAATTACAAAAACGCCAGAATGAAAGAGAACTCTCCTTAGAATTATGTTCCTCTAGAATTGGTACCAAAATATGCATGTGTATTAGTATGGATTCTCTGGTTCTCTAGGTTCTTCAGAGAACAAAACCAATATAAGAGAGAGATTAATTTTAAGAAATTGAGCACACACAATCATGGAGACTGAGAAGTTCCAAATTTTTCAATAGGGAAGAAGGAGACCAGGACACCTGGTGGTTCCAGAATGAAAAGTTCATGCATAGAAGATAGGAAGTTCATGGCCCAAGAAGAGCTGAAGTTTCAGTCAGGGTCTAAAGGGAGGAAAAGACTGATTTCCTTGCTCAAAATAGTCAATCAAAAGGGGTTCTTTTAGTTCAGACTTTCAACTAATTGGATGGGACCCTAACACATTAGGGAGAGCAACCTGCTTTACCTGGTCTATCAAACAAATGATAATCTCATCTAAAAACACTCTCACATATATATCCAGTATAATATTTGACCAAATATCTCAGTACTTAATGGCTCATTCAAGTTGACACATAAAATTAACCATCACATAGTATCAGTAATATGTGAGAGTACTAATTGCTTCATATTCTTACACTTGGTATTGTTAATGTTTTTACTATTAGCTATTTTGTTGAGCATGTAGTAGTATTTTGTTGTGGTTTTAATTTGATTATCCTGCTGACTAATGATATTGAGCATCTTTTCATGTGCTATTGGCCATTCATATATTTTCATTTGCAATGTATCTGCTTAAATATTTTACCCATTTTTAGTGGTTTATTCTTTTCTTATTATTGAGTTGTAAGGATTCTTTATATATTCTGGGTACGAGTTCTTTGTAAGACACATACATTGTGAATATTTCCTCACAGTGTGTGGCTTGCCATACCTATGTATGTACATGTGTGCATATTTATTTCTAAATATTGATATATGTGGGGACTTATGAGGATATGTACATGTGTGCAATTATAAAGCTCTTATACTGAAATTTAAGTGGCATTTTGGGACATAGCAGTGAATAAATGCATATATTTAATTTGACATATTTTGCTCTATGTCTATAAATGATTCTTTGTGCTCTTTCAGTGTTGTTTACACTCCCTTTAGAGTATATGCCACATTATGTCATATGATTTATCTGCATGTTTTCCTGCATTCCTTACAGGGTTCTGGGCTCATGGAGGGTAAGATCAAGGCTCCATCTTTATACCACCTAGTACAAAGACATTTTGCCTTGCAGTCCTTGGCATCTGTTATGCACACAATAAATCGGAAACAAAATGGACACTGCTTATCTTGTAAGAACTTGGGGGTGTGATAGTTTTCTCTATGAATCTTTCCTCTTCATCATTTTATCAGTGTGTAATTTTTAGAATTTTCAATTGGAAATGTATATTTTAAAGTCTGTGTATTTTATAAAGTTATCTCTAATTAAATTATGATGGGTTTTAAATTAGAGGAGTGTCAGCAAACTATTCCCTGGAGGGCTAGAGAATAAATATTTTCAGCTTTGTAGATTACTTGGTCCATATACAACTTGGCTGTTGTAGCATGAAAGCAGCCTTAGGCAATACATAAATGAAGAGGTATAACTGTATTCCAACAAAATCTTTTTTGTAAAATAATCAGTATGCTGGATTTGGCCTATAGACTAGTTTATCAACCCCTGCACTAGAGGAACCCCAGGTGTAGTTAGGTGTGAATGCTACTTTAGGTGTATTTGCTTCCAACAGATGCTTGGGTTACCTACTTCTTCATTCCTATATTCAATGGTAAGAATATATTATCCCCATGTATTGTGCAATATTTTGCCTACTTGGTGACTGTGAGAATGAGCCTCTCAGATCTTTGAGTGCAAAAAGCATCATTGACCCAGGGTCCTATGTGCTGCACTATGAGATTCATCACCACATTGATTTCAATGGACTAACTATAGACAGTGATTGAGCATGTCAGGATGGCAAGGGGGAAACCTGCCTTGGAGATGTGGGACTCTACATGAAATTCTTCTGTTAGTTAGGAAATTATCAAACAAAAAAATAAGACCCTGAAGAAATAAGAGACTGAGTCTACCATAGTGAATAAAAAGACACTAAGGCATATATCTTTTTAGAACACCAAGATAAAAAAAAAAAAAGATCATTTAGGTAACCAAAAAGATCAACTAGGCCAACAGCTTGAGAATTGTTAAAACACTGGATATCGCAGCAGTGACTCTGGATGCCAGAATACATTGGATCCATGTTCTATGAAGCATTATGCTTGGTATGAGAGAAAATTATTTTATCTTCCTAACAATTACAATTGATCATTACACTCTTTTTTTTTTTCATCTCATCACAAGTATTGTATTATGACAGGAAGGATTTAAGAGGACATTTTGAGAAAGAGAAAGCCACATTCACATAACATTTATACAGTTTATTGTTATTAGCTGTTCTATTTTATCATATCATTGTTACTTTTTATTATTATCAGTAATCTCTTACTGTGACTATTTTATAAATTATCATAGAAATTTTGCAAAAAATAGGTAAAACAGTGTATGTACAGGGTTTAGTACTATCCACAGTTCCAGGCATCCACGTCTTGTAACATTCTATTCATGGATAAAAGTGACTACTCTATGATCATACTATTATTTTTTTTTATTGTAAACAAATGGGATACATGTTGTTTCTCTGTTTGTACATGGAGTAAAGGCATACCATTTGTGTAATCATACATTTACATAGGGTAATGATATTTGATTCATTCTGTTATTTTTTCTCTTCCCCCCACCCCTCCCACCCCTCTTTTCCCTCTATACAGTCCTTCCTTCCTCCATTCTTGCCCTGCTCCCTAACCCTAACTCTAACCCTAACACTAACCCCTCCCATCCCCTATTATGTGTCATCATCCACTTATTAGCAATATCATTCATCCTTTGGTTTTTTGAGATTGGCTTATCTCACTTAGCATGATATTCTCTAATTTCATCCATTTGCCTGCAAATGCCATAATTTTATCATTCTTTGTGGCTGAGGAATATTCCATTGTATATATATACCACAGTTTCTTTATCCATTCATCAATTGAAGGACATCTAGGTTGGTTCAACAATCTGGCTATTGTGAACTGAGCAGCTATGGACATTGATGTGGCTGTATCTCTGTAGTATGCTGATTTTAAGTCCTTTGGGTATAGGCCAAGGAGTGGGATAACTGGGTCAAATGGTGGTTCCATTCCAAGCTTTCTAAGGAATCTCCACACTGCTTTCCAGAGTGGCTGCACTAATTTGCAGCCCCACTAGCAATGTAAGAGTGTACCTTTCTCCCCACATCCTCGCCAACACCTGTTGTTGCTTGTATTCTTGATAATCACCATTCTAATTGGGGTGAGATGGAATCTTAGGGTGGTTTTGATTTGCATTTCTCTTATTACTAGAGATGTTGAACATTTTTCCATATGTTTGTTGATTGCTTGTAGATCTTCTTCTGTGAAGTGTCTGTTCATTTCCTTAGCCCATTTGTCGATTGGATTATTTGCATTCTTGGTGTAGAGTTTTTTGAGTTCTTTATAGATTCTGGAGATTAGTGCTCTATCTGAAGTATGATTGGAAAAGATATTCTCCCACTCAGTAGGCTCTTTCTTCACATTGCTGATAGTTTCCTTTGCTGAGAGAAAGCTTTTTAGTTTGAATCTATCCCAGTTATTGATTCTTCCTTTTATTTCTTGTGCTATGGGAGTCCTGTTGAGGAAGTCTGGTCCTAAGTCAACATGTTGAAGCTCTGGACCTACTTTTTCTTCTATAAGATGCAGGGTCTCTGGTCTGATTCTGAGGTCCTTAATCCATTTTGAGTTTAGTTTCGTGCATGGTGAGAGATATGGGTTTAGTTTCATTCTGTTGCATATGGATTTCCAATTCTCCCAACACCATTTGTTGAAGAGGCTATCTTTTCTCCATTGCATGTTTTTGGCCCCTTTGTCTCATATGAGAAAATTGTATTTATTTGGGTTTGTGTCCGTGTCCTCTATTCTGTACCATTGATCTACCTGTCTATTTTGGTGCCGATACCATGCCATTTTTGTTACTATTGCTTTGTAGTATAGAGTATTCTGGTATTGAGATACTCCCTGCTTCACTCTTTCTGCTAAGGATTGCTTTAGCTATTCTGGGTTTCTTATTCTTCCAGATGAATTTCATAATTGCTTGCTCTATTTCTGTAAGGTACATCATTGGGATTTTAATTGGAATTGCATTGAATCTGTATAGCAATTTTGGTAGTATGGCCATTTTGACAATATTAATTCTTCCTATCCAAGAACATGGGAGATCTTTCCATCTTCTAAGGTTTTCTTGAATTTCTTTCTTTAGTGTTCTGTAGTTCTCATTGTAGAGGTCTTTCACCTCTTTTGTGAGATTGATTCCCAAGTATTTTATTTTTTTCGAGCCTATTGTGAATGGGGTAGTTAGTTCCTAATTATTCTTTCCAAAGATTCATCACTTATGTATAAAAATGCATTATATTTATGTGCATGGATATAAGATCAACCATTACACTCTTATTTAAGAATTTTCAATCATTTCCCATTATGATGGATTAGGGCCTGTGATTTTGGATATTAGATCACTCGCAGTCTGAATCCAGGTTTCTTTCTCCTAACTCTCCATCTACATTACAAAACTGAGGGTATTATAGAAGGCAAGTTATTTTTTCACTGTTTTCTGAAAATTGTGTACATGTTCATTATTTTTGTTTTAAAAGAATACTGAGAGAAAGGTACAGAGCCTTAGAGACCTTTTTTCATTTTTCAATGCCAAGTTCAAAAATCATCTTTTTTGAAATCTTTGCCCCTCTCCCACTCAATTCAGGGACAATGCAGTACTCCTATAATTTAAAAATAAGAAAATAAGAAAATTTCTTCTATCTAATATCACCACAATTTAATGTAATAATTAGAACATGATTTTAATCTTCCCTTCACAATTTTGAGGTGCTTCTTTTTTTGTTTTGTTTTGTTTTGTTCTTTTTTTTTTTTTTTGGTACTGGGGATTGAACTCAGGAGCACTCTACCACTGAGCCACATCCCCAGTCCTATTTTGCATTTTATTTAGAGACAGGATCTCATTGAGTTGTTTAGCACCTCACTTTTGCTGTGGCTGACTTTGAATTTGTGATCCTCTTGCCTCAGCCTCCCAAGCTTGCTGGGATGATAGGTGTGTACCACCACCACCCCTGGTAATTTTGAGCTTCTTGGGTGTATGATCCATTTCTGAATATGGATTTTCTAACCTCCAAAACCATGAGCTAAATAAACTTCTACTCTTTGGAAATTTTCTGGTCTCAGGTATTTTGTTATAGCAACAGAAAATGGACAGTCTATAAATTAAAAGGAATCAGTAAATTCTCTAAAGCAAAAATCAAAACAAAATAGCCACTGCAGGTCTTTTAGAGTATGTTTCAAATCTTTCTCAATTTGACAATCAGTGGTTGACAATAGATTAATGTAAAAATTAATTTTTTTCTGGTCTGTCAATACTATATTTCCCTTACCCACTAGCCAAATGTGCTACAACTAATTGGGAACTGTGTGATCACTCCTTTTAATAGGTGGAAGTTTATTACCTTCAATATAAGGTGTTATAAATGTTGTCACAGTCTCCCTTTGTTTTTCATTTTCCCAGGAAAGTCATTATCAGAAAGAAAAGGTTCAGTAAGAATAAGGATGTAAGGATGAGATCAGTTAAACAACAGGGTCAGCTTGTAGAGTTTTAGAAACACAATGCATCTTTATAAAAACAATGTAATTTTCTCATCCTTGACATAGTTGTAATTCCACTATCACTGGAATCATAGAATTTATAAAAGAACGGGCATATTTATATTGGGGCAGTGCTCTGAAATTTCAAATGATAGGAAACATGCCAACCTTTAGTGTTAACAAACTTTTATAAAACTGCGCTGCATGTTTTAGCTTTCTAAATCCAGAATTAATAAGAAAAAAATACAGGGACCATTTTCTTCAAATGTTAAGCAGCATCATCTTTGAGTGAAGACAGTTAATTTAAAACATTAGGGGAAAATTGATGGAGTCGTTAATGGAAAATGGAAGATTACAGCTTTTAGTGACATGTTAGACAAGCACATTTAAACAATTTAAAAGTACTTTTCTCCCATAGGATCACATATATCTCATTTCTGAGTTGTCGGGGTCTGATTTATTCCAGTTGCTTCTGATTAGTTCATCTATTTGAAGCAACATGTTTCATTGTGATGAGAGAGAAATGCATTGTTTCTAAGGCATGTGGAAACAGCTCTCAGCAGCACCCATAGAAGGTCTTTATGATGTGTAACCATATCCTGTTTTATACTAGAGGAAAATGTTATCCCAAAAGATAAAATGGTGACTCCAATCCTCTGCTGTGCAGTTAGACATGGAGTCTTGCCCAGGAATGCCTTCTCAGCTAAAATGAAACAAGCGGAGGATGGTGGGATCTTAATTCCTGGAGTGGTGATGTTGAGAGGTGGTGGGACCTTTCAGAAGTGGGACTTAGAGGGAAGTCATTGGAATCACTGCCCTTGGAGAAGACTGATGTAGGTCTTGTGGAACACTGAGAAGGTCTTATAAAAGAAGCAAGACTGGTCACTTCCCTTGCTCTGGCTTCTTCTCATGCCTTATAATTTCTCCCTCCTGCATACTTTCCTGCTATTATAATTCCATCCACCATGAAGGCTTCCTCAGAGCCACGCTGATGCCAGGGCAATACACTTAGCCCTCCAGAACTGTGAGTTAAACCTCTCTTTTTTAGAAAATTATCCAGCCTCAGGTATTTTGTTATAGTAAGAGAAAATGTACTAATACAAAGATTAATTATCAATGGGTGAGTTTGTCAGTGTAGCCCTTATAAAAATGTTTCTGTTGGAGATAACAGGTGATGTCCAGGATATGGTAGTACTTGGATGAAAGTTGTAATCTTCTGGGGAAGAGAGGGTGATATGTGAAGGATTGCTGGAGCTGGTGAAGTATTAAAAACAAAATGAAAAAAACACGTGCACACACATGTGCACACACACACACATCACCACATCTTCCAAAATATGTCCAAATCATTTTCTCATCCTGTCAAATGTTAGTTTTATTTTCCTACAAAAAACTGAATCATTGTGCCTTGACTATGGCAGGTAGTCATACCACCTCATTTTCATACTCCCATTGTTGCTCTCTTACAATCCATTTTTCACCATGGGAATTATATAGATCATCTTGAAAACAAACAAAATTATGTCACCTCCCTGCCTAAAATCCTTCACTACCTTTTCATTTCATTCCCACGCTCTGCTAAAACCTGCACCTCAGCCAGGGGAGGTGCCATCATTGCCATCATCTTCAAGATCCCATGAGACCTGGCTCCTGTCTCTACACAGTTACCTTCTTCCACTCTGTTGTCAGGCCACAATGACCTTCTTGTTATTCTTTCCTAGGGCTTTGGAATTTTCTGCCCTCTTTGCCCGGGAGCACTCTTCTTGCAAGCTTTCTTATATTTGGGTGCTTCTTTCTTGTCATTTAGGTTTTAGTTCAATTATCCTGATGCAATCTTAATTACACACCCTCTCCCTCTCTATCATATAAACATTGATGTTTTTTCATAGCATCTATCATATTTGCTATTATTAATGTTATGGAATTATCTGTCAAACTATCCTTAACTTCCAAACACCACCAGGTTCATAGTGGAAATTCAATAATTATCATTGAATTGATGTTGTTTTTTTCCTACCCCCACGGGACAATACATAAATTCTGTCTGACAGTTCTTGAATCTTGACCATAATCAGTAACTATAAAAGGAGCAGGACTGGGGAGATAGCTCGGTTGTTAGAGTACTTGCCTTGCATGCACAAGGCCCTGGGTTCAATCCCCAGCACCACCACCAAAAAAAAAAAAAAAAAAAAAAAAAGGAGAAGCCCCCAAATCCTTTCCTTGGGTTAATCTGTCCTAACAGTATTTTCCTTTTAAAAAATTGATGATTTTTAGTTTTACATGACAGTAGAATTAATTTTGACATAATTATACAAGCACAGAATATATCTTATATCTTTACCTCTGTCTTTGTCTTCATCTCTGTCTCCAACTCCATCTCCATCTCTGTCTCTACCTCCATCTCCTCCTCCATCTCCATCTCCATCTTTATTTCTCTCTCTCTCTCTCGTTCTCTCATCTTATCTCAACCCACCTATGCTGGGTTGATGGAAATCTTGTACCTCCTCTGATCAGATGAAGCTGACCCTGTGCTTTTGTTAACTCACAGATTGCTGGACCAAATCCACCTGCCTGGTCAGATGAGAACATATATTCATGTGGGGTGATGAGAGTTGTTACCCTTTGTGTCCCTGAACTAGGCTGATCTCTTTCCTCCTTATTGGATCTGGGATGATAGAGAGGTGATTCTATCTTCTCTGTATGAAGAATTCTGTTTTTATTTCACCTTCAGAACTAGAGAATGAGCCTTCAACCAGACTATAACATTGAACAAAAATTTGGTTAGTTATGTTGATTTTATTTTTTAGACCCTTCATATCAGGAATTCAAATTCCCAGCCCCACTGTGGAAAACACAACCCACTTTAAAGGTGACAAAGTCAAGTACACACAACACATATGGAAGGTCAAGGAACTCAGTATCTTCCTGCAGTCATGAGGACACATCAATCCTTTGCCTTCTCACGTTTCTAAACCTTTATCACAAGCGACACAGAACCAATTACTTTTAAAGTGGTTTGATATTGATATTACTAGGCTTTTTCCAAAAGGTACAGATAGGTTTAATTTTCCAATATAACTCATTAAGATATCATTTGGAAAATTGTATAATTGCACATGCTGCAAAAACGGCATGTTTTACATTGCATTTTACATTTATGTTGTCTGTTTCCCTGCTGCAATAGTAAAGTATTTTTGGTATTATTAGTTTAGTAACTATTCATGTTGTGCTTCCCCTGAAAAGCTTCCCTTACATGTCTAGATCATGTTTTCACTATCACACCTTGTATAATGAGAGCACTATGTAAAGCAATTTTTCTACATAGACAAAGAAAAACTTGTGTTTGACTTCTTTCTGTCTCAAGTACTAATATTTAGCTAAACATAGCATATACCTATCCCTAGTGTTGTAGTAACATCATTATTACCAGACATCACATTTTGGTTATTAGGTTTTAAATAATTGAAACATATGCACTCCAAGTTGATGAAACTATTTTTTCTAAAGCTATGGATCATGGTAATTTTTTTACTGCCATAAGATTTAATTTATGGTCATCAATTCTTAGATTCCCTAATCAATGAAAACAATAGTCAAGCATCAGGATCAACAATGAAAATAGAGGTGTGCTATTTAGCACTTAGTAGGCATTGGAACTGACAAGATAATTACAGAGTTGGTCAGCCTGTGCCAAGATACTTGACAAAGCTGGGTTTCCTTGAACGTTTCCAGCATTCCTCACCCTTACTCCCTTATTTATGACTTTTCCAGACTTGTTAGCATTATATTTTTCTACATAGAAGATGCTTCATTCCTGACCTGGAAATATAACTTTTATAAGTGTAAAGAATTGTTAACACAAAACACAAATACAAATAATGCCCGTGACTGATAGATACTGTGAGTCAGACCTTGAATCTGAACTCGCAACTTTGACTCTAATGCTCACATTTTGTACCTCATGCTCTGCTGCTTCTCTGATGATATCTCTAAAATACTTGCCATGACCCATGGAATAAATGATAGGCATGGATAGGAAACTGGGCAACAACTTAAAGGACTTGGTAGGCTGCTATGATCATAGTTTTTCACATGCTCATTTTTCTATGGCATTTAGAATTCTGAGACAGAAGCTGGGAGTCTCTGGCTAAATGCATTATTTCTTTTGTTAGCTATGGCTCACTGCCCATAATTTCTATTTACTTGCCTTCCATAATGAATACCCTTCAAATATCCTTTTGCCTCCTTTCTTCAACATCTGGGAAAGAAATAATCTAAGTTGTTCATTACACCTCCTTTAACTTGGACTCCAATCTGAATCTACCAAATCATTAGAACTGATAATATCTTCCAAATGAAAGGCATAACCCAGTTTTAAAATATTATACTGGAAAAAGAAAATTGGAAAGGGTAGTTGCAGGAGTTGGAATTTTTTGCTTCTTGACATTTATACTGAAGTCTCCACCCCTCTGTATGGAAGTCTCATGTATGCCACTAGGATTCTACTCTGTCCTCAGGGAATACTGGGGTCCCTCTTTCTGGGCAGATAGGAAGAAGGGAGAAAAACATAAAAGGTATGTGTACCTAAATGAAGCTGAGATGAAACTCACAGAGAGGACAGCTTTTTTTTAAGTGGATGTTTGGAAATACTTCCTATAGCTCTTGATGGACAGGTCCTAGGGTTTACTTACAGATTGTTTGGGCCTAGTTCCTCAGAAGTACAATGAATCAAAATGTAGTCTTTAAAATTAAAAAAAAAGTATCAGTATATAATCTACAATAACATGGTCCTACTTAGAGTAACATTATACCTTGGTGTGCTAAAGGCAAACCATGTCAGGTTCTGAGACTAGTGTTAGGGATTCAATATACAATAAAGCTCATGTCCTGTTTAAAAAAAAAAAAAGAAATCCAAGTCTGAGGCAGAGAAATCATGTACTAAAATTGGGACAGCAATTTCAGGGTTTAGAAGTATGGGGCAAGAGAAGAAAGGTGGGAAAGAAGGCAGAGCCAATACAAGATGCATTATTATAGAACTGGCCACTACTGTGTGCATCTGGTTTCCTGACTCCATGTGTCTGTCATCTAAGAAGCTACAAAAATACCTCTCAAGTTAGTTCATCCAGGATGAACAAGGAAACATTATTTGGTTAAAGATTCACTCTGTAGTGTTCTAATTCATCCACCTGCCTTCCTCCCTGGACACAAAATTGGCCCTCTTGCAGCATACCCATGTCTTGATTTCAACAGAGAAGTCCCAGACAAAATGTTCAAGTAATGGGCTTTAGATGAAGCACTGTTCAGTTGTGCTTGCATGAAGTTGACTCTTCAGTGGTGACTGGGGAAAGAGACATGTGAGACTGAGGAGATGTGACATAAGATATAAGACATGGTTCACTTCTTGCATCACCTGCTGTCCAGCACTTCTTAAGATCTTCATTAGTACAGAATTAATACAAGGTTAACAACCAAGCTATTATCTTCATTGGTGGGGCTGGTTGCAAGGTTATGATCAATATTAAACATTTTCTCCTTATACTATCTATTCTAGATTTCTGTCAATATCTGTCAACATTTGATTGGTTTCGATTGCTCTGATTTTGATCTCATATTCTCAGAATTTCATCCTTAGGGTTTTGAACTCTGAACTGTCTTGCTTGGTTGGACTATGATTATTTTACTTCTCCATTCATTGTTATTGTTGAGCACAGAAGCACTAAGAGATGTCCCATGTATTCCAGAAATATTCTTCCCCACAATTGTTGTGCTGTATCCTGCCTTGATTCTCATGGTAACAAGGGCTGATTACACATGCCAATACAGTAACTTCTTTCTTTGCCTTGATGGTACTTACCATCATGTTCCCAGAGAACAAGTTGTAGTGATTAAAAGAAAAGTGAACCTTACTGGATTTTATGGTGGAAGCATTCTTCCTGAGAAATAGAACTTATAACCAGCAGAACCCAAGGTCATAGGGATAGGAGAATACATTGTCGGCAAGTGGGTCACTGGAAGTGAAAGTGAGAGTAACCAATTCAATTTTGTCCCCTTGGTTGTTAGACTCATACAGTCTGGTTTCTGGAGACATTGGCCATTGATTCAAGTTACATACCTCATTCTTTCAAAGGTACCCAATTCTGTAAGGTGTTATTCCCAAGTTGATAACTGAGTCTTTGGCAAATCATTCCAATAATCTCTGTGCTAATTTCTTCTGGATAACATGTGCATGTAAATTCATTGGATCATATAGTTATATGCCTGTTACTGTATTTCCTTTGCTACAAAGTGGGTCCCTTGGACTGAAGCAATGTGGTATGGTAAGCCAATTCAAGAGATCAGGTATTCCATAAGCCTTTGAATAGTTGTACAAGGGAGGCACTGTTGGAGGAAAGAGAAACCCATGTGTGGAAAAGTCATTCATTATTGTAAAAGCAATTATGGATACTTCAGTATTTAATCAATGTATCATCAACCAACCGGGTTGTCTGCTCAAGGATTTGTGCCATATCAAAAGTTTATTTTTACTCTTTGTTGTTGGCAAGTTGGGCACTCAGCAGCAGTACTAGATCAGCCTTGGTGAGAAGGAGCCCATGCTGCTGGGACTAAGCATGGCCTCCATTTTCAGTTACTATATTGTGAGGAAGACCAAACCAGTTCATGTGGAGAGATAGCCATGAGCACATGAGGCACATGAAGAGAGAGATGCCCAATCAGACCCCAGCTGCTGTAGCTTTTTAGCTCTCATGAGGTTTAAAAATAACCTCATGAAGGACCCCAAATTGAGAACTGCCCAGATGAACTCTTTGCAAATGTATAATTCAGAAAAATCACGAGTTATTATAAAATGATTTTTGTTGCTTCAAGACACCTAGTTTTGGAGTGATGTATTTGGCTGCATTGGAAAATGGACAGACTGCCATAGAGTTGGAGTCCTTTTCTGACCTTCCAGTAAACCACAGCCACCTTTCCTCTCTGTCAACAGGTCATAGGGAATAAGTGGCTCTGGGTGTTGAATGAGAGGGAAATGTTGGCGAAATATCAGTAGGTGACATAGGACTCTGGCCCAACTTATGCTAATTAGTTTAGTTGAACCTGATCAGAAATCTATCATTTTCAATGGATAATACCTAGTTCATAATAATGCCTACCTCATAATAATACCTGGTTTGCAATGGGAAGCTCAGATCACATGGTCCTGAGGCCAGGCGCTCGGACTCCTTTGGGACCTAATAACAATCTGAAACTACTTTCACATGAATAATTCTCTGTCATAGAGGCCATGACTTTGTTGCACAATCTTAGAGATCTATTTTGTAATTTTTCTATCAGAGTTTTTCATAAACTCTGCATAGCTTCTGTTTTCCATTGTGGATATCTCTGGCAATATGAGATCTGTTGGATCATATTGCTTGATTGAGAAGGAAACTTGGTGCTATCATAGAATCCTCCTCTGCTCTGGGCTCTACCTGAAATTGGAAGCCTTCCACAACACCTGACAAACAAATTGAAATAATATTCCTAAGTGAAGTATATATTGTCCCTAAAATCCCAAGAAGCTCACCAAGTTCTATCCCTCAAAATTAGTAGGATAAAATGTGATATACACCAACTTGTTCTTTAATCTTTGAGATTTCCTGGTATGTACGAAATCATCAAAACTTTCAAAGCTTCAACATTGTGTCAGACTCTGGAAAATCATTGGGTTTCTCTCCTAACTCTGGATGCAAGTGCTTCTCAGTGTATTCAGAACACTCATTACTTCTTGCTCCCTGGGTCTACTTGGTGTGATGATATCAGATGGATTGAGGCGGGGATCTCAAGCTGCATGCCCAGCTTAACAAAGGATCCATAGATCAATTATAAGCAGAGAGCAGGGAGGTTACATAGACTGAATCAAGATAGTAAATGTGTTCAAAATCTTGATTTAGTCTGAGTGATGAGCAGGGTGAACTAATTTGTTTTAGAAAAATTTTCATCCAAATGGACCAAATTTTACTGATTATTACTTAAGCTTCAATTTTATGGGAAATTTATATATGATTTCCTGATAAAGTCAACTAAGTAAAATATATAGAGTAAATTTAGTATGAATTTTAACCTTTTGTAAGTATAAAAACTTATAAAATTAAGTATGAACTGAATCATAAAACATGTTCCAAAGATAAATATTTTACATAACCATTTGAATATTTTAAAGACAAAATATTTATTTCTGAAGATAAGCAGTTCATACATCAATATATTTTCAAGTTAAGGAAACAAACTCAGAAGAATGGCAAGGACATAGATATTTATGTTATCTAGAATTGCATAAATTTTCAGCAAAAACTGTCTTCTTGTTATGGTTTTGAAACAGCAGAGAGAAAAGATGGGCAGATATTATTCTCACTTAACACAGATGAGATCCAGCTTCTGGTTAGCTTAGCAAGCTCAGTCAGCAAGTCAGCTACAGAACACAGATCAGAGATGGAATCCTTATTTGATGTTCATAACAAATATTAAACAGAATAATATTATTCAGATCATACTCCTGTAGAGAGCAGGATAAAAATCTGTTCTCTTTGAGTACATGTGGGCTGTTGATGTTCAGGTGCTAGTTAGCACTAATCATGTGGCATACAGGAGAGCTTTATATTTCTTTACATAATTCCATCTCTAACTCCAAGGTTCTCATTTGCAAATGGCATGGCTAGTAAGTGACAGGAGGAAGAATTGCACTGCAAAGTAGGCAGTACAAACTCTAAATTAAAAACTGCTGCTTTAAAGTACTCTATCCTAAAGGTCATCTTTATCCTGAAGTTTCTTTCCTAAAGCATGTTAGAAATTTCAGTTCTGGACAGTGTCTCAGAAAACCCACTGTGCACTTGGGGAATGGGTTTGACCCTGTCCCTAGGGATGATGTGAATCTCCTGTTCAGTCCTAGCAGCCTGAAGAAAAACTACACTAGTCAGATAATTTGAGTATTTGTGGTCATGTCTAGGAAGTTTGACAGAAGGTCATTAGTAATTTTTTCCTAAGGGAAAACCAGATAAAAATTGCATTTTATGTATATGCAAAATCCACTCTACAGGAAATGAGAAAAGGAAGAAAAATCAGTAGAAACTAGACTCTGAAGTCCAGACCTGGGTTTAAATTGAGGCTCTGTCAATTATGGACTTAATGATTCAGGCTGATAATTGGAGTTTTTAAGTTTTCCAAACTTTAATTTCTTCATGCAAAATAGAGATAATAACAGCATCTAATTTCTAGGGTTACTGTAAGGTCATCCATGAAAGAAGATGGCTTAATACTTGACAGATTTTAAGTGTAAACACAAACATTTAATTAGTACCTGATATGTTTCAGTCTCTGGATATTGAGACAAATGAATGTTCCCTGCCTTCAAGGAATTCATGATCTAGAGAAAAAGATGCACAAGTAGATAGAAGATGCAGGTAGAGGTGATTGTATTGTAAGAGACAGTGTCCTTAGGTTCCAAGAAACCTCTGCTATTTCCTGAAGGATGAGTAGCGTTTCCTTAGTAAAGAAGGTACTGAGGGACTTACGTAGGCAGAAGAATCATTGAGTGGTTCACATTATATTTACAGGGAACATAAGATGCCCTATGTATGGCACTTACAATTTGAAAACATTAGTTTTAACCAAAATTCACCCAGCATCAATGTAGCTGGGAACGTCTAGGAGATAGTGTAGACCATGTCTGAGTTGACAATTTAAAATTAGGGTCCATGGATCAGTTTTCTGATTTTCACTGAATATTTATATCATGATATATATACCCCCTGAATTTTATAGTTAATTTGATTAACACACCCATGCAAAGATCACCTGCTCCTGATGATTTTCATGACTTTAGTATCTTGTGCAATCCTTTCCCTGAATACTCCCACACTGGCCTTTAAAACCAGACCATTCCAAAGTAGAATATTCCTTTCCCTCTATATCAAAACAACAAAATTAAAAAATATAGTCCATTCAGTCATCCCAACCAGAAATCTGAAAGTTAATCTAGATGACTGCTAGAACCTCAGTTCTCATATCCAGGGCATGGCCAACTCTGCTATGTTTTACCTCCTAAGTATCTCATATTATACACATCTCTTTCTTCTCTTCATCCCTGCAGTCCTTGCCTTGTTTCAGACTCATATCATGATCATCAAGATCATTGAAAGCATTATTACTGTTTTTTCTCTCTCAAGTATGCTCCACCTCCTCACAATTTTCTGGTTGTTCAGATTGTGTTACGTCCCTTGTTAAAATCCATTCAGAGCTTTCCCATCACTTACATGATGGAAACATTAGGGTTTTCTACTGGGTACCTGCCTACTTCTTTGCAATATCTTCCTTTGTTCTTCTGCAGGTACATGAGACTCTGGTCACATCAAACAAGTTGGGTTTTGTCTGATTGAGAATCTCTAAGACTTTCCTCTTCTTCCTTACTTGGAGTACTCAAACACTTCACTTGTTGTCTTAGCCTGATGATCACTGCCTTCTGGTATCATTTTGTATAATAATTTTATGAGTATTAGAGTGGGTAAGTAAACACCATGTGGAACAGACCATTAGAATGGTCCCTGACAGAGAGGGACTCTCTACCATCCATCTCATCTCCATGCCCCAACAACTAGACCATGCTGGGCACCATTGGTAAATGTTGATGAATGGATAAATAAACAAGAACATTTGCAAAGGGCTTCCAATCATCCTAGACAGATTTAGTATTGGACAAGAGATCCTGGCTGAGAGATCAAGAGGGGACTAAACCCTGGTGGTTTGATGTGCAACCGTATCAGTATGGGTGTGATGACAACATCATTTTGTAGTCCCTTAAAGACATGGTGCAGCATGGTGCAGGCCAGCAGCATGAAGAGTAAAGGAATTACTCGGTCATAGGTTGGAAGATGAGCCCATTTTAGAAATGAAATTACCAAGGAAAACAGAGAGAACAGGGAAAGCTTCTTTTATGGTTTGAATGTGAGGTGTCCCCTCAAAAGCTCATGTGTGAAACAAGGCAAGAAGGTTTAGAGGAGAAATGATTGGGTTATGAGAGTCTTAATCAGCGAATTAATCCCCTGATAGGGTTAACTGGCTGAAAACTGAAGGTGGGTAGGGTGTGACTGGAGGGAGTGGGTCTTTGGGGGCGTGCCTTGGGGTATATATTTTGTATCTGGTGAGTGAAGTCTTTCTGTTTCCTGATCATCATGTGAGCTGCTTCCCTCTGGCACACTCTTCCACCATGATGTTCCGCTTCATCCGGAGCCCCAAGGAGTGGAGCCTGCTGTCTATGGACTGAGACCTCTGAAACCATGAGCCCCCAAATAAACTCTTCCTCCTCTACAATTGTTCTGGTCAGGTCTTGTAGTTATAGCAGTGAAAAAGCTGACGAAAATGGCTTCTTAATAAAACAGTGGCAGAATAAAAGTGAAAGTTTTGGGAAGCATTGGTGGTTGTGAAGAATTACCTGAACTGTGAAGGGAGAGTATTACCAAATAGTATATGTGCCTCTAATGGGCTATTCACTGTGTTGGGACATTTTATCTTGTTTCAGTCTTACAGTAACCCTGGGGAAAAGATAGTATCTTCATTTTACAAGTGAGTTATTTTCTCAAGATCAAATGGCCAAGCTGGGATTTGGCTGAGCTTCCTTAATTTATCCAAAAAGTTTCTCTACAGGGGAAAGAAGGAAACCTAGGTTCTAGTTATGACTCTTATTAGTTGCGTATCTGAACTTATCTCCTCCTCAATTTTAATTTTAATTTTTCCTCAAAATGATTTCAGCTTTGATTTAATTTTGAGGTGTCTATTGTTTCCAGTATTTCCTGGTGCAAAGATGGTCATTCATCTGCCATTCAGTCTACCTGGCATGTGGTAGTGTGACCTGGGTCTACGTCACACCTTGAATGTAACCCTTGCTCCTCTGCCCCTGGAAGCTTATTTTAAAACTGACACATTTTTCCTTCCTCTTCTCCTTCTCCCACCCCTTAACCATGGAGGAAGGAAGATTAACCTTCTTCCTAGGCTAAATTTTGTCCTATGCACCATTTCTTTGGCTCATGTACCATAGGGATAAAGAAATCCAGACTCTGGGGTTGGCACCTGTGGATCTAAGAAATGACTGTCTCTTAAGGCTAAAAATGAATCATGACTCCTGACAGGGCACAGTTGGAGGGCAGCCTTTGTGTTTCCTCTTTAGAACTCCACTGGTCCCCCTGGCAGTTAAAATCACAGCTTCGTACAGGAGTCCACTTTGCATTCTCCTTTGTTAGCAAAGCAATCAAACTTCTTTTACCTTTTTCTCAAACCTTGTCCTTATTATTGGGTTGACATTGGTGACAAGGAAAGAGTTTTTGGTATCAGTAGGTGCTTAAATATTTGTCAAATAGGTGAATAAATGAACGGATGGATGGGTGTTGCTGATGATAAAAAGACATTTTTCATTTGGGGATGTAATTAGTGGTAAACAAAATATCTACAGGAGGAGGTATGGTCATTAAATGTGTATAATGATCTTCCTGGGGCCTAAAACACTCCTCGTGGGTTTCATATAGCAGAAAAGATGAACAGTGACAGAAAACAAAGTGATTCTAAGTACTTAAGGGGTTTTGGCATTTTGAATCTTCACAATCACCCCATGAGTCCAATTCACAGATGAGGCAACTAAGGCTTAGAAAGGAAAATGTCACATAGCTAATAAGTATGATATCTTACTAACTTTGTTTTGGGGGTAGGTCTGGAATCATCAGGGAATTGTCCATGTCTTATTCATCAATTCCCACTGAACTGTCCCAAACTACTACTTCAACCACAGGATTCTCCCCTTTGGCTGTACTTTTCCGAGGTCTCCTTCCCATTTTCAAACTGAGCTTAGGTGGGAGTTCTGTCATGTCTGGGAATGCAGGATGGTGGGATGGATGGGCCACACACTTGAGTGGGTGATGGCTTTTAAGGAGAGATCTCTTTCCAAGGAAAGAAGGAGTAAGGCATCTTAACCCAGTAACAGACCCAGTTACTGCATGAGAGTAGGGAATCTGAGTTCAGCTAAATACCCTGTTCTAATTTATCCCTATCCAGATTTAGCTGCTTTTGCTTTATAGCCACATTTTTAATATGGCAAAGTAATTGATAGAGTAGACTGTTTAGGCTTTTTTGGTGAATGGTGTCAGAACAAGTTTCTGCATTCTTTGGAGCTGTTTAATGGTCTCCATATTTTCTAGTAACCCCTCCTTACTACTCTAGTAAGTCATCAGTAGGTCTTGCATTAGATCTTCCTTAAGTCACCAAGACTAAGGCTTTCTTTCTAGGAAGAAAGAATCAAGTTCTAGATACAACATCTTCTGAGTTGAGCTTAAACCACTTTGGTAAACAAATGATGCATGAAGTTTTTGAAAAGGCTAAATATTTGCCAGCAAACTGAACCCTGTCTAAAATAAATCTTTTTTTTTTTTTTAAGTGCTTACTTGGGCAACACATATACTAAATTGGGATGATACAGAGACGATTAACATGGCCCCTGCACAAGGATGACACAAAATTCGTGAAGCATTCCATATTTTTTTAAACTCACCGATTATTTGGAGATATTGAATGATATTCCTGTTTTTTGTTTTGCTTTGTTTTCTAATAGAAGTTTTTTTGGTAGGATTGTTTTGCTAGGATCACATTATGTTCCAGACTAATTTATTTAGAAATGTCCTAGATAGA
Organism: Sciurus carolinensis; assembly: GCF_902686445.1. NCBI lineage: Eukaryota > Metazoa > Chordata > Mammalia > Rodentia > Sciuridae > Sciurus > Sciurus carolinensis. The sequence goes on along the minus strand of NC_062219.1, from coordinate 75,582,080 downwards.
GTTCAAGGACCCAGCAGAACTCCATGGCTCACTAGAATAGTTTGTTCCAAACAACATCTCATATCCACTTAGTGCAAATGTTGGAAAAAGACAATCTATCAGATTTTAACCATATGCCTTCAATGTACAACTCATAAAAGAGCTTGGATATTACTGTGGGTTCCACATTTGTCCTGGAGCATTACACAGACTAGAAAACAGGCAGTGAACTAAATAGTCTTTGAGCAACTTGCATCTTTGACTCTGATCTATGACTGTTTAGGCTTTTTTGGTGTCAAGTGTAGGAGAAATCCTCCCCTTGCTCAACACACACATGCAAAGATCTTTAGCATCAGCTTGTCTGGCTGCTAAAACACTTTTGGTTAAGTAAGTAAAAAGCAAAGCAGCAGCCAAGATACAAAGAACCTAGACTCTTGGAACATGGGCTATAGAGTTTTATTTCTTTTTTATCGTGTATGAGGGGATGTTTTATAAAGCAGAGGGCACTGAGTCCTGAAGGGTGATGTGATAGGGAGAGTCAAAGGAGGTTCCTGGAGCAGGGGGAATCAGAGACCTCAGAGTTCTTGTCTCTAGCTCCTTCTCTATTCTCCTCTGTGCCAAATGCACTGTGTGATGAGAAAAGGAATGAATTGGTTTCACCATTCAGGACACCTAAGAATGGACCTGACTGCTGCTGCAACAAAGTGAGACCCTTTAAGCTCCAATTTTATAGGTCTTTCTTCATTCATTCTTATTTCTGAGTTGAGTTTGGAGTTTACAGCATCCTCTTCTAAAATATTATCATACAAAATTTTACTCATGCAGTAAAGTTGAAATAAATTTACAGAGAAGACTCCTATGCCTATTTCCTGGATTTCATCACTAAGATTTTCTCTTATCTGCTCACCATTATTTGTAGGTGTTAACCTCTGGTTACCAGAATATGAGACTTACTAGCCAACCAATCAGTTTGCTTTTTCTTCCTGTGGAGGTTTTTCTTCACACATAGCTACCTCAGAGTGTCTATTACATGCAGAAAATCTGAGTATAGCCAGAGTGGGGGGAAGCCAGCTCACTGAGTTCAGCTAATAGAATCCAAGCTTCAAAACAGGATATAAAGATGTTTAAATTCACAGAGAGGAACTAGTCTGACTTTTAGAAGGGCAGAGAGCTGTCTGCCTTCAGCAGGGGAAATAGATGAACTGAGAAGTAGCAAAGTTTCCTGAACTTCAAAAATTGTTTTGTTTTTTTTTTCCTTTAAAACTTATTTATCTTCTAAAGATTAAGTCTTAAATGGAACTGAAGGACATCATGTGAAGTGACATAAACCAGACACAGAAACACAGAAAGACAAGTATTGTACATACGTTTTCTTTCATATGTGGAAACTGAGGAAAAAAAAAAAAAAACCCAAACTGAGAAGTACTGAAAGTAGAGACTGGGAAGGGGAAGAGGGCTGGGGAAAGGAGAGAGAAACAGTGACACCCATACATTTATGCAGGAATGTGGAAAAATTTTTAAATTTGGATTAAATATTTGATTTAAACTGGCCAGGTATCTTAAACAAAGCTTCCACCACTTACTTGGATTTGTATTAGTAAGTCAGTTCAGAAGTGAAAAGTTTTCCTTAAGTAGTCCTGCCTAAAAAGTGCAAAAACTGTTCATTTGAGTACTATTTGCCTTATATGCATTATCACATTGCACATCTGAGTGTCGGTTGCTCATCAAGAGCCTGCAAATTGAGAGTGGCCATCTCCTGCACATGTAGCTTAGGAAAGACCAGCACAGGACCAGGTGGTTGCTTCCACAGTAGTTCCAAGTGTCCCAGCATGCTAGTTAGAAGGAGGCTGATGAAGGAAGGCACTGAGTACTGCAGAGATAATGAAGGTGAGCTTATTTACTCATCAGGAGAGGAAACAGAATGCACTGAAGATATTCTTTGAGTTGTTCACTCAGTGACAAAGATTGAGACATTTTATGTATTAGAAAAGAATGGAAAGTTTGCATTCCAGGTAGGGTTCAATGAATTCTTGAGTCTGCACAAAGCCACAAATAATTGAGGCATTAAATCCCATTACACACTGCCTGGGTAAGACTCTTCAGTTGGATACAGGAAGCACACTGGCATATTGGGGTATTCAAAGTTCTTGACCATTTATCAGCCTTGGCTGGAGGATAGTTCAAAGTCCATGGTTGTCTAATAGCTTAAAGCATTCTATTTTGTAAGAGTCTAGGCAAATGCTGTTGAAAGTGGGAAATGTTCCTTTTAAAAAGCATAAAGATCATCTGGTTCAGTGGTTTTCAAATAATGTATCCACTTGAAAAAATTTTTAAAATAACTGAAAACTCTTGTCCAAAAAGAATCCTGTGCAAAAGTTCAATGTAAAACATAGAAAAACCTAGCCTACAGGTTATAATAGGCACAGGGAATTTGAAGTCTTCTCTATCAAGCATCTAACCTGGCTTCTCTTTTGAGTATCTGGTGTTTTCTGGTTTCCATAGAATAGGGAGAAACTAAGAAACCAAATGACATCTGGTAAGAAACCTTGCTCTATCATCATCACAGTCTCAGAATCAGAGTCTGTGAAGCTTTCAGCTCAAGGGGACTTTTATTCTCCCACCATTCAATCTTCCAGCTTAGCAGAGTTGCCGCCCCTGTTTACGTTCATAGTGATTGGGTTCATTTTCCTGACTCTGAAACTCTTGTCCTTAGTCAGTTCCGAGCACTGAAGCTTGAAAAGCACTACCTTCTCTTTAACAGACAACACCCACGCCCTTTCAATAGCAGCTTCCTAAAGATCACACAATGAGCTTAATTCCAGTTCCACAGGAAATCTTGCTGTCATCATCATGACTACCATTAAACATGTGCTGTGTCAGAATTCAGTGAAAATAGATAAACTTGACAGCACAAGAAGTTCAGGATTTGGCTTCTGGTTTTCCATGTAGAACCAGGTTTTCCTTGAACTAGGTACTTCATCATTGTCTGTAAAATGAGGGTTCAGGATGCTCACGTCTGAGGATTGTCTTGCGAGAATACTTGGGATACTTGTAAAGGCATTTCTTTTAGTTTCACAGTGACATGTTAAGATATGTATACACATTAGAATTTTAGGGGAAAATGCTATGAGAGGGGAGGAGGTAAAACAAAGTTTTAAACCTCTATTTTTCCTCCTTTGACAATGATGTGTGCATTGATAACTCCTATGTTGGAGTAATGAGTTTTCACTCATCTAGGACATGATAGGAGCTAGGGCTGGAAGTGGGTTTAATGGCATTTTGGTCTTGCTTGCTTGCAGAGCAGTAGGACTGAGGCCATTTCCTCTCTGAAATTCAGTACTCCTGCCAGATGTTTACAAATATCAGGCACTGATCATAGAAAGTGGTTAGAATATTATGTGACACTTCCGCTGATAGTGGAACAGGGTTGCATTGTGTTGTGGTTGGTTTTCCTTTTGTATTATACACAGTCTTCTACTAGAACTTCTAAAATTTTAGTTAACTAAATAGTTACATATATATAATTAGACTATGACTGTGTACATTTATAACTTTGCTTCCTGAATATACTTCATTTTTGTTTTTGAAATATTACTGAAACAGCATTTTCTCAAGTTTTCATTATCTAATCCTCTAGTCTAATGTTTAGAAATATACAGGTCTTTTCATGGTTGCAATAAGAATGTTTCAAACAGTTTTATGTTCTGACTTTCTGAATGTGTTTGCTATCGTGCTATGTCCTTTCATGATAATGATTTTAATAGAAGCATAATTATGCAACATCTTTACTTAATAGCTCTCCCACTGACATCTATGGAAATTGCTTTTAAAACATTCCCCTTATAAAAAAAAATTCTACCTTTATTAATTTGGGATCAATTGCTCTGACTGACAGGAATTCTTCTTGAAATAAGTTGACCTTTGTGAAAAAGGATGCTGGAACAATTCATGGAATTCAGAAAGTTTCAGTGCCTGAGTCTTAAAAAAGGGCAAGGTTAAGGCTGAATGTCAGAACTGTGGAAATGCAAAGGCTTCTTTTCCCATTTGCACCATCTGCCTCTGTGCATCTGTTTAATTTTCCTCTCCTGCTTTAGCCAGATTTCCTTTTTTTCTCCCTAATCCAAATGGCTGTCTACAAATTCCCAATTTTTTACATTTTTCAGTTTTAGCAACTGCAGAGAGACCACCTCTTTCTCAGTTCCAGCTCCAAACAGACATCAGGGAAGGATGGAGATGGCCAGTTTGAAATCCAGTGTTCATGTATGAACTATCCCATGTGGTCATGAGCTAGAGTCTAGGTGAGGGTCATATCCCCACACTTAGTAACACTGGGAGGTCCAGAGCAGGTCCATATCTACTGAAGGATTCTTCCATGGAAATAAATATGCAGGGCTGTTTCCAAAGAGTGGGGTACTGGAAAAATAAATGTATACATTTAATACAGCAACAAAAGTCTTAGTGTTTAATTTTTTTCTCATTTTTTGATTAATTCATTTAGTACAATTATAAGGTGTGAAATTAATAGGCTAAAGAGTATATATATCCCTTTTACTGATTTCTGAGATGGTTTACTGGTTTTACCCAAACTCCCTTAAATTAATTCAGAGTATCCCTTCCAATGTTACCAGGTATGGCCATGTCAATGATCTTAGGAGGAATAACCAGGGTCAGAATCCATTGCTAGATCCATTCTTTTGAGTCAGATACAGTTTGCATGTATCTGTTGGGGGAGTTCACAGGCTGCCGCTTCCCCTCTGCTCCCACTGGCTGCTGCTTATCTTGCCTCTGCTCCTTTCTGCTGCTGTCACCCTATTTTACTTTCTGAACTTCCTTCTCTCCAGCCTTGCTACAAAAATGAACTCTTCACTCCTCCCTGCTGTTTCTGAAATAAGCAAAGAAACACCATTTAGATGATAAGTGTTTTTACTGCTGGTCACATCAGGGAATCCCACAGGCTTGACCAAAAAGACAAACACTGGTGAGGGCTTGGACTAGTCCAAGATTCTGAAATTGTTAAAGAACCTAAAGTGAATAAGTTTGTCTTCTTCTCTAGATCATCTTGTTTCCTTTCTTGGATCACTGAACCATGACTGTGATTTTTTTAATTACATTTTTAAAGGCATTTAAAAATTATTCATGTTTAGGTTCCTTATATTCTGAAAATACTAAAATTATAAAATATTCAAAAATTTGAAAAATTGAAAGTATCACAGATGATACTTTTCAGAATCTTTGCCTTGAAAATCAGCCCATCCAGTTTATCTGTCTGGTTTATCCCAATCTAAGTTGCTCAGTCCTTAGACCAAGGTAAATTTAGTGCTGTGACCACTTTCTCTCTGCTCACTGTGGGCAACTTTCAGAATCACCTTCCTGATGTCCTCTAAAACCTCCATGACTGTGAGAGGTTCTTCCTTATCTGACCTCCTGGAGTCTTTTCTGGAATATGAAGTGTGGTGTGTGAGTCAACTTTCCATTACTATGACAAAATATCTGAAATAAACAACTTAAAAGAAAGAAGTTGTCTTGGTTCACAGTTTCAGAGGTTTCAGTCCTTGGTTGATTGGTGCCATTGTTTTTAGGCCTGTGGCAAAGCAACATCATGGTGGGAATGTGTCACAGAGAAAACTGTTCAACTCGTGGCAGCTCAAAGGAAAGAGACAGAATGAAGTTATTTTGAAAGGGGTCGAGCTGAGAGTGAGAATGATGATGTCACCCAAAGAATGCAGACATCAGAGACCAGGCTCAGGAGGCGCAGATCTAATTTTGCTTATGATTGTACAAGACATATATAGGCACATTATCCAATTGGGTTAAGATGCTTGTTAAAACATAACAGAATCAACCTATTGGTAAGCTATACGTTGTACTAATAAAAACAAACCAAGTATCCCTCGGTGGTCTCTTCCAGCAACAAGTCTGAGACAAAGGCCTGGGGGTAGGGCAAGGCTCCAGCACACAGAATGAGGCGCGCAGTATGGGTGAACTCACATCACAGCTTGCTGTGATGCCTGTTGAGTGAGGCTTTCCCTTAGCTCATAGCTCAGCCTCAGTAACTGCAAAGGCCTGTAGTCCATGGCGAGTCCTTACCACTTCCTCAGTTTCCCCATCCAGACTGTTGGACTTACTTAAATCATTGTATCAGCAACTGCTGTCAAATAAGCTTGAGGAATGTTCCCTACAACAGGAAGGATCTGAGATCCCAATATACCCATCAAGGGCAAACCTCCAATGATCTAATTCCTTCTGCTAGTCCCCCACCTCCTAAAGACTCTACCTCCTTCCAATAACACCAAAGTATGGCCACCAAGCTAATAACATATGGGCCTTTGAGAGACACTTATCCAAACCACAGCAGGTGATGTCTGACTCCAGCCCCTTCTTCTGTGTTCTGTCTCTGTTTCTCTGCCCCTCTTCTTCTGTTCCTGCCAACAAGGAAGACAACTCCATATTGTTCTTCTGCCTTTCCTCCCTGAGTTTCAGGCTGATCTGCAATGACTGAGCATTGATTTCAATCTTGTTCTTGATGATTCCTAGCACCAAAAGTCCCCTGCTCTTTATCCCTGATTTATGTTGAATCTGATTTGCTGGCATATAGAAGTTAGTTTAAAAACTTTCCTTATTTGATTTTGATTGTTTTACATACTACTTTAAATGAATCTTTTAGCATCTTCAGATAAGTGCCTATTAACTGGATGGCAAGCTCATCATTTTGGTGTCTGCCTTTATGGACATGACAGTGCTATATGTTCATTTAATCCTTTCTTTTTATTCTCTCTTTCTTTCCTATGAAATTCTTTCCTCCCCTCACCTGTCAGCCCAGTGTGGAGGACCCAGTAGTGAACTCCAAGGTCCTAGAGGATCATGAAGTCCTAGAATGGAAAGACCCTGGGCCTTTAAGTGACTACATGGATCAGAGACTTCCTGCTTCACTCCACCATCCACCCACAGTGGACTGTAATGTGAGAAGTCAACCTATATTTTGTGAACGACTGAATTTTGTTGTTGCTGTCATAACAGTCTGCCTGAGGAACACAGGCTTCAGTCACTCCAACCAACTCCCACTTTTCATCTTCTTTCACAGTCAGTGGCCCTTGTTTCCTCTTCAGTAACTTCTATTACTGCTCTGAATGAGTTCTTTCCTTCCCAGCCTATTCAAGAACAGAGGTGATGACTTACTGAGCTCCGTGATGAATACCTGCCAGCTCTAGCCCCATTCATCACCTGGGGGTTCTCCCTCTCAGTCTCACCTCTCCAACACACCACTTCATTGGAGTTAGCCTTCCCAAAGTCAAAGTGCTTTCATATCATAAGCACTACTAACATCATTCCTTCTAAATTGAGGATCAGGCATTATTTCTTTTCCTTTATTTACACTTAAATAAATAATATTCTTCCCAAATTTCAATTTTCCCAGGTCTTTTACTGTCAGTTCTAAAAAAAACACATTCTTCATCTCTCTTAACATCATAATGGTGCCATGTGTACCTTGTGGAACTTCCATGTGACAGGAACTGTTCTTGTTATACATTATCCCAGTTAGTTCTCGCAGCGATCCTGCAATGCCAATGCTGTTGTCCTCCTTTTGCAGAAGGTTAAGTAACTTGCTTAAAGTCACAGAGCCTGCAGAGATAGGACCAAAATTACAACCTGGATGGATGCAGGGCTTTCACGCCATTATTCAGCACTGTGTTATTCATTTTACCACCTACTTCTGTAGGCATTTTGTGTAGGTTTCAAAAACAGAGAAAAAGTTCAAAAGAAATGTAAAGAAAAAAGTTTACTAGCAGTAATTTTAAAGTTATTGAGGAATAGTTGCATATAAAGTATATATTCATGCTAAGTATTCCCAAGGTTAAGAATAGTTTAGACATTATGTGTCTATATAACTTGCTATCATATTCATCTTCAATTCTTTCTTATAAAAGTAGTTGTGAAAGAGCACACTAAGATGCCACTTTGAGGAAAAGATCCTTTTAGACTTGTAAACTACTTAGTAGAATTTCAGCCAGCTTCCTTGGTGGATCTCATGAGTTGAAAAGAGCACCATTTTATCACTTTAGGTTTCAGCAAAGGGTCTTCGGTGATAGGGAGCAGTAGTGACCAGAAGATGGACATACTTCAGCCAGAAACTTTATTAATGTTAAAAACAACTGCACTGCACTCATGCTCTATTTTCTGGTAGGTTAAGGCTGCCCTAAACTCAAGGTCATAAATACTAGGGAAGAGATACAGAGTTCCCTGGCATAAATAATAATCATTCTTACTTAGGGAACATAATCTTTAGTCACATGGGATTAAATCTCTATTTTTTGTCTTATTTACTACTGTTAGATTTTTAGGAATGTCTAGTTTTTATTTGTCTCTGGAACACGAATGGAAGTTTATGGCACAAATGGAGCCATTCACAGTCCTGAGCCCTGGGAAGGCCTGGGCAAATGCTGAAGGAATCCTTCCTCCTGAGTCAGCCCTTGGCACAATCGTTTCACTTCAGTTTTCTCCAGAGAGTCATCACTATCAAGTGAGTAGTGATGGAGTAATAGTTCATTCATTTGACACATACTTGTAAAGCATTTACTGTGTGCCAGGCAGTGCTTTATGAGAAGAAATCTATTTACTCTTTTGGATATTTTTCAAATTCATTTTGTTGTTGCCAGGCACTCTGAATCTTTCAGAGATGATCAAGAAAGTTGATCAAGAAGGTTGATCAATCCCTTCTGCAGCCTGAGCTCAAATGACTGTGGATTTCCATGATATGCATTAAAGTGGAAGATTCCACCTTGACCTCAGGCCTAGAATATGAAGTAAAAGTCAGATTAGTGGAGAATGGAAGGATTTAGCAATACGTCAAACATATTCTTCTTTTACCTTGATTACTGGTATGCCCTTAGCTAGTTCTCAATGCAAGTAGTTGACCTTAATCAAAGGCATGAATTTCATCAGTAATTTAGAAGTAACAACCCCTATTCTTGGAGACAGGATGATGTGTCTAATCATTAGAGACTCAGTAATACCTGTTTGCCCAGTACCTTCAGCCTTCCTCTTCAGGCATCCTTGATCAACAGTCTCACACTGGCTATTTGATTTAGGATTATGAGACTTACTAGTGACAGCCCAGATAAGGTGTCATTATACACAATTATTTTTTTGGTATGTAATTGAAGCAGAAACTTGTCTGTCCTAGGGTGTCAGGCAACCAACTATTAGACATGATTGTGCAGGGTTATTACTAGAATATCTGGCCAAAAGTTCTTCAAGTCATGTTGAAGAGAGTCCTGTGAAATTGGGGTAGATCCCTGAATAAACTGTCTCCAACCCCCACTTACAATGACTTGAAGGTGCTGAGGAAGACTACACAGAGCAGTTACACAATCATGTTACCTCTGGTTGGTATTTTTGGCAGAGATGCCCAGATGGGCTTTATATTGAGATGATGATACAGTCTGTGTAGAAAAGAGAAAATAAGTCAACTTGATGTTCCAGAGAAGACTGGAATTCCCCATTTTTTTTTTTTTTTTTCTGGGGTTCTTCTCTGAATCAAGGGCAAAGACAGTCTTGGATTTTGGCCTCTATCTGTAATTTGAAGAAATGCCACTTGCCACCGACCAGCGGGACAAACGACACGTACTCTTCAGAAGTTCATGAAGCAGCTTCCGCTTTATTCGGATAACACCCTTAATATATAAGCAGTCTCATGCATACGCAATTGTAATCAGATATGTCCATCCAATCCTATTAAAGGTGAGGCGATCACAAGCTCAAGCATACATGTAAGATATATCTGTCCGCACGCTAAGCGGCTGAACTAATTATCATACAGCCAATGGTAAACACTTCCTGTTTTTCTCAAGGTGCATTCAGCATGCCCTTTGGCTCTCTGCCAGTTGCCATCTTGGATGCATGTGGCGTAACCCTGGGCCCTAGGTCTCGACCGCCACATTTCCCCCTTTCTGTTTATAAAAGAGACCGTGCCTGTCTTAGGTTGTCCACAGCAGAGCAACATCCTTACCTGTCATTGGACAATGAGGCTCTAGCCCTCATTTCCTGTCTTAGGTTGGTATGAGCTCCCCATGAATCTTACCCGTCTTTGACTACCGGTCCAGCATATTTAACCAGACTTGGGAGGATGAGCCAGCATCAATTGCGATGAGAGCTTGGCAAATAATGACTGTTTCTCTGCGCTGATGTATAAGCATTTTGTATAAACATTATATGCACAGAACAGATACAACACACAATAAACCTCCCACGGACAAAAACCCAAACCATTCTTTTCCCCATTGAACAGTGGACTGAAGAAATGTGGCCAATTGTTGTAAAAATAGGAGGATATAGAATAGAAGAGTTGGTAAGGGGTACAGGATAGGGTCACGTCTTTACTATCCCCCATAGTTCACGCAAGTCTCCTCCATTAACTTGGTGAGAAATTGTCAACACCATCAGTGGGAGAGGCCTCCTCATCTTCTTCCTGTTTTTGGGTTTCTGTTGAGGCCTTGACCAATCTCTCCAGCACCCAAATTGGCGATTGTGCGTCCTGTGGGAAAACACAAACAGACCCTCGGGTCCAGATTAATACCGGATCTGGGCCTTTCCATTGTCCTGATAGAATGTCCTTCCAGAGCACTTGAGATAGATGTTTTTTATTAGACTCTGAATGACGGTCAGCAGCCGATCAGCCCTCAGAATCGAGATTTAAAAAATTTAAGATGAACAAGGCAACAGATAATTTGTCTTTTGGGGATCTGTATGATGCCCCTATTCCCCCTTTTTGTTTATAAAGCATGTTTTTAAGCATTAAATGGGCACGCTCAACAATGCTTTGTCCAGTAGGATTATAGGGAATTTCTGTGACATGTTGAATACCAAAGGTGGAACAAAATTGTTTAAAGGCCTGGGATGTATATCCAGGACCATTATCTATTTTAATTTGTTTGGGAACCCCCAGGATGGAGAAAGAGTGGAAACAGTGTGTTATTACATCTTTGGTTTTTCTCCAGTATGAGCAGAGGTCATAATAAATCCTGAAAAGGTATCAATAGATACATGAATGAATTGTAGTTTTCCAAATTCTGAATAATGAGTTACATCCATTTGCCAAATATGATTGGGCTGAAGTCCTTTTGGATTTACTCCTAACAAGGGGTTAGGAATAAGTGTAGCACATTTAGCACAAGACTTGACTATGTCCCCAGCTGTTGCCTTAGTAATTTTATAGCGTGTACGTAGAGTGGAAGCATTTACGTGAAATTTGGAATGAAAAGTTTTTGCATTTTCAAGCATATTAAAGATGTGTGGGTCTCTGGTGGCCATTTCTGTTAAATCATTGTGTAAACTTAAAGGACCTGGAAGGCCAGTATGAGCCTGAACATGCCCAATAAAAAAAGGATCTTTTCTGTCCTAGATAAGTTTTTGTAAGCATTGTAAATATGGAGTAATAGTGGAGGTGAGGGAAATCAAACCAGTTAATTCTAAATTTTGAATAGCATTAACAACGTATTTGCTATCAGAGAATAGGTTAAAAGGCTCATGGTGGGTTTTGAATACTTCTATAGCTACTAATAGTTCTGTTTGTTGTGCAGATAAGAGTATTAAAGAGCAATGTTTCTGTAACATTATCTATAGTAATATCACCCGTACCATTTTTTGATCCATAAGTAAATATAAGGGTAGCTCCTATAATAGGTTCTTTTCGGGTGACTTTAGGGAAAATTATAGGATGTTGACTCCAAAATTGGAGATGAGGATCAGATGGCAAATGATTGTCAAACACAGCAGAAGTACTAGTAAAGACTATAGCCCATGAATTTGAATTATTAATAAGATATTATATCTGATCAGTAGTATATGGAGTAGTGATTGTTGAGGGAAGTGATCCAAAGGTGGAAAGGGATACTTTTAACGCCTTAAGGATTAATTCTGCCACGGATTCAGTAAACAAGGATAAAACCTTGTTAGGGGCATAATTCATGAGAACCCATAGAATAGGACTCTTTTGCCAAAACACTCCTGTGGGTAACTTATTTGTGGCCAAGACAATGAATGATAAAGGCTTAGCTAGGTTAATAGATCAAGATGAACCTTTTCCATAGCTGTTTCAACAAGTTTGAGAGCTGTTCGAGCCTTAGGGGTAAGCACCCGCTTAGAAAGGGGGTCAGAATCACCTTTAAGAATATCAAACAGGGGGCCCAAACTTGAGGTGGGTAAATGAAGGTAAGGTCTAAACCAATTAATATCACCCAAAAGTTTTTGAAAATCATTTAAAGTTCTAAGTTTGTCCACCCGAAAGGTAATTTTTATGGGTTTAACCATAGTTGCATTTATGATAGATCCCAGGAAGTTTTTGGTGTCTGTCATTTGTACTTTATCAATGGCAATATGTAAGCCCCATCTTTCCAGTGACTTTAGTAAGGAATTATAACATTGCTCTAAGACAGGTTTTTCCTTATGAGCTAGCAAAATATCATCCATATAATGATAGATTAAAAGTTGAGGGTTAATTTGTTGATACACACTGGGGTGGAAATTAATCTGATTACCTTGCCCTTCATATGTTCCTTGGCCTGTCAGCATGTTTAGATTCCATTGAGGATTGCCTGCAACTGCAACTGCATTACATTGGGCAGTATCAGAACATAACTCCTGGTTAGCCACCTTCCACATGAGATATTGTCCCCCAGATAAACATGCTTTTGCTAAATTACCCCAATCAGTCAGAGTAAGATTTTGACTTGCAACACTCTCTAATAAAGAAATGGTAAATGCAGCGTGTACTCCATAGGACATAACTGCCTCTTTTAATTGTTTTACTAATTTTATGTCTAATATTTGATGATATCTCTGATTGTTTTGATCTTCAAATACTGGGAATATTGGAAACACTGATCGAGATTCTACATCAGCCCACTGTCTGGGGGCCGCCCCTGTGCAGCCGGTACATGCGCCCCTACAACTTGGAAAAGAGTGGTGACCTGGATTATACGCTGGAGGGCGTGGCGCGGTAGGGGTTAAATGCCACTGAGAGAATTTCTTTTCTAGCTCTGTCTCAGATAGCTCCTGTTCTTCAGAGTTACATCCCTGTTCTGAGTCTGAACATCTACTTTCTCTTTTAGAAGCTTGAATTGATTGTTCTTCTTTTATAGTTTCTAATATCTTTTCCCCTTCTCTTAGCTGTTCTTGAAATTTTGGTTTTTTGGAAGTCAGACAAAAAAGAACTAATGTCCATATCGCCACAACAACAACAAACAGAAATGAAACAAGAAAAGGTAACACAAATAACACCTTACACATATTCATTTACTACAGGGCGTCCTTTGCTGTCTCTTGGGACAGACTTTCATTACGTTCCCTCACTAGGGGAACCTTCCATTACGTTCCCTCACTAGGGGAACCTTCTCGTTAATTATGCTAGCGAAACTGTCTTTTACTTACCTTATCCTTGTGGTGCCGATAATGCCAAGGCCGCGGGCACGATTCCCCATACGGGTCACCACTTGCCGCTTGCCGCTGACCAGCGGGACAAACAACACGTACTCTTCAGAAGTTCGTGAAGCAGCTTCCGCTTTATTTGGATAACACCCTCAATATATAAGCAGTCTCATGCATAAGCAATTGTAATCAGATAGGTCCATCCAATCCTATTAAAGGTCAAGCGATCACAAGCTCAAGCATACATGTAAGATATATCTGTCCACGCTCTAAGTGGCTGAACTAATTATCATACAGCCAATGGTAAATGCTTTCTGTTTTTCTCAAGGCGCATTCAGCATGCCCTTTGGCTCTCTGCCAGTCGCCATCTTGGATGCATGTGGCATAACCCTGGGCCCCGGGTCTCGCCCGCCACAAAGAAATAGGTCAGGGAGGTCTTTGACAATGAATTTTCCCAGCAGAGACACTTCAGATTGACTTTGATTTCCAATGGCAAGTTCAAGACATCAGTTATATTATCTGAAGGTTTGAGGATAAGTATACAGAGATGGTAAATGGACAAAGATGTATGTAATAAGATGTAAATTTTCACTGGGCACAGTGGCACATGCCTGTAATTCCAGCAGCATAGGAGGCTGAGGCAAGATTGGAAATTAAAAATCAACCTCAACAACTTAGCAAGGCCCTAAACAACTTAGTGAGACCTTGCCTCAAAATTAATAATAATAAAAAATAGGGCAGGGGATGTTGCTCAGTGGTTAAGTGTCCCTGGGTTTAATTCCTTGTACAAATAAAAGGGGGGGGGGTAAGTTTTCTTTATACGATTGTCAACTCTGCCTATTTACTTGCTCTGCTTACTTGCATTGATGAAGCACAAAATATTATTGATTTCTCTGTCTTCTATCATCATTTCAATCATTGTACAAATATACTAATTTGACATTAAAAAACAATTGACATGGTCTTTTTGCCCTTACCCCATCAATGTATTTCCCCAATAACTGCTCCTTTTAATAATCAAACTTCTCTAATGAGTTGACTAAACATACCTCACCATCTTTACCTACTATTCGCTAAAAATGTTTTACAACTTAAAAGTATTCATGGGCATACTTTAACAATAATTTAGAATAGAAGAACTTAAAATAATAAAAAGCAATATATTTCATCTCCCCACTTCACCTCCACTCCACTTTTTAAATTTTTACCTACTTTAGCTTATTTTAATGCTTATATTCATATATCTAAACTCTGGCTTCTTGGAATTTAACTAATTTATATCATCATCTGTTTTCTTCCTTTCCCTCAATACAGCTATATTTCTACTTTGTTACTTATTTTTATAACTTTAAATAATAAAGGTACATATATTTCCTGTTACATCAGTTTTAAGTAATTACATACTAGGTATTTTTAAATGAATGCGTTAAATTGTTTATTTTCAACTTTTAATTTTTTAACTGAAACACAATAATTGTATATATTTTTGGGGTACAATGTGTTATTTTGATATATGTATATATCATGCAATGATCAAATCAGGGTATTTAACATATCCATCACCTCAGACATTCATCCTTTATTTTTGGAGATACTACTCAAAATCTTCTTTTTAAGCTATCTGGAAATATACATTACATTATTGTTAACCATTGTCCTTCTACTGTGTGATACAACTATGTCTTTTGACTTAATAAAGGCAGTTAATTTTCTATGTCTTTGCATGTCTGGAAGTCTTTTTTTCTGCCTAATCTTGATATATACTTCGTATATATCCCTACATTTGATTAAATGTATAATTCTGCTAGAAATTGGATTTTAAAGTTTACAAATCATCTTCTCAGGTCTTTAAAGATTCTGATCTGTTTTCTTTGAAAACTTTCATTTATGTTTTTGTTCATTTCCCCAATATTTTGTGCCAGGTCATTCATCTGCTTATCCATTACCTGAAATTTAAAAATCCACTAACTGGAGAAATGAGGGGTCTTTGCAGAACATTTGGAAAAATGATAATGAAACCAAGTAAAACAAAAAAGTTGAGTGGACACTTCCAGTGTGATCATTTTGGTGAATTTCCTTGTTAAGTTTATCACTAAGGATTTTTCTTTAAATGAACATCTTATAACTTTATCTGGTTTTTAAATTATATTTCTAGCATCCAGGCTAGCAAATAATTTTTAAAAATCATAATTCTCAATGGTTGTATAACAGTTTATTATATGGATATTGTTAAGTCAGCTTTTTCATTGCTGTGACCAAAAGACCTGACAAGCACAATTAGAAGAGGAAAAGTTTGTTTGGGGGCTCACGGTTTTATAGGTCTCAGTCCATAAATGACTGATTCTATTCCACAGGGCCTGAGATGAGGCAGAACATCATGGAGAAAGTGTGTGGCAGAAGAACGCAGCTGAAAACACGGCACCAGGAAGCAAAGAGAGAGAGAGAGAGAGAGAGAGAGACTTTCCTCACTGTGGGCAAAACATATACACCAAAGGTATATCCCCAATGACCCACCTCCTCCAACCACATCCTAGTTGCCTGCAGGTACTACTCAGTGAATCCTTATCAGAGGATTAATGCACTAATTAGGTTAAGACTTTCATAATACAATCTTTTCATGTATAAACTTTCTTGCATTATCTCACAAGAACTTTTGGGGGACACCTCACATCTAAACCATAATAGATATGATAACTTATTTGACTTATTCCCTATTGGGGATGTTAAGGAATATCTAAAGTTTTTACTATTAAAATACTATTACAATGAAACTTATTATGTATTGTTATTTGTCTATGTTATATTTTTTTAGTATGATTTTTAAGAATTTAGTTTAATTGGTCACAGGCTATGAATCTATGTTAGGCTCTTAATGAATGCTGATAAATTTGTCCAGAAACATTTCATAAA
Organism: Sciurus carolinensis; assembly: GCF_902686445.1. Taxonomy (NCBI): domain Eukaryota; kingdom Metazoa; phylum Chordata; class Mammalia; order Rodentia; family Sciuridae; genus Sciurus; species Sciurus carolinensis. The sequence goes on along the minus strand of NC_062219.1, from coordinate 75,565,769 downwards.
ACTGTGAGAGCTTTTGACTCACCACATCCTAAACAACTTTAATTTTAAACCATAATCCATTTTATGGGTACAGATATATTCTATTCATAATTAATTTTTATTTTATAACAGCTCACAAGTAACTTACAGCGTATTACTTTTTTACTAGTTTTTTTATTGAACAAATTAAATCTGTTTTTAAGAATTGAAAACTTTCATTATTCATCATTTGGTTTTCTTCTTTCTTTTTTATATTCTAACTTTTGTTTTCTTTCTTTTGTGAAATGTTTTTAAATATACTTGTAATTCAATCACTGATTACATTGAAAGTGTTAGAAGGTATATTATGAAAACGAAAGATGTGTATTTGAACTCTCTCTTGCTCCTGTAAGATGAAGACTTTAATGTGTCTTTACTATTCCAGCTTTTCCTTATCTTCATTATTCCAATTTTTGTTACTGTCTTAGAGTTTTTTCTTCAAAATGATAACTTAAAAATACCATTTTTAGATTATGTATCTTCTTTTTCTGAAATTATTTTAAAAGTTGACTTCGTTTTTTTAAACCATTATTGCATCAGCGATTTAGATTTAACTTTATGGTCTCAGTGTTTATTGGAAGGTTATTAAAAACAGTTGCTTCATTGAATTCTTAATTTTTATTATCTCTTAGCTGGAGAAAAACTGAGAAATTTTTAAAAATAAATGCACGTGAGTGTTTTCTATTCTTTGACCTTGCATGTGTGAGAAGGAGGTTTTTGTTTTTCATTCATGTGAATGAAACATTAATTGGAATTCAAATTCTTTATCAAAAAATGTTTTCTCTTAAAAAGAGATAACTTCTGTAGATGTTTGTTTTTAAGTTTAGGATTTTTTCTATATCCTTGTGATTCAGTAGTATTATAGGAAATGTCTTAATGCGATTATCTTCATTATGTTGCCTGATAATCTAAATATACCTTTTGAATGTATTTATTTCTTCTTTAGGTGTGCCTATAAATATCAGGGATTTGCCTTCTCTTTTTTTTTCCCTTCCTGCCATTATTTGAATGATTTTGTCTCCCCCCCAACCCCCGCCGACATCCTTATTCTTGAAAAGCTTCTCAAATTTGACCTTTATTAGGTCAAATGCTTTCTTTGATATGTAGTTGCTGATCTATGACGTGGGGGCAAGGGAAGAATGGAGGAACTTTAGATTGGGCAGAAGGGAGTGAGGGGAGGGGAAGGGTTATAGGTGTGGGGAAGATGGTGGAAAGAGATGGATATTATTACACTATGTACCTGTATGATTGCAGGAATGGTGTGACTCAGCATTGTGTACAACCAAAGGAATGAAAAGTTGTGCTCCATTTGTGTACAATGAGTTAAAATGCATTCTGCTGTCATGTATAACTAACTAGAACAAATAAAAAAAATAAAACTATTGTTTTAGAAGAAAAAACAATTTGACCTTTATTTATTAAGACATTGCTTTTATTCATAGCAAGTTTTTAATTCTGCTGTTCATTTTGCTTCCTTGAAATCCTTTTAACTCACTACTGGTTTTTATCTCGCTGCTTTAAAAAAACTCTTTATTTCAATTTTCTTTTTCCATGGAGGACTTTATGCTTGTTCATGGTTTCTGATTTCTGATGAATACAGTGGAAGCTTTTGCACTGATGCAATTTCCATGGATGTCTTGCTCCCAGTGGGCCAGCAGGAGTTTTGCTGGTGAGTCTTGTAGCATTTCTTCACTCTCCTGTGGAGACATAAAAATATGTGCAGATATTGTCAAATAAATTCCCCCTGGGGGTAAAAGTATAGCAGGTTGAGAACCACAGTTCTAAAGGAATTATACAAAGTTAAACAAAGTTTAGGAAAGAAAATTGTTTGAGTGGGAGGGAAATCAAAATGAGTCAAGAAATCATGAAAAACTACCTTGAACAGATTTTAAAGCAGCATGGATTCGCAAAAACTGTTTGGTGTTTCTAAGAATGACAGCAGGCCATGAATGCTCAAAATGGTGAATAGTTTGCATTTAATACTATTAGTCAGATAATTCCATGACGGTCAAGACAGAAAGAGCTGGGAGTGACAGTCAAGCCACTGTTCCCATCTGCAGTGTGGGACAGACATGGACATAAAACACCAAGGAGTCAACGGTTTTATAGATAAATCAGCACTGTGCTCCAGAAAGTCAGTTTTGAGAGTAAGACAATATATTTCAACGTGTCTCAAGATATTCTGAAAATAAAGGACTGAAGGAAAAAGGTGGGTGGATGACTTTTTAATAAGCAGTGCAGCATGAAATGAGTCATTTACACCATTTGATAAAAGTTGTTTTTTTTTCCCCCCTAGGCAGAAGTCTTGTATCCTTATAGCAATATAATCTGAAGTTCACCCCATTTGAATTAAATTTCACTGTCTTGTAGAGAGTTCTTTGTTTTAATTTAACCAGATGTATAATATGGCACAAACTAATATGATTACATAATTTTTACAAGTATTTTTTATGTTCTTCCTTTAAAGGCAACAATTAGTATGAACTTAATTATGCTGTTATTTCAATAAACTTATATCTGTTTTGGAATGGGCTCAATGTATGACTTCAAGATGTGCTTTGCCATTGTTTTCTTTATTGTCTTTGTTCAGAGAGAAAATGACTAACTTCTGGTATTAGCAATTATAGGAAAAGGTGTTTCATGCAGTAACAGAATCCTTCATGAACAACATTCGGCTTTTCCTGGCAGAGCTTTTTTTCCCTTCCAAAGTCTGGTTTACTTGCAGATTTCGCATTTAAAGTGTTTAGATTTTAACAAAACAGTCAGTGATGACTTGTGGCTATTCTAATAATATGTGCCTACATATTTGTCATCAGTCAAGTAGGTCTGGGAATGCAAAGAAACCACAAAGTCCAAGTGTCCAAAGGAAATTCAGAGAAAAAAATTTCCCCCATTTGACATTTTGTTTTCAGTAATGTGAATTGTTAATATTCTTACTCTGGAAAAAAAAAAAGGCCTTTGTATTTTTGGCAGACTTGTAGGAATGCAAAACAATGAACCTCAGGAAGAGCACTTTAATCATCCTCTTTGTCTCTTCCTTCTTTGTCTTCTTTGTCAGGTGGTGAAGTTTGGGTGTCCATCACATAGTTTCTGTTGCCTTTTGCACTTCTGGCAAGGTATTCTGGTCTTTGACCAAAAAGTGCATTAAATAGGCCCACCCCACCCAGGGAGCAAGTTTCTTTCATAGCACCCCTTCCCCTTCCTCTGGGAAGGGTTGAGAAGGAGAAAGAAAGTGCAATTTTGGATTTTCTGATCTGTAAATTGTCTTCTACTTAAGTCCTCACTGAAGAGCTGCACAGCTATCTATGTCCCTGGAGGGAGAAGAGGGTTCGTTAGAGATGTTCCTGTTGAAAGGAAGGGTACATAATCCTCTTCCCAACCATAGACCCAATTCTCAGAACTTTCTCTTTGCTTCTGCCTGTTCTCTCTCTTAGATTAACTGCACACTAAAGTTAGCTAGTAATGCTCAAAACCCTGCTTTCCTGAACATTCCCTAGTTCCAATTTATAGGAGAAGATCACACCTGTAAGGCTACTTGTCAGAAATGCTGACCACACCAAAAATCAGACAAGCCCCTGTAATCACATGGAAACTTTGCCCATTTAAGTCTTCTTTAGGTCCACTTTTCTATAACTCTCACTGACCTATGTGAACTAGGTAAGATGCACACAGCTCCCACTTCAGAAGATACTGCTTTATGAAATACTGAAAAACTATCTGGGACCCAAATACCTTTCACTGAAAAATCAGGTAAAAGATTTTCCCCTAGGGGAAGGGTAAGATTGTCACTGAAGGCGAAAGCCCACCAGCTTCCGATACAAGTCCTTTCTCCCTCTTACTGCCTCTGGATTTATTGGCTCTGTCTGGCAGCAGCAAACCAAGCCTCCTGAGGTTGCACTATTAGTAGTCTGCCGATGCAGTCTGCAGTGTGTTGTTGGCTTTTCAAAGGACCTGCAATGACTGAAGCAGCTTGCATGGTTAAAAGGGCATCTTTATTTCTTGACACCGATAGCTGCTTTTCTCTGAATTGCAAGATTTCCATTGTAATAAAAGTCTTCTCTTCCATTTTGGTTTAGACAGTCATCAAAGATAAGAGTTATTCATGAATGAAATGAAATCATTCATGAAACCTCCAGAAGATTCTGGGATGAGTGAATAGAAAGCCATGTGGGAGGGGTGTTCTTTTATTCTCCTTTAGAGACACCCACAGACAGAGTGTAAATTCAGCAAGGGTTTGGCTGAGCCACAACATTGAAGGCTTTTCTGATACTATTAAAACTATGCTTATTAAAACACTAATGACCTTATAGTCTTTTAAATATTTACCAAAGTTATATATAGTTTAGAAAGCAAATTACTCTATGAGGCTTACAATAAAATCAGCATTTCTTTCCTTATCCTTTCTGATCTATTCAACTCTTTTTACTATTTTCCATTTCTTTTAGAAGTTATTCCACATATTTAGAGATAGAGGAGTATATTTATTTTCTGATATTACTGAAAATAAACTTGGTAAAGTTTTTCTTCTGTTCAGTTTGTTGCTTTTGTCTGATATACGGAAGAAAAAAATAAAGAAGTATATGACCTTCCTTTTATTCTTTAAGACTTTTTATTGTGAAACATTACGTCTGCATAGTATGAAAGCAAAAGTTTATAGGTCAATATATTATCACAAGGTGACCATCAATGTGAGCAGCTTAACCTCTTTTGAAAGAAAAAATGCACCCCAGAAACCTACTTCATGATCCCTGTCAATTCTTCAATCATACCCACCATCTGCACTGGGAGATATAGTCATGATTTTTATTTTTATTATATATTGATTAATAAGTAGTTATTTTGTTGATAATTTCCTGCTTTTAAAAGCATAGTTTTACTGTCACCAAGCATTCTCAACAGTGCTTCTTGGTTTTGCATCATCTTGAAATCATATAAATAAATTGTACAGAATGTCCATATGCGACTGAATCCTTTTATTCAACATTATGTTTGGAAGATTCATTCATGCAATTTTGTGTAGCTGTATGCATTCACCTTTGTGACTACATCATAACTATTCATTCTCAATTCCACAATTGACTATTCTGTTGAAAGACATCTCAGTAGTTTGCAATTATTACACAGATAATGTTATATATATTTTCACATGTCTTAGTGCATATGTGCATATATGTCCGTATGTGATAGGTTATCACATTTATGACCCTAATTTTTCACCCCTTTCTGTGTCTACACCCACCCTCCTGTAACTATATAATCTTCTTACTCTGAATCGGGAATCAAATAAATTTCAGTGACAGTAGTGTAAAGAGTCTTAAAAAACACTTAGGTTATTTATTTTCCTTACCCTTGTTTCTGTGCTATCACTGAAAGAATAATCCAATGTTAGCCTTAAATAAGGAGAGAATGACATGTCTGACGGTCCTATTGCCCCAACCAGCCAACTGCCAGAACCTGGGTAAACCCTGATAAGACTCACAGAGTCATCCGCTGACTAAGCCAGTTTCATTACCACTTTACAGAATTATAAACTAAATAAAGGCTTATTCTTGTTTACTATTGAAGTTTTGTGGTTGTTATCAAGTACTCCTGCTATGGAATTTGTTTTTCTCACCCAAAATTCTTGTGTTCAAGCCTCTGATTCCAATGTGATGGTATTTTAAGAAGGGCTTTGGGAAGTAATTAGGGTTAGATAAGGGCGAGCCCTCATCATGGAATTAGTGCCCTTATAAGAAGAGTCTTTCTCTCTGTCTTAATATCTCTCTCTCTCTCTCTCTCTCTCTCTCCCTCCCATTCCCCAAGTTCCAAGAATGTAAGGATATAGTGACCATCTGCAAATTAAGAAGAAAACATTCCCCAGAAACAATAATGATGGCACCCTGATCTTCCACACAATACACAGTATCATGTCTTAATTTCCTTAACTTAGGTTCACCTTCACCATTCAAAAACTCCTTCTCTTGGCTTCATTATTACCCCCGCCCCGCAATTGCAGTTCTCACTCACATCTCCCATTGCATCTTTCCTTCATGATTGTGGCCCATTCCCTAATTGTGGTCACATCATAGGCCTCTCCTGTCCTTTATATCCTTTTGATATTCTTTTTGACTCAGGCAACTACAACTCCCACACATTTAACTATTACCTCTGCTGATTAATGCCTAGTAATTGTCTCTAAGCCTGTACAGTAACGGGAACGCCATCATTTTGCTATTGCGGATAATTTATAGGCTCTGGTTATATATATAAATAAATATACATTTAAATACACTGTGAGGGATATTTTGTGGCTTATGTTTTTTTAAAATTTGGATTAGAGTTTTTCGAATGTTACAAGTAAATCAAGACATTAAAATGTGCCAGATTTCTCTTTCTCCAAATCCAGGTACTAATATTATTGGCAACAACAGTATGGATAGCACCTAAATGTTGCATTAAAATCCTTTTAACCTTTTTAATCAAGAAGTTTAATAGATTTAATCTCATTCTAATGAAGACCCTATCAGGTTGAAAGAATTTATAACTCAAATTCTATATTTTATTGCTTCACTATTTATTGACAGTTCAATCTATTCTACTTATCGCTGCAAAGACCTCTTCCTGGGCAGGGCAATGTGGGGAGGGTATACCTATTTCAAGTAGTAATTTGTCTTTACTATTTGCTTTATTTGTATGGCATGGCTTCCATTATACTGTGTAATGGTTAATTTGATTGTCAAATGGATTGGATTTAGAGATGCTGATGATTAAGAGGCCTCTGGGTGTGTCCATGAGGGTGTGTCTAGTAATGATTGGAATGTGGGATAGTACACTGAAATGGAGACCCTCCTTAAGTGTGGGCAGCACCATCTAATAGAATGGTGGCTTGGATGGAAGAAAAGTTGGAAGAACAAGGAAGCAGATGCAGATGCAAGCTCGACTCTTCTTGAACGGGTTCTTGATTGCTGCTTGGATCATCTGAGGATATCAGACTCTTGCTTCTTCACTCTTCCAAAGCAGATTCTGCCAGTGATTCTCCAGGGAGTTTCCAGAAACCTTCAGTCTCTGACTAGGGTAGCACCCTTGATCCCTCTTGTTCTGGGGTTTCCGCCTCTTGAACTGGTTCCTCCAACTCTCTAGCTTGCAGATGACCATTGTAGACTAACTAGCTTCTGGTCGTGTAAGTCAATCTAATAAATCCCCTTATTATAATCATACTTTCTGTTGATTCTGTTCCACTAGAGAACCCTGACTAATACATAAATTTACCCCATTTCTGAGGTAAGGTAGAGTGTGAATGCTTCATTTGGTCAAACTCTAAATGTTTTATCTCACACTATTCTTATGGTCACTTATAAGGATTTAAATATATACATACATTTATATATGCCCATCATATATGTAATAAATTTTTATATATAATAAACTTATTTTGTTTCTATTGATAAACCTTATTATTTTTCTCATAGCATGCAATTTTCAGTAAAATGCAATAAACACAAGAAAAGTCTCTTGCTCAATACTGCCCACTTAAATTGATGAAAGTAAAATTTAGAAAGGAGGTTAATGAGAGTTATAACATGAGTATAGGTAAAAGGGTTAAAACTGTAGTGGAGATGCATTTCTTTCTCTAAGAATGGAAGAAATATTGATTTGTCATGTTTGATGCTGTCTGAGATAGCTTCATTAGAAAAGAATTGTGGCTGTTGACTCCCTTTGTTTTATTTGCTACCCAACTAGAGCAGAATCTGTCCTTGTTAATCTGGAGTTTTAATAAAAACCCTTTCTTTTCACATCATGTTTCATCTAGATGACCCCATAGAAGGCTCTTTGGGGTACATTGTACCTATTGTCATGTTTCATGTATTCAAGACAGACTGTTTTTTTCTTTTTAAAATTTTGTTCTTACTTTCTTTGTGAATAAATTAGCAATAAACCCTGTTCTCTTTGCAGACATCTAAACTTGCTAATAAAAAAGAATCTGTATTTCAGGACTCTTACAGGGACAACAGCATAAAACAAAGCACTCTCTGTAAATATTCAATGACAAATGATAAATTAATGATCTAAAAGCAGTAATTCATTTGGGAGGTAATGAAGCCATGAAGCAAGAGAGAAGAAATATTGTTTTCAATTGGAATATGATTGCCTCATCATTTTTCATCGAAGAAATTTTGAGCTACCTGAAAGAAAAGTCATCGATTTTATTCCTGGTGGATTTATCCAGGAAGTTTCTCTCCTTCCTTCCATTCTTCTGTGCTCTCTTCCTAATCTTTCCTGAAATTTGACACAATCAAGTTTTATGGACTCTTTGCTGGAAGGAATTTCATTCAATTTGTTCAAGATGAAATTGAAATTGAGAGCTTTCAAAGCAATTGCAAAGATGTAATTTGTTTATTAAAGAATTTCTTCCATGTGGGCTCCATGAACCAAATTTAAGGGAAAAAAAAACCCAGCAGAATAAACTTTTGTTTATTGAGTTCTGATATACTAAGAAAGCTGAGAGTTGTAAAACTGGCAAGATCACAGTGGTGCTTGTAGGGGGCATGAAAAGCAATCACATAGCTGACATTCTCAAGCTTTTAAGTGATGATCTGAAGGCCAAGGAAAAACACGCCTTCTCTATCTCCAAGTGATTATGTTCCCATCATTCCAGCTCCCTGCATGACATCATCTTCCTCCCCATCATTCAAGTGCAAAGCCTTTAATGTTCACTAAGAGCTATGGATTCCCCCTCTGCAATGTCTCTGATGTCTATCATTTCTTTATTTCCTTTTACTGCTGTAGAATTGCAGGGCTGCATAAGGTCGTCCCTGAGCTGTAGCTTCTAACCTTAAGTCTATCTATATTAATCATTTCTAATTAGTACGTGTTTGACCTCTCCTCAAGCCAATATATCTTTTATACTGACTGCAACTAATTTTTCTTATTGCTATTGTGCTCTGCTCAAAAACTTCCAGTGTTTCCTTATTGCCAAAAAGATAAAGTGTAAACCCTTTAACCAGTACTCAAAGCCCTTTGTAATTTGGCTTCAGTTTAACAGAGTGTTCATTCCCAAAACAAACAGTTCCCTTTTCTGTGTGAGGTTATTATCCTTGCTCTTATTGCTTCTTTTTTCTCCCACAAAGAAAATCTTTTCTTTCTGTTGAAATCATACAGATCTCCTGAGGTTCAGCTCAAATGACACCCTTTTTCTACAACACACTCTTTAATTCCTCCTCTTGAACTTAGTCCCCCTCTCCATGGTTCTCTCAAAGTTTTTTGAAGTTGCATTATAGCAGTGCTTCTCAGACTTGCTGTGCTTCACTTGTGTGAAAATATTGTTAAAATACAGATGCTAATTCAGTAGTTCTGGGGTGGAGCTGAGATTCTGCATTTTTAATAAGTTCCCAGTGGATGCCCATGCTGCTTAAACCTTGGACCCACTTCAGGGAGCAAGTTAGCAACATTACCAAGGTGCAGCTTTTATCACCATTTGACCTTGTATTGGAGTCTGCTGGGAACACAGCTCCTTCCTCATAAAGACAGCTGTCTCTCAGGGCAGGCCTTTGTTTATGCCTATAATCTCACATACTTCCCAGCTGGGGCCTTGGTGATTTGGTGAAAGTTTTAGCCAATGAAACTTTGAAATGAGATTGTAAATTAAAATCAAAATTATGGCTTACCTGAGAATTTCTGTCTTATATCCCAGGTGGGAGAAAACTCAGAGTGCAGAGATCACACACCTTGATGGGCTGTTGTCCTATCATTCAAAGAGGACAAAGGAGTTTCTTCATCTTATAGGGATATCATGCACTGACCTGATGTCCTTTGATAATTCTTTGTTGTTGTTGTTGTTCTACACTAAATGATGTCTAGTATATCAGTTTTTAGCATCCCTTGTCTCCCCATAATCTCTAATCTTTTGTCTCTAATAATGAAAACCGAATGTTTCTTGGGAAATCTACCTAACCTTTAAAGTCAGCAAGTTTAATTTTTACCATTTTTATGAGTTAATTTGACTTGTTTTTCTATAGGCCTGAGGGAAATTTTATCAGTCTGTCAAAAAGGGAAAAAGATTTGAAAGATCTATTTCCTTTGCTGTTCAAAAGCCCTTTTCAGGTGTTAGCTTCTATAGCTGAGGGTGCTGTGATTCCAGCAGGGCTGTTGGCAGCTTCTACCGTGGCTCACAGTGATCCTCACCTCCGGGTACCCATGCCCTTGTGCAGTCTCCTCCCCTGAGTGTGGCTGAACCTACTAAAACCAGAATATAAGTGATGGGATGTCACTTCTGGGATCAGGTTAAAAAAATTTAACTTCCATATTGCTTGTATACTTTCTTTCTCTGCTTTTTTTTTTCTTTCTTTCTTGCACACTTAGATGAAGCAAACTGTATGTTGCAGATGCTTGATGGCAAGGAAGTGAGGGTGGTCTCCGACACAGAGTTGGGGAAGAACTGAAGCTGTTGGTCCAAAATCTGTGAGGGACTGAGTTCTGCTGACAACCAAATGAGTCAGTGTGGAAGTGGCTCATCACTCAGTCACAAGCAGATGGCAGCTGGAGTTGTTGCCTTGATTATAGCCTTATGAGACATCTGGGACCAGAGGGGTCAGCTGTGATACATCTGGATTCCTGACCAAAAGGAACTGTGAGACAATAAACATTATTGTAAGTTATTAAGTAATTTAGGGTTTTTTTCTTTTCTTTTCTTTGAGTCTATATCTTGCTACATTGTTCAAATTGGATTCCAATTCCTGGGTGATCCTCCTGCTTCAACCTTCCAAATAGGCGAGTCTATGGGCAGAAAAGAATACACTTGACAGCCATTACATTTTGGGGAGATTTGTTATGCAGCAATAATGGGCTAATATAATAGGTGTCCTTCTTAACATATTTGTAAGAGATATCTCCAACTTATTAATATAATTTTACTATGCTTTTTTCATGAATATTCACATCTTTTACCTAGGAACCCCTTAATAATAACAACAACACTAATAATAATAAGAGGAAGAAGAAGAAAAGGAGGAGGAGGAGGAAGAAGAAGTACCTATTTAGAAAACTGTCATGCCAAATATAGTTGGTTAAAAGGTGAAAGGGACAATTATGGATTAAATACCTCAAAAGATTCTGAGTAAACTTAAACAAACAGGAAAAAGGATGTGTCCCTGGGGTTTCTGTATGGTATGTGTAATGCACAAATTGACCGATGGGTCTGTAAAGAGGGATGAATGCTTAGAGAAGACTGAGGACTAAGAAGAATGAATGCTAACATTTATAAGACAGCTCCATAACAAGACTGGTATTTGAATTGCCTTATGAACTATTGAGTTTTGACTCCCCATCTAGGATTATATTTTTGTTAAATAAATGATTGCTTTTTAGAAAATTAAGATGTCTCTTCAGTAGAACTACAACAATTCCCTTGGAATTTCTATTAAAATGCAAACTATTGTTAATAGAGTCAAGGCTTCTGAACGATATTATTCAGCAGAAGTCTTTTCATATCAGATTGTAATAGTCAGAATACATTTGACTGCTAGCTATGTCCCAGGGAAATCTTATTCAAGTCAATATTGAATAAGAATAGAAGTCATTGCCAGATCAAAACTGAATATACAGTGTTTCAGGAATGCTGAGATGCCATCCTTTGGGTGTTCCAGAATAATTTAAAAATTGACATGATAGCATTTAAACAAATAATTACCTTTATGCATTAGCCTATTTGTCTCAAAACTGCCTAAGTGATATTAACTTCTTTTGAATCTGGAGAAAGAGGCAAGTAGAAGTGTCCTTAGGATCACTTAGGTCAAGGACAGAGTGATTCAGTTGCTGATAAGAACTGAAAATCGGGGTTTATAGGAATGGCATCACAGACTCCAGGCCATCTTCTAAATAGGCTGGAATGGGACACACTATAGGGCCTCAGAGTCTCCTTTTTTACTCATTTATTGGTTGTTCATGGGACTTATTGCTTGAGTTGGATTTTTTTTTTTTTATTGTAAACAAATGGGATACATGTTTTTTCTCTGTCTGTACATGGCGTAAAGGCATACCATTTGTGTAATCATAAATTTACATAGGGTAATGTTGTTTGATTCATTAGCCATTTTTTTCCCTTCCCCCCCTCCCCTCCCACCCTTCCCCTCCATCTATACAGTCCTTCCTTCCTCCATTCCTGCCCCCCTCCCTAAACCCAACTCCAACCCCAACACTAACCCTTCCCACCCCCCATTATGTGTCATCATACACTTATTAGCGATATCATTCTTCCTTTGTTTTTTTGAGATTGGCTTATCTCACGTAGCATGATATTCTCCAGTTTCCTCCATTTGCCTGCAAATGCCATAATTTTATCGTTCTTTATGGCTGAGTAATATTCCATTGTATATATATACCACATTTTCTTTATCCATTCATCAATTGAAGGACATCTAGGTTGGTTCCACAATCTGGCTATTGTGAACTGAGCAGCTATGAACATTGATGTGGCTGTATCTCTGTAATATGCTGATTTTAAGTCCTTTGGGTATAGGCCAAGGAGTGGGATAGCTGGGTCAAATGGTGTTTCCATTCCAAGTTTTCTAAGGAATCTCCACACTGCTTTCCAGAGTGGCTGCACTAATTTGCAGCCCCACCAGCAATGTAAGAGTGTACCTTTCTCCCCACATCCTCGCCAACACCTGTTGTTGCTTGTATTCTTGATAATTGCCATTCTAATTGGGGTGAGATGGAATCTTAGGGTGGTTTTGATTTGCATTTCTCTTATTACTAGAGATGTTGAACATTTTTCCATATGTTTGTTGATTGCTTGTAGATCTTCTTCTGTGAAGTGTCTGTTCATTTCCTTAGCCCATTTGTCAGTTGGATTATTTACATTCTTGGTGTAGAGTTTTTTGAGTTCTTTATAGATTCTGGAGATTAGCGCTCTATCTGAAGTATGATTGGCAAAGATTTTCTCCCACTCTGTAGGCTCTTTCTTTGCATTGCTGATAGTTTCCTTTGCTGAGAGAAAGCTTTTTAGTTTGAATCTATCCCAGTTATTAATTCTTGCTTTTATTTCTTGTGCTATGGGAGTCCTGTTGAGGAAGTCTGGTCCTAAGCCGACATGTTGGAGCTCTTGACCTACTTTTTCTTCTATAAGATGCAAGGTCTCTGGTCTGATTCCGAGATCCTTAATCCATTTTGAGTTTAGTTTCGTGCATGGTGAGAGATATGGGTTTAGTTTCATTCTGTTGCATATGGATTTCCAATTCTCCCAGCACCATTTGTTGAAGAGGCTATCTTTTCTCCATTGCATATTTTTGGCCCCTTTGTCTAGTATGAGAAAATTGTATTTATTTGGGTTTGTGTCCGTGTCCTCTATTCTGTACCATTGATCCACCTTTCTATTTTGGTACCAATACCATGCCGTTTTTGTTACTATTGCTTTGTAGTAGAGTTGAAGATCTGGTATTGCGATACCCGCTGCTTCACTCTTTCTGCCAAAGATTGCTTTAGCTATTCTGGGTTTTTTATTCTTCCAGATGAATTTCATAATTGCTTGCTCTATTTCTGTAAGGTACGTCATTGGGATTTTCATTGGAATTGCATTGAATCTGTATAGCACTTTTGGTAGTATGGCCATTTTGACAATATTAATTCTGCCTATCCAAGAACATGGGAGATCTTTCCATCTTCTAAGGTTTTCTTTAATTTCTTTATTTAGTGTTCTGTAGTTCTCATTGTAGAGGTCTTTCACCTCTTTTGTGAGATTGATTCCCAAATACTTTATTTTTTTCGAAGCTATTGTGAATGGGGTAGTTTTCCTAATTTGTCTTTCTGAAGATTCATCGCTTATATATAAAAATGCCTTAGATTTATGTGCATTGATCTTATATCCTGCTACTTTACTGAATTCACTTATGAGATCTAAAAGTTTTCTGGTGGAATTTCCTGGTTCCTCTAAGTATACCATCATATCATCAGCAAATAGGGATAGTTTGAGTTCTTCTTTTCCTATTCGTATCCCTTTAATTTCTTTGGTCTGTCTAATTGCTCTGGCTAGAGTTTCAAGGACGATATTGAATAGAAATGGTGAAAGAGGGCATCCCTGCCTTGTTCCAGTTTTTAGAGGGAATGCTTTCAGTTTTTCACCATTTAGAATGATATTAGCCATGGGTTTAGCGTAGATGGCCTTTACAATGTTAAGGAATGTTCCCACTATCCCTATTTTTTCTAGTGTTTTGAGCATGAAGGGGTGCTGTATTTTATCAAATGCTTTTTCTGCATCTATCGAAATAATCATGTGATTCTTGACTTTAAGTCTATTGATATGGTGAATGACATTTATTGATTTCCTGATGTTGAACCAACCTTGCATCCCTGGGATGAACCCACTTGATCATGATGCACTATCTTTTTAATATGTTTTTGTATGCGATTTGCTAAAATTTTGTTGAGAATTTTTGCGTCGATGTTCATTAAGGATATTGGTCTGAAATTTTCTTTCCTCGATGTGTCTCTGTCTGGTTTAGGAATCAGGGTAATATTGGCTTATAGAATGAGTTTGGGAGGGTTCCCTCCTCTTCTATTTTCTGGAATACTTTGAGAAGTATTGGAATGAGTTCTTCTTTAAAGGTTTTGTAGAACTCGGCTGAGCACCCATCTGGTCCTGGACTTTTCTTTGTTGGTAGGCTTTTGATGACTTCTATTTCATTACTTGAAATTGGTCTATTTAAATTGTGTATGTCCTCCTCGTTCAGTTTAGGCAATTCATATGTCTCTAGAAACCTGTTGATGTCTTCGAAATTTTCTATTTTGTTGGAGTATAGATTTTCAAAATAGCTTCTAATTATGTTTTGTATTTCAGTTGTGCCTGTTGTGATATTTCCTTGTTCATTCCGAATTTTAGTGATTTGGGTTTTCTCTCGTCTTCTCTTTGTTAGTGTGGCTAAAGGTTTATCAATTTTGTTTATTTTTTCGAAGAACCAACTATTTATTTTGTCAATTTTTTGTATTGTTTCTTTTGTTTCAATTTCGTTGATTTCAGCTCTCAGTTTAACTATTTCCTGTCTTCTACTACTTTTGGTGTTGGTCTGTTCTTCTTTTTCTAGGGCTTTGAGCTGTAGTGTTAGGTCATTTATTTTTTGAGTTTTACTTCTTTTATTAAATGCGCTCCATGAAATAAATCTTCCTCTAAGTACCGCTTTCATAGTGTCCCAGAGATTTTGATATGATGTTTCTTTGTTCTCGTTTACCTCTAAGAATTTTTTAATTTTCTTCCTATTATCTTCTGTTATCCATTCATCATATAGTAGCATATTGTTTAATCTCCAGGTGTTGGAGTAGTTTCTGTTTTTTACTCTTTCATTAATTTGTAACTTCAATCCATTATGATCTGATAGAATACAAGGTAGTGTCTCTATCTTCTTGTATTTGCTGACATTAGCTTTGTGGCATAATATATGGTCTATTTTAGAGAAGGATCCATGTGCTGCTGAGAAGAAAGTGTATTCGCTCTTGGTTGGATGGTATATTCTATAAATGTCTGTTAAGTCTAAATTATTGATTGTGTTATTGAGATCTATGGTTTCTTTGTTCAATTTTTGTTTGGAAGATCTGTCCAGTGCTGAAAGAGGTGTGTTAAAATCACCTAGTATTATTGTGTTATGGTCTATTCGGTTTCTAAAATTGAGAAGGATTTGTTTGACATACATGGATGAGCCACTGTTTGGGGCATAGATGTTTATGATTGTTATATCTTGCTGATTTATGCTTCCCTTAAGCAGTATGAAATGTCCTTCTTTATCCCTTCTAACTAACATTGGCTTGAAGTCCACATTATCTGAAATGAGGATGGATACTCCTGCCTTTTTGCTGAGCCCATGTGCATGGTATGTTTTTCCCCATCCTTTCACCTTTAGTCTATGGGTATCTCTTTCTATGAGGTGAGTCTCTTGCAGGCAACATATTGTTGGATCTTTCTTTTTAATCCAATCTGCCAGTCTATGTCTTTTGATTGATGAATTCAGGCCATTAACATTCAGGGTTATTATTGAGATATGATTTGTATTCCCAGTCATTTGGTTCATATTTAAAATTTTTGACACATCTTGGTTCCTCCTTTATTTGACAGTTCCTTTAGGATAATTCCTCCCTTTGCTGATTTGCTTCTTTGTTTTTTATCTCTTCCTGATGAAATATTTTGCTGAGAATGTTCTGTAATGCTGGCTTTCTTTTTGTAAATTCTTTTAGCTTTTGTTTATCATGGAATGATCTTATTTCATCGTCAAATTTGAAGGTAAGTTTTGCTGGGTATAAGATTCTTGGTTGGCATCCATTTTCTTTCAGAGCTTGAAAAATGTTGTTCCAGGCCCTTCTAGCCTTTAGGGTCTGGATTGAAAAATCTGCTGATATCCGTATTGGCTTCCCCCTGAATGTAATTTGGTTCTTTTCTCTCACAGCCTTTAAAATTCTGTCTTTATTTTGTATGTTAGGTATTTTCATTATAATGTGCCTTGGTGTGGGTCTGTTGTAATTTTGTGTATTTGGAGTCCTATAAGCCTCTTGGACTTGATCTTCCATTTCATTCTTCAGATTTGGGAAATTTTCTGATATTATTTCTTCAAATAGATTGTTCATTCCTTTGGTTTGTTTCTCTAAGCCTTCTTCAATCCCAATAATTCTCAAATTTGGCCTTTTCATGATATCCCATAGTTCTTGGAGATTCTGTTCATGATTTCTCACCATCTTCTCTGTTTGTTCAACTTTGCTTTCAAGGTTAAATATTTTGTCTTCAATATCTGAAGTTCTGTCTTCCAGCTGTTCTATCCTATTGGTTATGCTTTCTATGGAGTTCTTAATTTGGTTTATTGTTTCCTTCATTTCAAGGATTTCTGTTTGGTTTTTTTTTAATATCTCTAACTCTTTATTGAAATGATCTTTTGCTTCCTGAATTTGCTCTGTTAACTGTCGATTGGTGCGATCGTTCAATGCCTGCATTTGCTCTTTCATCTCATCGTTTGCTTCCCTAATCATTTTAATTATGTACATTCTGAACTCCCTTTCTGTCATTTCTTCTGCCATGCTGTCGTTGGATTTTATTGATGTAACATCTAGATTTGTTTGGGGCATTTTCTTCCCTTGTTTTCTCATATTGTTCAGGGATCAGTGGGTCATTAAGATGTTGCAGATTTCCTCTATCAACTTATAATGTCCCTGAAGATTGCTAGTATATCCCCTCTTATCCTTCAGTAGCCTGAAGTCTTGGAGGAGGTTGATAATGCAGAGCTACACGAAGAAGCTGCCTCTCTAGGTGTGGTAACCCTCAGGTGGCGTATATTCCCTGCTAGTGGGCAGAGGTGCCTTCACTTGTTGACCAATGGTCATCCAATGGGGAACTAGACTGTGGGCTGAGGCAAGGCCTGTTTGTGCCTATGTCTCTGGCTTTACCGTCCCTGTGGGAAAACCTCCCCCAGCCGGGAAGAGTCACTCGGTGGGGACGTCTTGCTGGTCAGTTGCCCTCCTAGAGGTTCCCCTCAATCTACAACTACCACCTGGGCTGGGCTGTCTTCCTCTGCAATGATCCCAGGGGCCCGGACCTATGTCCTGGGCCTGGGAGCCTCACCCTTCGCAGGCGAGTCTCCTTAGGCTGCCTCTCCCAGAGAATCTGCCCGCTGCCCTGGAAACTTCGCTCCGCCCCTAGGCGTGTCTCTGTGCGGCTCTTCCAGCAAGAAGCCACCTAGCTCCTGGGACCCTGCTCTGCACCAATCGCCTGGCTATGCAGCCCCTCCCCGAGCCACCACCTGGAACCCCGTACAATAGCTCCGAGACCCAGAGACCCGCCACACACCTCCTCCTCCGGACAACTGCCCGGTTTCCGACGCAGTCACTAGGAGTTCAAACAACTCACTTTAGGTCTCCTCCTCCCGCCAACCACCCGTAGCCCTAGGCAGTCACTCCAAGTCCAAGTGACCTGCCCAGTTCCTCCTCCTCCTCCTTGGGGTAGCCCCCCGGGTGTTCAGGAGTGGTGGCTCCGAGACCAGGTGACTCACCACGCTCCTCCTCCAGGCAGGCCACTGGTGTTCAGGAGCGGTCGCTTTTAGTCCAATCAACTCACCACTCGCCTCCTCCTCTGGCAACCGCCTGTGGTTCTGATGCGGTCACTCCCAGACTAAGCGTCCCACCGCTCTCCTCCTCCAGGCAGGCCACCAGTGTTCTGGAGCAGCTGCTCCAAGTTCAAACAGCTCGTCATGCAACTCCTCCTCCGGCAACCGCCCGCGGCTCTGATGCAGTCACTCCCAGGTCAAGCAACACGCCGCGCTCCTCCTCCTCCTCCTCCGGGCAACCTCCCGGCACTCAGGAGCGCTCGCTCTGAGTTCAAACAGTTCACCACGCAGCTCCTCCTCTGGCAACCGCCTGTGGTTCTGATGCAGTCACTCCCAGACCAAGTGTCCCGCCGCGCTCCTCCTCTTCCTCCGGGCAACCCCCCGGTGTTCAGAAGCGGTTGTTCTGGGTCCAAACAGCTCGCCAAGCAGCTCCTCCCCAGGCAGCCGCCCGGAGCCCCAGCAGCTGCTCGAGTCCAAGCGCTATGCTGAGCCACCTCCTCTACGATGATCCCAGTTGTCTGTGTTTACCGCTCCAGTGGGGGGAGGGGCGTCTCGCCGAGCAACTCCACTTCACAAATTCCCTGCGTTCCGGGGCTACCGCCCCATCCGGGACGCCTCCCCAACAGGAGAGACTCACCTGGCAGCTTTGAGTTGGTCCCAAGTCTCTCACTATCTCCTCTTTTGAATCTTGCGTCCTGGAGCAGCGTGAAATGCAGCCGCCCTCTAGTCTGCCATCTTGGCCTGCCGGATTTTTTTTTTTTTTTTTTTTTTTGTATCTCTG
Source organism: Sciurus carolinensis (assembly GCF_902686445.1). Classification (NCBI taxonomy): domain Eukaryota; kingdom Metazoa; phylum Chordata; class Mammalia; order Rodentia; family Sciuridae; genus Sciurus; species Sciurus carolinensis. The sequence goes on along the minus strand of NC_062219.1, from coordinate 75,546,923 downwards.
GAAATGGTAAGACTGAGACTTGGAGTAAAAATCAGAATAAGGTGTGTGTAAAGAACAGAAAGAGAAGATGTACTCAGAAATCACAAGTCAAGGTCTAACTCAAAAGAAATGTGCAGTTGTTTGTAATAAAACCAATAGTCCCAGTCCTCCTTTCTTGGCTTCATAAATTAAGAGTTTTCCCCAAACCTAATACTTGTGTGTGTGAGTGATATTAGAATGGTATTGGATTCACATTCTAATAAATCAATGATGCATATATTAAATAATGAAGATTTCATTAATTTTCTCCTGAAAGTTTGGAAATAAGAGTGCACTGTGAGAACAGAATGCTGAGTCTGCCACTATATTATCTTTTTAACTGATTTCCACACTGATGACTTCACCAGAACCTATGATACAGTGCTGCACCAGCTTCATCCTCAGTCTCATGAAGGATGAAACTGAGCTGAAATCACCTAAATATTCTCACAACCCAAACCAGTTGATACCTAGGGTTTCTCACATTGTGTGGTAGGCATTTTCTACAGGTCATTTCCACAACACTGGCCACTGTATTCTATGTATTAAAGTGGAATCTGACCGACAGGAGATTCGACTCTGTAGGACATGTTCTTGGAGGAGTGAATAAAAACCAAATATACTTAAAGAACACAGAACTGTGTCAGGTGCACTGAATTTATCCAGTTTTGTCACCAGTAACCCACAAGGTCTCAAACCCAGTAATTAGACTCATAGGGTCAATAAAATAACTTCAATAACTGTGAAAGCTTTCCCCAATTTTAAGGACCCTTAAACCCATGAAGTGGTTTCAAAGAACTTGTCTGCAAACTGAAGAACATTAGTATTCTGGAAAGTGTGGACAAATCATAACCATTTATCGCAGAGGAAAAGAATTGATGGATTTTATTTTCTGAAAGCACGGAGATCCCTGGTGCAGTTCCTTGAGGATATGGCACACATCTAAATGTCAGCAGGTACCTGATCACAAACCCACACACATCTGTGACATTCTTGTTACTTGCTAACATTGCAGCCTGCAGGGATTTTCCTTTACACTAGAGAGAGTGAGAAACTAGTAAAATCAGAAAAGGATACACCATGTCACTTCCTCTTTCCAAGAAACAGAACTAAACAAACTCTTACTGAAAGCTGTCTCTGGAATTAATTACAAAATGAAAATATTATTTACTAGTTTCTGGTCACATACAAAATTGAGTGAGGAAAAAAAATCATTCAATATGTAGGAAATATATTTTCTGTCTCTGCTTGGCTACCGAAAGTTTCAGGGAAGAAGAAATCAGTAACTTAACCTTTACAAGTTTGAGCACATGCAGTGTTGATAGAGAAATGAACACTTCATATGTGTTCATAATGAAATGAGACTTACAAGTTACTGATCAGGCTCCCTTCCTGTCTCTCAGGATGCTTTGTCCTCATTAGCCTTAGACTTCCTCTCATTATTGAGTGAGCTCTTGGCCAACTGGGCTGTCAGGAAGGCATTTAACTGGTCCCTGTGGGTGCGAGTTTGGAGAAATGTAAGAATTCAGTACTAAAAAATTAAAATGACAAGAAGGTGACCATTTCTATAGGAGTTGATGGAGATGTTGAGGTAGTATATTTTATGAATTTTGCCTAATTGGGGCCAATTTTGCCCTCTTTTAAAACTTGTTACTTTGGGATAGAATGTTGAAATAAAGCAGGTTTCCATCAGAATCTTTGTGGATTGTGTCCTAGGCTGGTAGATAAATAGCTGGACTTTCACTTTAGTAAGATTGGTCAAGTGTCTACCAACCAGTTGAACAAAGGGATATACTGAGGGTATCATTTTGATCTTGTGGTCTGCCCAGTGATTGGTCTCCTTGGGTCTTACCTGTTTATGGCACCCAGGAGCCTTCTATGAAGAAGGGAAGAAAATGTGCCCCACACATACTTTGTTAAAGGACAGTAAGCAAGGAAGTGACATTTTTTTGGACGGTGTGGAGACATACTAACAGTTCAGTTTAAGCCCATGGAAGAGGGGCTCTTATAAGTGACAATAAAAATGAATTAGTAAACAAATCAAAACAACCATTCTGTTCATTAAAATCTCTGCTTCTGTTTTTGTTTTTGTGGTACTAGGGATTGAACCCAGGGGTGCTCCACCACTGAGCTACATCCCTAGCTCTTTCATTTTAATTTGAGATAGGATCTTACTAAGTTACTGTGGCTTCGCTGGAATGTAAAGATCTGTGTCCCAGTGTCCTGGGTAGCCATCATACCTGTAATCTCTGATACTTTTAAGACAGAAGATCTCATTACTTCAGGTCCTCTGTAATGTAGCATAAAGATAAAAAGGGTGTGGCTGAATCATACTGAGGCACACTGGTCAAATTGAAATACAAGTGCAAGAGCAAGACAGCAGGGGAGGATGTACACTCAGTACCACTGGACGAGCTCTGTGGACCAGACTTCTCTACCTTCTGAAGAGACCTTCAGGAATCCAGACCAGAAAGGAGGAAATGGAAACCATCACATGGAGTTTCAAAGAGCAGCTTCATGGACCCAAGGGATACACCTTCTGGGGACTCCTGGAGGAACTGAGAGTGTTAGAGTTGCAGAAAGGCTGTTTGGGTTACATTAAGCACAACCAGATTTTTAGCCTAAACTACTGTGGCTTCATTAGCAAAGTGTAGATATCCTTGTGTAAGCTCATGAACCGTTTCCTCTGTGGTTCCATAATCCTTTTTCTTTTTCCAGCAAGGTAATAAAAATGTTTTAATGAAACCGATAAAAATGATTTCCCCTGCAAAATGCTGGTAATCCTCAGCTTGCAACACTAGGCCCTGAATTCTGGGTCGCTGGGTAAGGGAACCAAGTGCCGCTGTGTTAGATGTATGGGGCATTCCCCAGTGTTCTGTGGTGGTGACAGAAACATATGAAGAACAACAAACAAAAATAGCAGCATAATTAAATAATGTAAAAATTCATGTACAAAAGGCCTATTCTCTTGCTCATGTCAAGGTCTCTTGACAAGAAAAGTGTCGAAGATTTTGCTATTTAAAGAAATCTCATTTTAGTGTTTTAAATTAAATCGATTTTTTGTGTGTGAAGCTAGTACAACTTAGAAATAATAAGAGCTATGCTATTTTGATTTGCTTCTTCCTTGAAGATTTGTTTTTTAATCTGGGAGATCTACATTATAATACTCATACCAGATCATTCACTTAGTTCCAGTGGCTTGTAGGAATTCTGGAGAGATTTAAAGAGACTTTCATGTGTATCATATTAGGCACTTTTTCAAATCACAAAGTTTCTATCGTTCTGTTGACCCTAGTCTGGACCCTGGTTCAAACCTGGCTCACAAATTTCACAAAGCTTTATTAACTCTAAATATCAGAATATCTTCTTTAACTTTTTTTCAGTTTCATTTTCTTCCTCACTGCCACACATATAACAAAAGGGACAAGAGGAGATATTATTGCCTCTCTGGCTTAGGAGTCTTATCTTTGATATATCCTCATTGTATCACTGCCAATAGTTCAACATTTTGCATTTTTTCTATTTTATAGCTGAGGCATAAAATGCATGAAGCGAGGTATATAAATCTGAAATATACAGTTTAATGCATTTATATATATAGATATATATGTTTTAATTAGTGCATTATAGTTATACATAATAGTGGGTTCATTCTGACACTTCTGTACATGCATGAAATATCATTTACTCTATTTCCATTCTGAGTATTTCTACTTTCCTTCTCCACCTTCCTATCCCAGTGCTTTTTCCTATACTGTCATCGTACTTATTTATTGCTTTTTAAAACTTGGTGCTTTATAAATATACATTAAGGTGGAATTCACTGTGTTATATTCGTATATGTACATATTCCATATGTACATATCATAATTTCATTCTGAAGTTTTCTCCCTTTCCCACCACTCCTTCCTCCCCTTCAATCCCCTTCCTCTATTCTACTGATCTCCCTTATATTTCAATGGGATTCCCTTTTTTATTTCTTTATTTTGCTCTAGTTTCTGCATGAGAGAAAACATTTGACCTTTGACTCTATGAGTCTGGCTTGTTTCACTTAGCATGATGTTCTCTAGTTGCACCCATTTACAGCAAATTACATAATTCCATTGTGTGTATATACCACATTTTCTTTTTGTATTTGTCAGTTGTTAAGCACCTGGGCTGATTTAATAACTTGGTAATTGTGATTTGCACTGCTATAAACATCAGTGTAGCCAGGCACAGTGGTGCACCACTGTACTCCCAGAAACTAGGAGGATTACAAGTTCAAGACCAACCTTAGCAACTTAGTGAGTTCCTGAGCAACCTAGTGAGACCCTGTCTTGAAATAAAAAATGAAAGGAGTTGTGGATGTGGCTCAGTGGTTAAGCACCCCTGGGTTCAATTCCTGTACCAAAACCAACCAACCAAACAAGCGAACAAAAATATTGATGTGCATATATCATCACTATGGTATGGTATGCTGATTTTAGTTCTTTTGGATAAATACCAAGAAATGGAATACCTGCGTCATATGGTGGATCTATTTCTAGTCTTTTGAGGAATGTTCAAACTGCTTCCCAAAGTCACTGTACTGATTCACAGTCCCACCAACAATGTATGAGTGTATCTTTCCCCCTACATCCTGCCCAGCATTTATTATTATTTGTATTTTTGATGATTGACATTCTAATTGGAGTGAGATGAAATCTCAATGTAATTTTGATTTGCATACCCCTGATTGCTAGGGATATTGACTGTTTTTTCATGTTTTTTGTCTAATATATGCATTTCTTCTTTTGAGAACTATGTGGTTCTTTTGCCCATCTATATTGAGTGGATTATCTTTAGAATTACTATTATGTGGGTGTTAAGATTTTTTTGAGTTCTTTATATATTCTGGATATATCCCTTATCAGAAGAGTAGCTGGCAATGATTTTCCCCCATTCTGCAGTTTCTTTCTTCTTGCTCTTGTTTCCTTTGCCGTGCAGAAACTTTTTAATTTGATACCATCCCACTTATTGATTCTTGGTTTTATTTCTTAAGCCTTAAGGGTCTTTTTAAGGAATTTGGTGCTTGTGCCAATATGTTGGACTGTTGACCTATGTTTTCTTCTAGCTTAATGAATTCTTACATATACACCTGGGAAACTATCACACAGATTAAATATAGAACATTTCTAGAAGTTCTCCTCATGTTCTTTGCCAGTTAACATTCCTGTAGGGATCCAGATTAAGCCTGATACAGTCATCTTGGTTATAAATGTCATTCTGTCCTTGGCATGCATTCCAAACCATATAGAGTAAATAAAGTTATTAAGATTACAAGACAAACATTTTGATCCACACCCAGTTATTTCTTGACTGAGGATTGACATTTTCATAGTTTTGAGATAGCCCATATACATTCTGGTTGACTGGGGTCCACCTTTGATTAGATTATCATATCAACCCCTTCCTTCTGTATCCGGGTATTGGGATCCTGCTGTCTTGCTGCCACCAAGGATAGACTTCTTTCCGTAGTCCCTAATGCATTATATTCTGTTAGTCAACTTTCTATTACCATAATGAATGCGTGTGATGATAACCTTGTAGAGAAAAACGGTTTATTTGTACTCACAGTTTTGGAGGTTTCAGCCTATGCTTACTGTCCACATTACTTTTGGGTGTGTGGTAAGACAGTATATCATGGGGGGAATGCATGGCAAAACTGTTTACCTCATTATCTGAATGCGAAGGAGAGAGAAAGAGGAAGAAGTTGGAGTCCCATTACCCCCTTAGAGGGCATGCCTTCAAAGACCTGAGGACCTCTCACTAACCCTGCTTCATAAAGTTTCCACTATTCAATAGTCTAAACCAGGAACGAACCCTTCAACACGTGGGCCTTTGTGAGGACATTCCAAATTGTAGCACACACTCTATGCAATCCTGGATTGGTCCAACTTGCTTTGGTCTCTCAGCACTCTCTGCCTTCGATGACTGGTTCTCGTATGCCAAGTTTTTCTGAAACAACTTCTGTCCCAGAGAAAACCATTATCTGACTTCTCTACATGTAGAATCTTTTGTTTTGTATCTGACTTCTTTCTCTCAACACCATATGAGATTCATCCAAGTTGTTGCATATATTAGTAATTTGATATTTTCATAGAGCCATGTTGTATTCTACAGTATGAATCCACTACATTTATTCATTTATTCTTCAGTTGGTGGACATTTGGATTATCTAAATTTTTTTTTTTTTTTTACTTTCATGAGTAAGCTATCTTTGAACATTCTTGTGTGTGTGTGTGCATGTGTGTGTGTGTGTGTTTGTGGACATAAATGTTCTCTTCCTTTGAGTGTATAACCAAGGATGGAATTGTTAGGTCATAGGAAAGATGTAGGTTTAGTTTACTGGTTACTGAAATCAAAGGATTTTACCCTTCAATTGCTGGAAATGTAATAAAATCAATATTTTTTCTCCCCTATTACAACACTAGTCCTTTTCACAATAAGACAGTTTGCCCCATGTGATATCAGAAATTAGAAGGAAACAGCTATTTCACCAAGATGTTTGGATATAGAAGAAATTGAAGCAAAATAATATTTTAATGAAGTTGCATTTTTAAGAAAGTATTTGCAGTCAGGCACACTGACACATGCTGGTAATCCCAGTGCCTTAGGAGGCTGAGGCAGGAGGATTGCAAGTTCAAAGCCAGCCTTAGCAACAGCAAGGCTCTAAGCAACTCAGTGAGACCCCGTCTCTAAATAAAATACAAAATAGGGCTGGGGATGTGGTTCAGTGACTGAGTGCCCCTGAATTCAATCCCTGGTACTCACCCCCCCCAAAAAAAAAGAAAAAGAAAGTATCAGCACAATTGATCCAAATGACTATTTTTTCTCATAATAATCTCAATTGCTTCCAAGCATAATTCTATTTTTAACATTTGCTTTTTTTTAATATTCATCTTTTGTTTAGTGAATTTCCCCCTATGATTCTAATTTTGTAGGATTATTGTTTATTAACATGTATTACTTATACACATTAGAGGGATACAGCATGATATTTTAACACATGCATGTGATATAATGATCAAATCAGGGTAATTAGCATTTTCTCCTCCACAGTTCTATGTTTGGAAACTTTGAACTTCTCTCTTCTAGATGTTCATAATATATACAATAGGTTATGGTGAAACCATTGTTGTCCTATGGTGCTGTGGAACACCAGAACTTATTCCTTTATCTCTACTTTGTTTCTTTCTTTTTTTTTTTTTGCGGTGCTGGGAGTTGAACCCAGGGCCCTGTGCTTGTAAGGCAAGCGCTTTACCAACTGAGCTATCTCCCCAGGCCCTTTATCTCCTCCTTCTAACAACCTTTTATCTCTCCTTTCTAACCCACTATTGTACAATCATGTCAAGTGTTTTTAGCTTGTCCATATGAGAGAGAAAATATGCTATTGTCTTTCTGTGCATGGCTTATTTTTCTTAATATCCTTTAGTTCCATTCATTTTCCTACAAATGGCAGAATTTCATTCTTTGTGACTAAATAATACTCAAGTGTGTATATATACCACATTTTACTTATCCATTTATCTATTGATGGGCACATAGGTTGATATGAATCTAAATTATTGTGAATAGTATCACATTAAACATTGATAAGTAGGTATCTCTTTGGTGTGCTGATTTAATTTCCTTTGATTTATACCCAGAAGTGGGACAGCTGAATTGTATTTGAAATCTATTTTTAGTTTTTTGAGGAACCCCAATACTGTTCTGCAAAATGGCTGTACTAATTAACATTCTTACCAAAAACATATAAGAGTATTTTTGTCTCCACATCGTCACCAGCATTATTTCTTGTCTTTGTGGTAATGGTCATTCTAACGGGTGAAATGGTTTTCATTATAGTTTCGATTTGCATTTCCCTAATGACTAATGATATTGAGTATTTTTTCATATATTTGTTGGTCATTTGTATTTCTTCTTTTGAGAAATGTCTGTTCACATCCTTATCTGTTTTCTAAATTGGATGATCTGATTTTTCATTAATTTTTTTATTCCTTTACATATTCTGGATATTAATTCTTTATCAGATGAACAGTTGGCAAATATTCTCTCCCATTTCTATTGATTGTGTCTTCACTTTGTTGATTGTTTCCATTTTGCTTCAGTAGCACTTAAGACCAAGGCATTTAATTTTCCTAAGCACTATTTCCAGGATCAATAGTACCTATACCCTATGCCATTCTATGAAGACAGCTGTTATTCAATAAATGCCTACAGAAAAAGAGTTCCATATCCCTGACACAAGCCCCAGGACCGACATGCTCTTTTCTCAGAAGGAGAAATTGCCTTTACCCACACACGGCTATGCCACTGTGTTTACAATCTCCGGGTCTGTCCTAAGCCTTTCAGCATCTCCCTTATACTTCTCTGTACACTTCTCAGCAAAGCAGAATACAGTTATTCCAGTGAATCCTGGTCCAGAAGATGTCTCTCTCTTCTCTCTCTTTGTGCTGTTTGCAATTTCTTACTTAAAGGATGAGTTTCCTAATAACTGTATCTCAGAAGAACTGCAGTCAGAGAACTTTAAGTCTCTCTTTCTCTCTCCCTCTTATTAACTCACATTTGCTGTGTATTAAACTTACCACAGATTCATGATTGATTTCTTCAAATCTGAAAAGCTTCTTTTTGCTTCTGTCTTCAATTCTATCCTCACCAATATCAGTCTCTGTCTTTCTATTCCATCTAGAAAGGTTTGGGCTTTAGGGACAGTACTTGGGGAGAGGCAGGAACAGAGTAGGTAGTCTTTTTTCTTTTTTTTTTCCTTTTCCTCTAAAAATGTTTAGCAAGTGGAAAACATTTATAGAATTATTGTTTTTGTTTAAATTTTGAAACAAAGAGCAAAATTTTTATATCATGGCAGATTCTAGTTTCCAGATTGTATAGTAGGGGACATCTCTCAGTTGCTTGACATCAGAAAGATATGCAGACATTCTCTGTATCAAGAAAAGAGTAGACAGCTTCACAAAATGGGAAAAATAGTTCTAAACTATGCTAAACTAGATTTCAAACTTGTCAAATTTCTGTTCTTAAGCCTCTTTAGAGTTCACTACTCTGACTTTTTCTGAGAGCAACACCCAATCCATGAAACCAAGGATTGGAGGAACCAGGATTGCTAAAATTAGGATTGAGACATCACATGTGTTGATTAGAGGATGTATTTATGTGCATGTGTATCTGGGGCAGATAAATGAGTTAGAGAGGAAGTTTATAAATGTGTATTTTTTTTCTGAGCCCTCAGCTAATCATGTAAAAATTAAAGTAGCATGTATTGCAATGGTTAGGTGCATAAAGCAGGTGATAAAGAAAAGGAAGAATGCCTAGAAATAGGTTCTACTCCTATCATACCTTCAGTGAGAATTAGCCATCACTCCCGACTAAGGCTGCATTCCTTTCCATGAGCCTGAATAATTACAAAAGTGCCTCTCACTGGGGATTTTTCATTTAAAGATTTAGTATTTCTTCTTAAAAAAATTCAATTTTTTAGAAAGCAGATAACAAGATAGATAAGGCTAATTTTTTTTTTTAAAAAAGAAATGTTGTTTCTAAACAGAGAAAAAGATGAGGAGGGAGTATGATTGTTCTTAAAAGATTCTTTCATTTGAAAAAGAATTTTCATACTTTGGCTTTCATCTCTGTTTAAAAAATTAAAGAAATTAATAAAGAAATATTAAAAAATAGCATTCAGACAGTACCAGGTTCTTTTCATCATTCTCTAGTTCATTCTTCTCTCTTCTGATGCTTATTAACATAACAGTGCATTGCAAAATTTGCCTGGTAGCTGGTCAAATGGCTAACCTTGTCATCTCTAGACCTCTAGAGCAACATACCCTTGTTCTAAGTCTGCAGCTCTAAATTTAGGGAAGTATGTGAACCAGATGGTTAGGACTGGAAAAGGGGATAAATAAGGACCAAGTCCATGCCAAATCTCTGTGGTTGTGCTGCATATTATACAACTATACAACTCTAAGACCAGTAATACGTGTCTGGCTTAGATGAGGTGGTGTTTGGCACATAGCCAGATTAGGCTGCACGTAGAACTACCAAAGTTTTACATGCATGGAGTTTTGTTGTACATAACTTTGGCCTTGAGGTGAGGCAGCTGAGCTCCCATAAGCTTTAATCTGAGCATAAAACAAAAAGTTGATAAAAATGAATCAAAGTAGTGGGATATGCTACAGAGAGCTCTGGAGGAGAGCTCCTCTCGGTCAATCGAGGACCATGCTTTGCCCTTGATCCCTCACCCTATCCTGCTCCTTGCTGAAGGTAGAGCTGAACCAGAAGACCAAGCAGGAGGAGCAGGACGAGCACTATGACAGCATAGCCACCTGCTTGAAGGTGGCGACTGATCAGGGGCTCAGCTGTCCAGTGAGGAGCACAACCTGCTCTCTGTGGTCTACAAGAATGTGGTCAGGGCTGGTGGTTTGCCTGGAGGGTCATCTCAAGCTCAAGCAGAAAATCCAACACCTCAGGCAAGAAATTGCTGCTGATTAAGGGCTAGGGTCAGAAGGTGGAGTCAGAGCTAAAGTCCAAATGCACCACTGTCCTGAAATTGTTGGATCAGCATTCAACAGCCAAAGCAACTCATCCAGAGAGTAAGGTCTCCTATCAGAAAATGAAGGGAGATTACTTCTAGTAACTTCCTAAAGTTGCATGGGGTGATGATAAGAAACAAATGGTAGCTAATTCCTAAGGGATTTACCAAAAGGCATTTGATTAAGCAAGAAAGAGAAGAAATCCACACAACCAGCCTGCTTGAGACTGGCTCTGAACTTTTCAGGATTTTACTAGGAGATTCTCAAAAACCTGTAGCTTGCCTTCACACTGGCTAAAGGCTTTTCTTTCTTTCTTTCTTTCTTTTTTTTTTTTTTTTTACTTTTAAAAATTTGTTCTAATTAGTTATTCATGACAGTAGAATGCATTTTGACACGTTGTACACAAATGGAGCACAACTTCTCATTCCTCTGGCTGTACATGTTGCAGAATCACACCAGTCCTGGAATCATACATGTATATAGGGAAATAATGCTCATCTCATTCCACCATCCTTCCTACCCCCCAACACACCCACTCCCCTCCCTTACTCTCCTCTCCTCAATCCACAATTCCTCCATTCTTCCCTATTCCCTTCCCCCATTATGGATCAGCATTTGCTTATCAGAGAAAACATTCAGTCTTTGGTTTTTGGAGTTTGGCTTGTTTCACTTACATGATAGTCTGCAGTTTCATCCATTTACCTGCAAATATCATAATTTCATTCTTCTTTAAGGCTGAATATATACCACAGTTTCCTTATCCATTCATCTGTTGAAGGGCACCTAAGTTGGTTCCATAGTTTAGCTATTGTGAATTGAGCTGCTATAAACATTGATGTGGCCGTGTATTATGCTGATTTTAAGTCCTTTGGGTATATACCTAGGAGTGGGATAGCTGGATCAAATGGTGATTCCATTCCAAGTTTCTTAAGAAATCTCCAAACTCCTTTCCAGGGTGGTTGCTCCAATTTGCAGTCCCACCAGCCATGTATGAGAGTACCTTTTTCCCTACATCCTTGTCAACACTTATTACTGCGTGTATTCTTTTTTTTTTTTTTATAGATCCAAGGTATACTTTACTTAAGATGTACAATTGATAGGACTTCATGAGGACCTGAACATAGTGAATAATCTTGTCAACAGGGACTTACCTTCTTTATTGTCTAGAAAGCAGAATACATTTGCAAGAAAAGGTCAAGAGTTTGATTTTAGATTACATAATGAGTGTCCCTATCTGAAATCAAGATTGGTAGTATTTCAGATTTCATATTTTGGAATATTTGCACATACATAATTAAATAGCTCAGGAATACAACCTAAGTCCAAACATGACATTAATTTGTTTCATATATACCTTCTACACATACCTTGAAGGGAATTTCATACATTATTTTAATAATTACATGCATAGAACAAATTTGCATATATTGAGCCATAGACTTGTGGTATCATGCTGCCACCCCAAATGGTTCAGATTCTGGATCTTCAGATTAGGAATGCTCAACCTGTGTTAAAATTTGTAATTTCTTTTGAACTCTAACTTTGAAACCAAAGCTTTTAGAAATCTACTTTCTGTAACTACAAAGTAGGAGAATGAGTATCTCTAAGATACTCCTTTCAGTTATCTACTTTGATTTTATTATCAGCTTTAAATCCTATCCATAGGAAAAAAAGAAATTGAATGTCCTTGCTCTAATGAATTGCCTGATTATAATCAAAGTATGAAAGAGAATTTACCCTAATTTTGACCAAGTATATTTTCTTTTTTTGGTTTATTTTTATTTTTGTTTTTATTGCTTGTATTCTTGATAATTACCATTCTGACTGGAGTGAGATGAAATCTTAGTTTTGATTGGCATTTCTTTTTTGATGAGTCCATCGCAGATCCTGACACACTGAATGAAGATGTATACAAAGACAGCACTCTGGTTGTGCAGTTGCTTACAGACAATTTAACATATGGATATCAATGTGGAGAACAATGTAATACTTCAGAGGGGGCCAAAAAATAAAAACGGAGTGTTGTCCTTCTTCTCTTTAAGAAACCTTTTACACATCTCCATTTTTTATTCCACTTGGATTTCCTATACCAGAGGAACTCATTTGTGTGTATAGAATCAACTGTTTATAGTCTTTTCACACTACTTCTCTGGGAAACCTCCATCCCTTCACTTGTGTTTATCTTGGCCTTCCTGGTGTGCAGTTATTGCTGTAGAAAAGTAAAAATAGCTTCATTTCATTTAAACATAAGTTAAGTTCCAAACACTTAGTAGAAGATTAAAAATGTTTCCAGTATTTAAGTAATCTCAACTAGTTTTGCAAGTGACTGCATTTTGTATTACTGTGAAGACATGAAAATGTACTTAATTATGATTGAAACAGTGCTCTATATAACTTCTTAATTATTACATTCCTTTCCTTATTCTTCTTTGGGGGTTTCCTTTCATGCCACATCCAGCCCGGCCAAACTTGTAGGTACCAAACTTGCAGGTTCCGGTGAGGGGCAATGGGGAATTAGAGAATAAAGACTCACAAACACAGATTTTGAAGATTAAGCTGGGATCGGGTGGAGTTCTGCTCTCTGATGAAGAGATCTAAAGAGTTACGCCAGCAATCTTTATTTATATATGTCTCATTATCAGGTTAAAGACTCTGCAAGCATTATTCTTTGTAGTCAGAAAGTTACAGGACTAGAAACATGTGTGCAGCTTTTCTGCAGTGGCAATCCACAGTTGCAATGTGCAATGTTAGGAGCTTTGTGTAGCTCTCAAGAAGGTTCAATGATTAAAGTCACTATTAAGCATAGGCTCAGGAGTAGCAGAACTGGTGAAACATTGTGGTTTTCTAGCATGAGAATTCCTCTATTCCCAGGAGCTATGTGCCTGAGATCAAGGTCAGAGGTGACAGGACTCTTAAACAGAGCCTCCTCATGCAGGGCTTTACCACAGTCACTTAGCAACCTGTGCCCTTGCACAGGAACATTCCTAGGTACCAGACATGCCACAAGCATGAGGTCATCAGAGACCCCCAACCTCAGTCACTGTTTTCCACACTTTCAGTAATCAACTTTTTCATACTGTTTTTGTATTCCTTTTTAGTAGGAACCCAGAAATATTAGGCTGAAAGGGAAAGTGCTTTCCCTTGGTTTGAAGTGGCTGCTATGTGTCATATATTATGAAAGTCACATCTATCTGTGACAACAGGGTGTTGCTTACTCACTCTTCATTTGCTACCATTTAAGTTGACAACTTCCCTTCTCAATAAAAATATACTTACACCTTCTGACTTCACAGTTTTGATATTCACTTTACTTTGTAATAGAAGTAGCATGTTGCTGCCGGAATACAAGCTTTGTTTTTAGCAAATTAAAGTGCATGTCATTTCTCAGTACAGTAAAAAAGGGAAAATAAGAGTAGACAAGACCAAGTCTAAACCTTCAGTATTTTTTCATGCAGATTTGTACACGTGTGAGAGGATGTCTAGTTTGTCTAATGATTGTTCTTTACAGAATTGGACTACTATTATGTGTTGCTAATCACTGATTCAGTCTCAAAGTAGTCTTGTAAAAATCTTATGCTCTATGTAACATAAAATTAAATTATATTTTATAACTCCCTTAAAAATTTAAAAGTTGATTGTCTGCCTAATAGAACCCAAATTTCTTCAGAAATTGGATAGTTAAATGCCTTGAGAAAGTCAAACCCATCTACAGATTCAGGGAATGAGTTCCTCTTGCGAGTCTAAATCACCTATGGCAATTCTATTCCCATTTCCAGTGCTGATTAAGAAATGGCCAATGACTCAGTTCTATTAATAAAAAGTAAAAGGTAATGCCAGGGGAATTTGAACTTGGGGTGCCCTGGAGGTAACCAGGGCAATAAGGAAAAAAATCTTGATCAAACTGGCTCCAATTTCTAGGCATAAATATTATTTTTCTTAGTCTCACTTTTATACACACATTACAATCAATAAAATTATGAGACACACAAAAATGAAGGGGAGAAAAAGCTTATTTTGAAGAGAATAAGCAAAGAACAAATGCAGACTCAGAGATGATACAGATTCTGGAATTGCCAGACAAAGAATTTTAAATAAATATTACTAATATGTTAAATGCTATAGTACAGAAAAAGTAGAAATATACTATAATGGATTAGGAAGTTTACTAAAGAGATGGAAAGCATAAGAAAGAGTCAATTGGAAATGCCAGAAAGAAAACAAACATAAATAGAGAATGACTTCAGTAGGCTCATCAGTAGCCTTAATGCAGCTGAGGAAAGAATTAATGGATTTGAAGATAGGCCAAATAGAATTATTCAAACTAAAATTAAAGACAAAAATGAGTGTGAAAGAAATAAAAAAAAAAGTACCCAAGGTCTTCAGATAATATAGAATAGTCTAACATAGGTGTAATTGGACTCCCAAAGGATGAAAGGAAGAAAATGGGGACAAAAAAAATATCAAGATATAGTGATGAATAATTTTCCAGGAATAATGAAGTATATAAAACAGCAGGTCCAAATACCAAATACCAAATTCAGGTTAAGTACCTCCTCCCCCTAAAAAGCAACAGAAAAAAAGTCACTGGGATACATCCTGTTGAAACATTCAACAATCAAAACCAAATTTAAAAATCTTGAAAACAGGAAGCAATTTTTAAAAATTAGAGAGATACATTACATATAGAGAATCAGAAGTTAGTATTATAGTTGACTTATTTAAAAACAGCTAATTGGACATGAATTGGAATCTTTAAAATACTGCAAAGCAACCCCAAATTCTATACCCAGCAAAAATATCTTCATTCTTGGCCATCATGTCACCACCCCTGCATGGGCAGACTTTGAAATCTCTTCTGAAGGCTCCGGTTGATTCTTACACTCCTTTTCTGAATTTCTAGGGTTCCAGTCTTCAAATCACATACAGTGTGCCTAATTCTTTCCTGTAGTGTCTTCTTATCTAGGAAGCCCCATATGGGATCCTCCAGAAAGTTGGAAGATTTTAGGTGGAGAGAGAATTCTACTCCAACTCCTCTGCCTCAACTGTGTTGTATTCACAGTCAGAGGTGACATGTTTACATTAAGCTTCCTTCTTGGTTGATTTTGACCAAGAGATGGCACATTTTTCTCACATAACAATCTGAGAGAAAGGAGTCTGAGAGGTGAAGTAAAAAATAGAGAACCAAAAAGGGCAAATGTTACTTTTTATTTATTTTCTTGTTAAAACAACCTCTCCCTTCTTTTCACTCCTCACCCTGCTTTTCCCTCTCTGTTTCAAAAGGATCTGTTTTTTTTTTTTTTTTTTTTTTTTTTTTTTTTCTCTTTTTCAGTGAAATCTTTGTTAGAATAAGGAGAAGGGAGCAAGAACCTTTTCTTACTGCATTCACCCCACCAACATTGATAATTTCGGAATTGCTTTCTTTGCACAATTTGCTGAGGAGGGTCAGCTAGAGATGGCTTTGTTTTGTTGAGAGGATTTCCCAAGTTGAGGATTGCTTGTGAAATGGAGAAGTTTAAAAGAAGACTGCAGGAAAAACAGAGGGGAGATATGAGGATTCTGTTAATAGGTGAACTTGTGCAGAGAAGAGATTAGAAATTTAAGGATGGGAATTTGAAAGATTTTTTTTGAGGTATGTTAACTTCCTCTGTATCCTTCCTGTCATTGCTAACAATTTAGAAGTTGGATTTATGAGGAGAGGGAAGAGAGTGGTGTTGCAAAATGCTGATGTTGGCGTTTAAGAGGGTGCTGGGTAAGATCATAGGCAACTACAGGAAGCTTAGCCCCCGGGGATTAATTAAGTAACATTTACATGCTGAAAAGAACATCTGCGTTTCTGAGTTTTGCCAAGATCTGCCTGGACATTGCAGAAAAACAAGACTTTAAAAATTCTTTAATTTTTAAAGTGGGCAGGTGGAAACCTTATTTTAGCTCTCCAGTAGGAATTACATTTTGAGCCGGGAGCTTATATATGCCATGTTTTGCGTATCAAAATAGAAACTATGAACATGTCTGAAATGATTACTAGTGAAATTGCCAAGTATAATAAATCAAGAGGTCTTTGCAAATATGAATAGTCTCTAAATACATGTACTTTAAAATAAACAACAAATGGTAGTTATACGAAGAGCCCATAGCTGCAAATACATATTTTAACAAGCCGGTGTTTCCTTTTCCACCCATCTCCTTTTAAAGACCATTCTTTTGCAAGAAGAATCTGCCTGCACATGATAGGTCCTTGTTTCTCCAGAGGTGAGTTCTTTACTCCTGGCGAGCTCAACATGAGCTTTAAATTGCCATTACATAAATGAGGCTATAATTGTGCTTATTATAAAATAGTTCCCAAAGTCCATATCCAGAGCTACTTCTGCTGAGAGGCAGCTGGCCCACCTAGTCAGACCCTGCTGTAGCACACAGAGAAACTTGCCCAGACACTGCTACATAGTTGGATGAATTGGATGAAACAACAGATGATTTAGAAAGTATTTCCTTGATTTGCTTATACAATGTGAACATATTTCTGAGCATAGTTATCTCAGGTTTTCCCCTGGGGACTGTGCAGATTGTGGTAGATTGTTTTCAAAGATGGCCACATGATTTCTCCCATCTTGAATGAAATTTGACCTTCTCCATCAAGAGATGGAAGTTATTTCTTTTCTCTTATGTCTTCTTGCCTTAGAAACCCACTGTAAATAATGGAATGTGTCAAAAACTGAGGGATCCAGGTCTTGACATCAAGAAGCCTGGTGACCTTTGTGTTTGCTCTCTTGGAGTCCAAGGCAACCATTTAAAAAAGTCTTATACTGCCCTCCTGAGAGGAAGGCCAGATGGAGAAAAGCCCTGGGTGATGTGAGACTACAAAGAGAAAGAGAGGTTCAGCCTTGCTGTGGCCGTTCCACCACCCCAGTGGAGACCCAGATATGAACATGAAGCCATCACTGGTCCTCCAGCCCCATCTGAGCTGCTCCAACTAAACACCCCACGAATCACAGCCTTGCCTTCCAGTGGTTGCCCTACTCCCATGAATGTGTCTAGTTTCAGTTCCTTAGCTTTTTATGTCTTTGGTATTCAGCTGAAATTATTATTGTTAGGCCAGATGTTAGGGGCAGTTTTGGTTCGTCGATAAATCCCAGAAAAACGCTCCGCAGACACAGGTCCCACACGAGGAACTTTTTATTTTATGCGGATGAATCATGCCGGCTCGGGGGAAAGGGGAAAGGAAAAGAAGAAGATGGCACAGGGTTTCTTCTCAGATATTGGAATTTCGCGGGCTGGGAGGAACCAATCACGGAGAATTATTACAGACTGACTGATGGACCAATGACATATTAGAACGTAATGTGGGAGGCAGGAAGGTTACGGCAACGTAAGCCGGAAATCCTTTAATGGGAGAGGCGGGTGTAATGGTAGATTGACAGGTGGTTCCTGTAGCGGGAGAGAAAGGTGGCTTTATACCTAACAATTAATATTATTATTATTATTATTATTTTCTTTTATGGGCCTGGGGATCAAATCCAGGGCCTTGTGTATGCTAGGCAAGCACACTACCTCTGAGTTATATCCCCAACCCCCTATAATTTTTTTGTTCAGTCACATTATATATTATATAACATAATTATATATTATACAACATATTGTATATTATATAATATAATTACATATTATATAGCATAATTATAATTATAATTGGGAAAAAATTTTCAAAACCAATAAATAGCTCCATAAATTTTAAACATATATGCATATCTTCTTTCTGGTAAAAAATATGCTAATGGAAATCTTATTTGGATAATTTCAAGTTTGTAATAACCATGAAAACAAATAAATATGTGCATTTTTATTATATTTGGGAATTAAAGGGTAAAAACATATTATAAATAAGAATATTACTCATTTCAAATGTGTTTGCTATTTTTTTTCTATCATAAATATCTATTTATAGTTTGAAACAATTAATCTAACTGGTTAACAAAAGTCTTACTGTTTTCGTCATTAAAAATAACAGTAAGTGAAAATGTTTTCAACTTGAATTTTATGAGTTTTAATTTTATCTCAATGAAACAGCCATTGTAAACGCTTGTATACATATGTATGTGTATGTATATATACATATGTGTGTATAAATTGATATGATTAAGTCAGAAATTTTTTTCTTAGGCAACAATCATTCTTACTAACAAGTTATCGAGAAATACCATTAACTATTTGTTATTTGTTCTTGGTGATCATTGCATTAAAAAGAATACCTTACTTTTGTTTAATGCTTGGAAGTTTGCCAAACGAGTTCTTTGATTTAATAATTTGTTGAACATTTGCTATATTGAACAATGTTCTTGATACTGGGAATATTGAAATAAACAATTCATGTTTTTGACATAATGTTCTGTGTCAGAGTTCAATCACAGAAGCAGAACCAATAGGACACACACAAGCACATACATATCTTTCTCTATTCATATATATGTATATAAAATATATAGTATATATTTTATATATACATGTATAATAAGGATGGTATATCTTTTGTTTATATATATGTATCTGTATATGTGTACATGGTTTGCATCCTGGAGTCTACAGCACAGGCATTTGGGAAGGGAAGATGGATGTGAAGTGGGAAAATCAAGGAACTGATGAGCTATAATCCACAAGAATGGACTGGAACTCTTGTCAATACCTCCATGCCTGTAAGCCTCTAAGTTCAATGTAGGTAAATTGGGGCCCTGGTCCAAGAGTCAGGAAACTAAAAGATGATTAAGAATATACTTTGAAAACTTTGGAAGCTGGCCTGGTTGCTACCCCATATCATCCAGGCCAGTCAGCTAAAGGGCCTTCCATGTTCATGTGCCTGTCACGATCTTCTCACATCCTTGATGGAACACCTAAAGAATGCTGCTTCTCAATGGGTCAGCACTGAGAACTCGAGTCATTCACTTATCTCAAGGCTACCCTCTCTCTTTTCAGGAATCTGGCCAGTCCTTGGGGGATGAAGTGTCCTCAAGAGGATCACTATATCATGCAGGTTGTTAGAATGGAAGTTTCTTTGTTCTAACTTGTATTTAAGGAACCCCACTGGGAATAAAACTTTGGAGTCTCCCTCATGGAGAAGATACTCTGCCTGGGACTTCCCAGTAGGGACTCCCCAGCTACACGATTTCAGGTGTTGTTTTCCCCCTGATCTAGTGATGTATTTTCTTCTTTTTTTCTCTCACCTATCACTTTTGCTTTTGCTCTTGCTTCTATATTGTTACTGAAATAAATGCTATCTTGTATAAAGCAAGTTTTCATTATCTATAGGTTACTACCTGCCAAATTCAACAGCTGCACACATGTATAATGCTTTAAAGTTACACCAGCAGATGAGCAGCACTATGCCCAAAGTGTAGCAATGCTTCATGTTGTACCCTGAGTTTCCAGGTATAATAAGAGAAGATGTATATTTCTTTTGCATATCTTGCCTAATGGCTTTTCTGGCCCAGACTAACCCAGAATGATGCAGGGAAGGGAATTCTGGGAAATGTAGTTCCAGCCTAGTTAGTTGACACAAAAGAGAGATGCTACATATACTGATCTGTTTCAAAGTCATAGACACTGATGGTCACTTTGTGAAGATATTAAGAAAAATATGTTTATTTTACTAATGAGGAAGGACACAGAATTTATGACAACTAAAGTTATTGCCCAGACCCTAGATAATAAGTGGAAGGTGGATCCAAGACCACACCACACAACTACTGATTCCCAGTCCTGTGTTCTTCCAACTCTTCTACTACCTGTAGGTAAGGGTGAGACTACCAAAGATGACTTTGCTTTCATGGGGTATTCTTGCAGATTTGATTCATTATTTTTGTTATCTTATCTAGAAGAAACTCCTGTTGAGATCTTTGGTATTTTTGTCCCAATAAGTCCAGGAGGCTGAGGTAATGGAATTGTATTTCATGAAGAGGAGAACACTAACAAAAACTTCAAAAGAATTGATTTAATTAAAACAGTTGATTCTGTTTTTATTGATTTTCCCTTTCTCTTCTCTTTGTTTTTCTTCTCTAATTGCAAAGAGCCATGTTTCAGGAATGCTCTATACAACTTGAATGGTACACTGTTTTAGTGGATGGGATTCCATGTCTGTTCCCCTAGCTGATACTCATTTCTTTGCAACTGGATCATGAACTCTTAATTCAGAAGGACAAAGTCTCAAATTTCTCAACAGATTACCTTGTTGGTAGAAACCAGAAAAGAGGTAGTCAGAGTAGTGGATGTATTTAGCAACTTAATTCTTAAAAACTGAGAGTTAAAGCCATACAGAGGGGTAAAAAGAATTAATTTTTTGTTGAAAAAGGATAACATCCAGAGCATAAATTCTCATAGCCCTAAGTTAAATTTCATTTGGTATCAGTTACTGATCATCTGTGAAAGATTAAATAAAAGCCATTAGCTGCCTGTATCTCTGCTTCCTTTTACATAAAGTGGAACCAATTTTTTCCTCACTACCTTCTACCTACACATAAACTGAAAATTAGTAGAGACAGTAACATAATACCCTGGATGAAATAATGAGCCACCGCTTTGTAAATGCAATCTTATGTCTACTCTAGGTTTCCCAGTCAAGATTTCTGATACGAATGAGGACAAGTCCTGCAGTCTCATCTCCATCAATCTCACTGTAACCACTTCAAATCACTTTTTTTCATCTTTATAATCAATAACTCATGGAAAAAAGCAACAAATTAAATAATATTCTTTTCCCAGTTCTCAAAAATACATTAGTATTTGACTTTGTATGTCTAAATCATCCTACTGAAACTGGAGTTACTCCACTTCTACTGGTAGGTGGAGTTTGCATAAGCTACAGGCCTCTGCAGCTGAGAAACATGTTACAGCTCTTAATGGTAGGCTATGCTCTCTAGTGTTGCAGCTGACCCCAGAAACTCACAACCAATTTTTCTTTTTGTGTTCTTATGAATTTAAAGAATGAAATCCACAGACAAGAATGAGTAAGTGTAAGAGTAGAATTTATTCAAATGTGAATGAAAAACAGAACTCCCACAGGATTAGGTGGGTCCTGGTAGGGGTTGCCATTTGAGTGTGCTAATCTAGGGCTTTAGGTAGAACTTTGGTCAATGCTACTGGTCCAACTTTATGCTAGAGTTTGACCAGCTTGCGGTGGCCCTGGCTTGCTGCGCTATGGGCTCACACTGACACATCCGGCTCCACACTGCCACTGCGCATGCTCACTGCCTGTGCTCCAGCCTGCACGGGCTCGGGCACAAGAACTTACCTTCACTACTTAAACTCTATTTATACAAGATGTATAGCAAAGTTCCTAAAACATGAAGTATTTTGTGACTATTAGCTTCTTTTGCTCTTTGTCATTTTGAAAAATATTTCTGTGCAATTTTTTTTTTTTTTTTTAGTAAATTCTTCATTTATTCTAGTTATAATCATAGACTTTCTTTTGGAGTTGGAAGAATCATATTTTCCAAAACTAAACTTTGTGCTTATCCCATAATTAAAGAACTTTATTTTATTTACTTATTTTTGCCAGAGATTGATTTAAGGAACCAATATATTTGGTATTGAGAAAGAGAAATCAAGAAATATCTTGTCTACTCTATATTCCTATATTTTCAAAGTATTGGTTCTCTTATTATAATGGCACTGAAAATTTGGGAAATTGTCTCTGGATTCAACTTTTCAGAAATAAAATGCCCATCTTTAATGTTTTCTTACTTTGGTAGATAGATACAGCTGGCCTTGAGTGACACTGGCAGAGAAGTCTCATTATAGGTATTAAAACTGTGTTGACATACTCCTTCTCAGCATGCAGATGCCAAGCCAGACACTTTACTAGCTACCGAAGGACCCATTTTACTGTCTAGAGTTGAATCTCAACTTTTCTACATTTTTGCTTCTCATCTGGAGAACAAAATCTTTTTCTAACGAAAGGAAAAAAGAAAGAGCATCAGCAGTCTGGTTGCATGGCAGGATTTGTGACATTAAGATAAATGAAAAATTCAGGTCAGACTTGTTATGGAACATCTGGGTGATGGCTATGCATAAGCAGTGAGAATTCACCAAGACAAAGAGAAGCAGTTAAGAGAGTTTATCGCAGGAAGGTGCATTCTGAGGGTGCAGCAGGGGCAGGAAGAAGGTGTCTGCCCATTGACTCAGAGCGGGTCAGGGCTTATATGTGCTTCTGAGTTCTATGTTTGCCTTTGGTGGGCATTTGCTAGGAGTGGTTTAGGCTAAAGGAGGTATGATTGACAGATTTCTGTGCCTTGCCTGTAATGCTTATTGCACATGCACCAATCATTCCTCCCTGGGTTTTACATTAGGTGTATGAGATGCACAAAATATGTAAGAGGTCTTAAATAGGGGATTCTTCCTTTTAGGTTACTAAAGGTCAAACTTGGGTGTCTCTGTGCATTCTCCCTCGGATGATAGGGCAACTTTTTGAAAAAGACGATCTTGTTGTTCACAATTTGGGAAAGTTAATTTCTCCAGTAACAGTATATAACAGCAACTGGGCTGGATAAAAGAGAGGTCCTTAGGCTCACACCAGCTCTGCTGATGGAAATGAGGTTGCTCCTGGGACCCTATGGAAATGAGGTTGCTCCTGGGACCCTAATCTCTCGTACTTCAAGTTTTGAAGGAAAGACAATGATAAGTTAATTCTTAGACATAGTGCTCTTTAGCCGAGTGATTGGTTTGTACTGGAGTCATTATAAATCAACCAACTCCATCACCTCATTCTTCAGGAGAACCTCTTTTACCTCCACTAGAAATTGTGGAGCTTAATAACATCTAGGAAACCAGAAGAAAGGGTCCAGAGTATGGCAAGACCCAAGGGGGTGTGGCCCAGCAGGGAACTATTTTTTTTGAAGGTATATGTCCCTTTGAGCTGGGAGGCATACCTTGGCTTTGAGAAGTGCTTGGTGAGGACAATTAAAGGAAAGGACAATTGTAGGGGAACCAGCAAGGATCTCTTAGTCTTGCCTCATAGTTGGACAAAGACAAGATTGGAAGATGCCTTTGACCAGAGAGAACTAAACTAGGGTAGTGGCTGTGGCAGACAAGGATCTCTTAGTTTCCTCCACCTCTAGGTCACTTTGATTCTCTAGATTAGGCAAACACTGGGTCTGACTCCAACATTCAAAACTATTTTTATTACTTTCCTTTTCCTATCACTTAATCAGCTCAACTCAGTCTTTTTATAAGCATCTTGAGGTCAGTGGCTTGTATTTGAGGAAAACCTAAATAACTTTCTAGCTTTATTTGCTTTCAGTTGTTTTTTTTTTTTAAAGATCACTAATCAGCACACAGCTAAGCAATATATTATTATTAGTCTATCACTAGCTTTGCTGTAGATGGAACCTCCGATATGTGGATCATGATGATAACGGTTGCCTAGTTACTTTACAGGGACTCCGAATGTCTTTTGCCAAAAACACTGACTCTTCACTTGGGCCTGAGAAAATATCTGATGAGTGAGAGTGAAAACTTGACTTTTCTGCCTCTATGTACTGTATTTGTATATCTTGGTACCTTAACCTATAGGTCAGAATTCTGTTTAACTCTGTAGATAAATCATTTAAGGAATATTTGTCCGGGACTGGTAGTATTGTTCCCCTTTTCAAGCAGCAAAAAAGTAAAACAGACTTTAAGAAAAAGTAAACAGACTTTTCCTTTTTCCTCTTGTTCTCATAATATTCCCAGTGTTTAGCATAGTGACACATACAGGACATTTCAAAAGTGTCCACGAAATAGACTTCAAACTCTATCCCATAACCCACACAAAGATGGTGTGATGCATGTTATGGTATATACCTTCCTATGCATTCTGCTTTCCTTCACACTAACTCTATCATTATCTTCCCCAGAATTTTAATATTTTATTATATCACTCGGATTATTGCAATTGCCTTTTAGCTATTCTTTTCCTTTCTTATCTTTCCTATCCAACTGATGTTTTAATGTTTTATTAATTTTTCTGAAACACCATTTTAATCACAATATTTTCCTACACAAAGAATGAGTCCTCATTACTTATCATCAAAATGGCTCTAATCATTTAATCAGGTTAATTTTCTTTTTTTTTAATGAAACGGTGTAATTGAATGAGATAATTCACAAAATTCCCATGAATTCAATGCACTTCGTTTTCAAGGTATGGGTTATGGCAGAATAAGAGAACACGTACCAGAGTTTCAGTGTCTTTGATATGATAGCTTCTGCTAAAGGAACACCAAAAGCTCCCCAGGGCAGGTGGTGGCCTCAGATGGGCAGCAGATGGCACTAATAGGCGTAGCTTTCTCTGTGGCTGGGAAAACTGTTGACCACCACTTAATTAAGTCACACAATTTGAGGGTTACATTATAAATTATGACTGGTTATATTTGTATTTCATAAATATGGAATAAGTAATCTTCCTTCATCCCAGTGATATATGCTAAATGACTTTTTTTTGTAAGGTTCTGGGGATTGAATGCAGAGCCTCCTGCATGCTAGGCAAGTGCTCTATGACTGAGCAATATACCCTCAGTACCATTAAAATTTAATCTTATTTTTAGAGAACAGGGTCATGTCTCACTATCTTGCCCAGGCTGGCCCTGGAACTCCTAAGCTTAAGTAATCCTGCCTCAGTCTTTGGAGTCTACAGGCACGTAACACCCATGTAACAGTGTGCCTGGTTTAAATAATTTTTTTTTAAGTTACAGAAAAACATATGAGAGAATGTGAAGTGAAGTGAGTAAAGTCTTCTGTAATTTATATTTGAACTAAATCTCATAGAGCAATTACAGAGCTTCCATTGGTAAATGGAGAAAGCACAGAGGAATTGAGAATTAAAAAGACTTTTTTGTGGTTCATTATAACTATCGCCTTCTCAGGAATGGATAATGCAAGTGTCTACTCCTTAAGTTTCTGTGTTAACCAGAACACCACCCTCCACCCCCATGTTTTTTCATTTTAAAGCTCACAGAACTGATTACATCCAGGGAACTCAGGGTCAGGACCAGCATGACTGACTTTGACTCCAACAAGCAGCATTATACTTACATGGATTTATCTTCCTGGAACTCCTAGTATGAGTGTCTATTTCAATTCCAACTGATCTTACAACTAAACCCTCTCTTTCTCCAAACCTAGATGAAAGACTGAATATGAAAGATATTTAGTGAGAGGACCATGGGTGAGGGAATAGGAAGTACCCTCAGAGAGCTGCTCTTGAGTTCAAGCACTATCTCTTAACTAGAATTCTGACCTCGAACAAGTCAGTGGTCCCCTTAAGGCTCAAGTCCTTCACTGGTCAGATGCAGATACCAATCCAGAAAGATACAGATTTTAAAGATCGAATGATATAATGAATAGACCAATCCTTTTTAGACTTGAAAATAGTATTGAGGTATTGTCCCATTTTGTACTATTGTCTGATTTCATGTATTTCTTCAAAGGAGAGTTCACATTTTGTCCTTCCTGACATCTTTTATCTCCAAATGCTGTGTAGACATTATACAACTACATTGTCATACACATCCAGAGTGGTGTCTGAAATCTATCTTAGGACCACCCTTGACCCCCTAACTCTCTGCTCTCAGCCCTTTGCCACAGTTATCAGTGAGAAGTCTTCTTTTGAGAGTACATGGCTGATAGAAATGCTTTTAAGGTAGAGTCCTTGGACCGTAAGAAAACTTAGAAAAAACAGATTTTTCTAAAGTGAAATCTGGGAACAGATGCACAGCAGATGCTCTTTGCCCATGGGAGGCTTTAGATATTTTGCTTTATTTGGTCACTTGTGTGTAGCTGCTGAAGATGTATTTCTCTTCAGGGACCAACACAGCCAGAAGTGTACAATCTTCAGAGAATAATTGGGAGATAAACCTTATGAAATTATGCAAATGTCACTCTTAGTCTCTTAATAATTGAACTATATTACATAATTTTCTATTTTTGTACACTACATTTTAATGACTGTGTTTTGCTGTCTCATAGGTGCTCTGTTGCCCTTGACTAATCTCCTTCCAGAAGGAGGCACCAGAAGGCATCTTCAAATGTACTCATAACTTCATACTTACAAGTTTTTTTTCTTTTCTTTTGCAGTGATAGACAGACTTGGCTAGAACAGCCAAGGACAAAGAGAAAATTTCAATAAGTATTACTAAATAATTCCCTTTACAGAGTCTCTGACCAAAACTGCTTAATATTAATTAAAATTGGATGGACACACACTTTGAGAGAACAAAGTTGTCAAGAACTTTGGGCAAAATAAACTGGATCTTATTCTTTTCTTAAACACCATGGTAAATGGACAATCTTGGCAGAGGGAAATATAGTCTCATAATGGCAACCACCTAGCAATTAAATGTGCTAAGTACTATCCTCTGCCATCTATGTCCATTAACTTAACTCATTAATTCTTTTAAAATCCTCCTAAGTAGGTATAATTATGGTCCATATTAAATAGAAATCAGTTAATGGGAAAATAAAGAAACATGCCCACAGCAAATAGAAGGTAATTGATAAATCTGGACTTCCCACTCTTATCTGTCTCCATGGTCAATGCTCAGAATCACAGCTCTATGCATTTCAGAATAGGTAAGGAGATAAGAGATGAAGGATTTGAAAGGATCTCATCTTTTGGCCAACTGGGGTCACTAATATTATGGTTTGGATATGAAGTGTTCCCTAAAAACTCATGTGTGAAACAGTGCAATAATTTTTAAAGGTAAAATGATCAGATTATGAAAGGTATAACCTAATCAGTGGATTAATCTACTGACATGGATTAATGGGTTGGTAACTATAGAAAGATAGGCTGCAGCTGGAGGAGGATGTGCCTTTGGGTTTATATTTTGTCCCTGGAGAGCAGAGCTCTCTGCTTCTTTTTGCCATGTCCTGAGTTGCCTTCCCCTGCCACACCCTTCTTCCTTGATGTTCTGCCTCAACTTGGGACCAGAGCAATGGAGTCAGCTAGTTATGGACTGAAACCATTGAAACTGTGAGTCCCAAATGAATTTTCCTCCTCTGCAATGTTCTTATCAGATCTTTTGGTCACAGAAATGAAAAAGCTGACTAAAACAACTAATTACTCCTGTTTTTAGACTCAAACCCATCTACTGAGTCAATCCTGAGATAGGCAAGAAGTTTATCAACAGCTCAGTTGCAGTAGGACCCAGTGTCCCTTGGAGTGTATCCCAAGTGTTCATTACCATTGATTATAGTCTTAGTATTCCCCAATCTTGCTCTCTGGGCCCAGGCTGCTGAGTGAGGGCTCAACTTACTTCTCTGACCTACGCATTATATCCCTGAGACAGACAGTTCTGAATTCTATCAGCCTCTCTGTGGCCTTGGGTTCGACCTGGCTTTTCCCAGACATCTCAGGAGGGAAGGTGAGAAAGTCAGTCTCCCTCCCAATGTCTTCAACCATTGACTGTGATTTTGATATGAATAGGTTAGAATTTTGCCACCAATGTTTGTCTTTAATTATCCTGGAGCTCTATGTAACCCATTATCTCCATTTGGTCTTGTTGACTAAACAAGTCCTACTATAACTTAAGTTGAATTTTTTAGTCCACTTACTTTTTATTTCCATTCCACCCTTTTTTCTCTCAGCTTTTGTTATGCCTCATGCCCTGGCCTGCCTGAATTAGGACATTACTCGCTTTATGTGGGTCCTTCTGCCACAAGGTCTGTCAATTTCCTTCCATTAACTAAGTTCTGTCACATTAACTATCAGTCCAGCCTAGGAAGGCCATGAAACCTGTAGGTTATGGTGTCATCTGGGCTATTGTGAATCTTATCATGCCCCGGATCTTGGCACCCTCACATTGTCCACATACCTTCACTCTCCTACCCTTCCCTCATATCACAGGGTCTATTTGATTACTTTAGTGACAATGGATTATTCAGATAAACAAATCAGTCAGGGAATTTTTGATTTATGCTAGGCTGTGAAGGAAACTTCATGAAATGCCATAATGAAAGTATTTTAAAATTTGGAAAAAATAAAAATCAAATATTTGCAAGTGCAACAAATGCCACTTTTATTTTATTTATTTATTTTATTATAGCATTAAAGTTACACATAATATTGGGGTTCATTTTTACATAATCATACAAGCATGAAATATAATCTGAAATATAATTTTTCTTTCCCTCCCTTCTTACTCCCTGTTCTACTCCACTGGTCTACTTTTAAAAATTGTGACATATTTTGTAACTTTCAAAGCTCTTTCCAGCATATTTTTGTAAATCACGAAATAAACCAAATTCTTTGAAGATTTTCCCTTCAGGCTTTTCCCTTGAACCTGACCTTAGCCTTGCTTTAGCCAATGAGACATTTGCAAATGTGATACAAGCAGAGGCTTAAAAAGCGCCTGTATACTGAGGCCTCCTACAGTCCTCTGGACCTCTGAGGCTACCTATGAAGAAGGCCAGACCAACTTTCTGAAAGACAAGAAATACATGAGGTAGAGATGAAGAGTTTTAACCAAGACCCTTGAGAACCAGCTTGTCATTTTCTAGACATGTGACTAAAGATGTCTTGGACCATCTTAATCCTAGCCAACCCATCTTCAGACTTAGAGACCAACTGTATAAGCCCAAATCTGAATAGCCACCCAGATAACTTGAAGAACCATGGAAAATAACTGTAATTGTGTTTAAACCACTACAGTTTGGTATGGTTTGTTGTATACCACCAAGAGATGTCATCTGATGTAAGCCCCATAATTGCCCTGTAGGGAGGACAGGTTAAATGACTTCACTAAGATGTTTAGCTTCTAAGAGGCAGAGCCAGAGCCAGGACTTTGACCCAAGTGGGCTCGCAACTCCTAAACCAATGCAGGCTCCATTTAACCCTCTGTTTCTTAAACTGCTAGAGCAATATATGATGAGATACTATGGAAACCCTGTAGTGAAAAGGGCCTTATGGATAATCTGGTTGTCTGTTTTCTGCTGCTATAATAGAATACTAGAGACTAGGTAATTTATTTAAAAAATGTATTTCTTATAGAGCTGAGACTGGGAAGTCTAAGAGCATGGGACTGGCATCTGGTAAGGGCCTCATGCTGTGTCATAACATGGCAGAAAACATTACATGGCAAGAGAGTGGGAGTGTGCAAACCCAGGTCTCTCTTCTTTTATTTAATAAAACCACTAATGACATCATGGGGCCCACACCTTCATGACTTCATCCAACCTGAATTACAAACCAAAGATTTTACCTATAAGTGCCATCAACTTCAGAATTTGGGAATAAGTATCCAACACATGAAGCTCAGGGAAACATTCAAACCATGCCACAATGCTATTCTCTTATATACCGAAGGGAACCACGGTCCAGGGGTTCGTTCCCAGAACCTGGAAGGTGCAGAGCAGGGATGATTCCCAGATTTCCTCAGTCTTGTTCCCGTATTCCTTCTGCCTCATGGAGCTTTCTGCCTCTGCTTCAGATCCAACAAAATTCAATCTTAAGGCTAGAAGATGACAGGAAGGTGGTGGTTATTGTGGGGACAGCAGTTTTGGGCATGCAGAAAGAATAAGCAGGTGTTTGTGTGTGTGCTTGTGTGGTGCAAGATGCCACTTTTATAGCTCTCAAATAACATAGGAGACTCACTGTCTCTTCACCAGCTTCAAGTTTATCTTTAGCAAAACTCTTTCTCAGAGTCCTAAAGACCTCATTCTCCTTGGTTTAACCATCTCTGCTTGAAAGCCTGGTGTGAAGGGACTTCTGGAAAAGAGATGATTCTGCCCATAAAAGGAAGGGAAAATCAATCCTGATTTTATTTTATTTTTATTTTTTTGGTACCAGGTATTGAACCCAGGGACACTTAACCACTGAGCCACATCTCCAGTCCCTTTTTAAAAATATATTTTATTTTGAGACAGGTCTCACTAAGTTGCTCAAGGCCTCGCTAAGTTGCTGAGGGCTGGCTTTGAACTTGATATCCTCCTGCCTTAACCTCTTAAGTTTCTGGAATTTTAGGTGAATGCTGCCACACCTGGCTGGATCCTGATTTTAGACAAGTCACACATAGGGGCTGTTATGGTTTAGATATTCGGTGTCCCCCCAAAACTCTCGTGTGAGACAATGCAAAGGGATTAAAATGATTGGGTGGTAACTATAGGGTGTGGCTGGAGGAGGTGGGCCATTGCGGGTGTGCCTTTGGAATATAAATTTTGTCTGTGGTGTTGGGAGTCTCTGCTTGTTGGTGGCCATGTCCTGACCTGCTTTCCTCTGCCACGCTCCCCTGCCATATTGTTCTGCCTTACCTTGAGCCTTGAGTAATGGAGCTGGCTGCTTATTGGCTGAGACCTCTGAAATGTAAGTCCCCAAATAAACTTTTACTACTAAAATTGTTCTTGTCTGGTCTTTTGATCACAGAAGTTAAAAAACTGACTAACCTAGTGGCACATAGAAGAACAGAACTTAGCTCTGTTTTTGTCTCAACAGACAGTTACCTCTTCTACATCTCCATTTCTTTTTACTCCCATGAGATTCTTTACTAGTCTGTAGATATTC
Organism: Sciurus carolinensis; assembly: GCF_902686445.1. NCBI lineage: Eukaryota > Metazoa > Chordata > Mammalia > Rodentia > Sciuridae > Sciurus > Sciurus carolinensis. Next base: position 75,515,831 of record NC_062219.1, on the reverse strand, counting down.
AGCTACACACCAACTTTTGGGGTACAAGTGAAGCTTGTTTTAAAATCTCACCCTGACCCCTTACCCTGTGCTTGGACGAAAACTTGAAATTGAGGCTTAGGATCAGGGGCAGGGCCTAAGGTAGGGGAAACATCATAAACCATCATTTTCCTTTGCTAATGTTGACTTGCAGACCTTCCTTTTCACAGCTAATACCTTAGTTGCATTGTTTCTACTCTGTGAAACATCTTTCTTTAGAGAACTGCTCATGAAAGTAATTAGGTATGCAGGCAGACAGAAACAGAATATATAGTAAGGAGATTATGCTGCACAATCCATAAGATTTTTCATGTGTGTAGTGGAGTGAGGGCAGAAGTAAGATTGCTGGTGCTCAGGAAAGTGGGAGGTAGCATTACTACTTCTTCCTTATCACATTGCAGTTCTCTGCCTTTCCACTTTCTGCATGAATTCCTACTTTCATAAAGTAATACTTTATGAAAATAAAATGTCTTATTGCTATTAATATATATTTTTAAAAAATTTATATTACATACGAAAGGGGAAAATGTTCTTAAATCCTAATGGTTTATATTGTTTTCTAAAGTATTTCTTTTGTGTTGCCCCTTTCTGAGTCTCAGGTGCCTTACCTGTGTATCAGAAGCATAGCAAAAGGAGAAGGGAGAATACTTCTGTGGGGGTGGCCCTGAGAACACAGGCAGTAGGTGAAAAGCCTCCTTTCTTGATACCGCTGAGGGTCAAAACAGAAGTGATACTGATGGCCTAATTTTTGAGCTCCACGGTAACATTTAAACCAGTCATTTTGTTATAAAATAATGCCACTTTAAATAATAAAAAATTAAAAGCAGCATTGTGCACATTTTTTTCTTAAACAAGGTACCACTAATTTGGCTAAATATTAAATGAAGTGAGCTAACAGCCTCAAGGACAATTCAGATGCCTGCCTTCATCCAAATTTTCTGAGTGGACAATAGCTCTCATTGTCATATTAGGAAAATTTGGGAGAGAAAATAGATCTCATTTTCTATTCTTGTCACTGCAGTGCTCAGAATCCTTGAGTAGTTTCTCACTTTTGCTCTGCATATCAAATGAAAATTGCTAGGCACAGCCTTCAAAATTTCACACCTGGCTTGCTTTTTCTGTCTGCTACCTTGCCCTTTGGTACCCCAGCAGGAACCCTGTTCTGAAGCACAAGCAACCTCCCTGCAGGCCCTGTGGTCAGATGTTCCAATCTCCTTTTCACCAAGTGCTCTGTCAGCCTGGGGCTGTGCTCAGGTGTCTTGCACGCACTGCAGTCTCCTCATTGCTTATGGTCGCTCCTACCCAGGATCAGACAAGCACTTTGGTAACATCCTGAAGGTTTTGAGAATGGAAGACTGGTGACTAAGGGGGAAAATATAAACAGGGTGGGAAAGGAGAGGAGGGATTGCTTCTATACAAATTAAGAAGTTTGAAGAAATATAATTTAGTATCCAATTCAGTATAAAAAGTGAAATGAGAAAAAGGCTATGTCTATATGCATCTACGAATTTTCATTTACTCATATTCTCCACTAATTTTCCAGATTTATCACTAATTGAAATATCTTATTGTTATTGTTACATTTAATACTAACTTACAAGCACTTAAAGGTTATTTAAAGTAACCATAATTTCATTTTTAGAAGCACAAATGCTGCCTTCAGCTAATCAAATGAGGACATAGTCACACAATGAAATGATAATCATTTCCGGGCTATGAATATAAAATATTTGTAATTCACAAAGTTGCTACAAGAATTCACTCCCTGCAGTTTCAATGCCCCAGTTTTCTCTAAAAGCTCCCAATATATTTTTCTAAATTAGACCCTAAAATAAGCAGTAGCTAAACAATTATACCATAAAGTTGTATCTTAAGTTGATAGAAGTTTATTATAAAAATCTGGAATATATAGAGAGAAGGAGGAAAATTAAAATCACCTATAATCATATCATCCAACTGAGTTCTTTGACTTCTTTTAATCTTTTTCACTAGCATACATATGTGATATGTATATATGCATGTGTGAGTACCTCTACACACATAATTAGTCTCAAAGTTTATATTCCAATTTACATTCTTTTGTCATTTAATGTTACACCTTAAGCATTTTCTATTGACATTAGAATTTTTACAATAGCAAAATTTTAGTGGATATATAATACTGTAACGTATGCAGATGTGCCATAATCTAACATTTTTCTGTTAATGACATTGTGGCAGAAACTGGTTACATGATCATCAATCCCATTTCCCCTCCCCCTGGGTACAACATAGATCACACAAGGAATATGAGGAAATTCTCTGAAAGTAACATTAGTAGCAACAAAATCAAGTTCAATTCTTCACTAGACTGACAAGCATCCACACAAATGGCCTACAGAGGAAAAGACATGACTTTCTAGGCATGAATTCTTTTTACCTGTCTTACACAGTGCTTCAACCATGGTAGGATTTAGGCTTTTACTCTAAGTATTTTGGGAAGCCATTGAAGGCTTTTCAGTGTCATAACCTGACATTTTAAAGGGATTATTCTGATTCTGAATTGGAAATAGATAGAGGAGGGTCTGGGTGAGAGCAGGAGACCAGTCAGGAGGCTATTGCAGTAGTCCTGGTGAAAGATGTTTTCCAATTTCTGGACATGTATAGAAGACAGGGAAGGTCATGAGACTAGCTCAATGTTGGGGTCTATTTTGAAGGATTTGAAAATAGGTTTGGAATAAAGAGAGATGGAATGATAATTTCAAGATTAATGGCCTGAACAACTGAAAGAATGAGTTGAAATTTAATAAACTAGAAAATATTGAAGAAGGGACAGATTGGGAAGGTAAGAACAGTTTTGGTTTGATCAGGTTGAATATGAGATGTCTATTAATCATTATAGTGAAGCTAATAAGTGATTGAGGATATGAGGCTGAGTCCAAGGGACACAGAATTCTGGAGACATGGATTTGGAAGATGTCAGCAATTAGATGGTGCTTTAAAGCAGTGAGACTGGATGACATTATGTAGGGAGTGAGTGTTAAGAGAGAAGAGAAAAAGCTCAAAGATTAACTCCTGGGTCTCTCCAACATCCAGAGGTAGAGAAGTGAACAGTGAACAGTAAACTGTAAAGCAGACTGGGGAAGATAACCAAGAGAACTATGTCCTCTTGGCCAAGTGAATGAATACTTGAAGGAGGCAGCCGTCATCTGTGTCAACTGCTACTGACACAGAGATGGGGATGGAACTATGTTTTATGGCTTTAGTCTTTTGTGATATTTATATTTTACCAGCTTGTTGATTTATAAAAAATATATTTAAAGATATTTTTGATAAGGAAAAATTGTCATTTTATGCAATAAATACCATTGATTATTTTCTTTCTTTTTTTAAAATTTTTAATTTAGGATAGACTTTTTCACATAGAAATTAGAAAAAATATAACATTTTGTTCTAGTTTTTTACAATTTTCAAAATTTCAACCTTTATAGTGTCAAATCTTCTATAAAAGGATAAATCACAATCTAGTTAAGAAGTCCACTAACATTGGATATTTATATCAAATTTTTGTATCTCTTCTCATTTCAATCTTTTTCTACATTTTTTTTTTTTTTTTGCGGTACTGGGGATCGAACTCAGGGCCTTGTGCTTACGAGGTAAGCACTCTACCAGCTGAGCTATCTCTCTAGCCCGTCTACATTTTTGAGGATATCTTCTGGGAATATGCTTACATGTAAAAATTTTTAGACCATGATATTATATTAAAACTATAACATTTCAAATAGTAAATCTCTTAAATATGAAAATTAAAAAATGTATCCATAAATTCAACAGTTATTTTTACGTACCTCTGTTTTAGACCTGTATTTTCCAGGAAATGTTCTAGGTTAAAGTGCTACATTAGCAAACAAACAGAAAAAAAAAAAATCCCTCTCCAGATGGAACTTACATTGTACCTGGGAGAGATAGACAATAAGCAAAAGTTGTAATAAGTAAGTATATTACATAGTATAACTGTTAGTCATTGTATGCTATAATAATCACAGAATGTAGTAATTATTCAGTATGACATATCTGTTATAATAAATAAGTAAATGTTACAGTTTGTTAGAAGGGCATATGTGTTATAGAAAGCAATAAAGCGGAGTAAGGGAGATTGAGTGACAGTGTGAAGGCAGTGGTTGTGGTCTAGATGAGGCCATCAGCGTAGACCTCAGCTTGATGCAACTGATGAACAGCTAAAAGGAGGCAAAGGAGGTGAAGGAGTTAGCCATGTGGAGGAGGATGGCTCCTGGCAGAGAGAGCAATTGATGTGAAGGGCCTTGAAGAGATCATGTCAGGTATGTTTGACAACATGAAGAGGTCAGTATAGCTGGAGGAGAGTGAAAGCAAGGAGATATGGCTGGAAAGATAATGAGAAGCCAGATCATTTAGGGTTTTGCACACTGTTGTGCAGACTTTGCTTTTATTCTGAGTGACACTGGGAACCATTGTAAGATTTTTAACAGAGAACAGACATGATCTGGCTTATATTTTAAAAGGACCCATCTATGTGGAGAGAGAAGAATAAGGGATAAAGGTTGGAATAGGGAAGTCAGAGGATACTTTTGTATTAATCCTGGTGAGAGAAAAGAGCAAGTTGGATTGGTTTGGACTGCAGTTGTCGTAGTAGATGAACTAAGAAGTGAATTATGGATTACCCCAAAGAAAAAAAACTGATATGCGGCTGGCTCAGATATACAAAATGAGAAAAAGTGAATGATAAACAAAGATGACTTTAAATTCTGAGGCCTAAGCAGCCAGAAGATTCAGAGTGCCATTGAGTGAAGTGAGAAGGCTGTGGAAAGAGATTTGGGGGAAGACAGGAAGTTCAGTTTAGGACAGATTAAGTTTACAGGTTAGGCATCCAAGGTGGTGGTTTAGTAGGCAATTGGACAAGTGAACATATAAGTATGGACAGAAGAGAGAGCCAAGCTGCAGGTATGAATGTTGGACTCAACAGTACAAATTTGGATGAAAGCATCAAGAAAGGAAGTTTAGAGAGATAAGGAAGAGGTTCCAGAACTGAGTTATTGGGTCACTCTAAGGTTAGGCATTCACGGAGAAGGAACTAGAGAAGGAGACTGAGAAAGAACAGTCAGAAAAGTAGGAGGCAATCCAGGTGAGAGTTTGTTGCCCAGGTAACCAAGTAAAGAAAATGTTTCTAAGAGGGAAGGAGAGGTTTAACAGTTTTAAATTATTATTTTTCTCATATTTTAGCTCTAAGGGAAAATTATTTCTTACAATTGGAATGTACAAATTTCTTAGAAACAAAGTCTTTTTTATTAATAGGAATTTTTTACAATGTGAAGTTAAGGAAAGTTAAAGATATTATTCTCCAGGGGGAAAGTAAATTAGACAATCTTGTTTGTCAAAGTATTTTTATTGATTTTTGGTTCTTCTAATCCATTGTTACCCAAATTCTTTCTCTAAAGTAAGCATTCCCAAATTGGTCTTCTAAACTTGTTTTGATAGTTCATGATATATATTAAAGAAACGCTTCCTTAATATGTTTGTTGAAAAACAATTCTCCATGAGCCTATTATATTTCTGCATGTCTTCAAGCAAAAACATACACTCCTATGTTCCAGACTATCTGTTCAAGCAAGTCTGTACTGCAGACAGCCTTGGAAGATGGAGACAGTGTCTCTTCCAGAAGAAAAGGTAGGTTTGTGTACTGTGCAATATAATAAAGATAATGTCTCTGGGACAAATATCCTAACCACCCATTATAAGGGAGAGAGGTATTTTAAGCTTGAGTTCCTCAGCTGTGATGTGAATTTCCTGTGTGCACAACATCCACCTGGGGTTATATACACTTTATGTTGTCCTCATGACACAAAGGAAACTAATGTGAATATAAAGTTACTTTTACCTTTTAGGCTGTGAATAACAGAACATTTGTTTCTGATCCAGGAGTCTTGTATCTTCTGAAGTATCGATGATACTGTAGTAGACTAATTTCTTAGCTTGCAAGAATAAAATCTTAGCTCCTTCATGACTATCACAGAAACATGAGTTTTATATCTAGAAATTTTATTTAAATATTTAAGCCCTTAGCAAATTGACACATAACATTTTAAAGACAAGATCCTGCACTTAAATCATATGCATGTCAAATACACACACACACACTCACACACATGAATAAGGATTTAATATGACTAATGATTACAGTGATGAGTCTATTAAAAAAGAGGCAAAGAAAGTGTATTAGTTTACTAGAAGCTGTAATAACAAGATACCACAGTCATGGTAACTTAAACAACAGAAATTTATTTCCTCACAGTTCTAGACTGGAAGTCCAAGATCATGGTGTCAACGGGTTCGGTTTACTCTGAGGCCTCTCTCCTTGACTTGCAGATGACTGCCTTCTCACTGTGCCTGAAGTAGTTGCCTCTCTGCTTTTGTCTTAATCTCCTCTTCTTGTGAGGACACTAGTCATATTGTATTAGGACCATTTGAACTCATTTTACCTTAATTATCTCTTTAAAGGCACTGTCTCTGAACATATTCTGAGGTTACTGAGGGTTAAATTTCAACAAGTGAATTTTGGAGGGACACAATTTGCCCCATAACTCAGGGAAATAAAGAAGGGTTTAATTTAGTTTAGGCCTATAAATTGAATTTTCATAAATTATTTCTGGAGAAACACTTTTTATGGCTAGGGAACATACCTGTTTTTATTATTTACTAGAGGCATCTTTATTGAGTGCCTCTTTCAATTGCAAACTGCAGACAAGTTAATTAAATATAGGATAGAAATATCAGTCACCATAATTATGGTATGAGTTGAAGGGGACAGTGGGGATAAGGAAAAACTAGAAAAAGTTATTATGCTCTTTATACAAGTTTAATGTGGTATATATGCACATAAGAAATACAACTTCTTTTTTCCAGTCCTTTTACTTCATTAACTTTAAATGTTATATGCCATTGCTGATAATTGAATATAGGATATAAGTCTTTCAAACTACTGGGATTAAATTGATGAGTGCAAAGTGTTTCATTTTATTATGATTTTCTTCTTCCTGAGACTACATGCTTTTTGGGACTCTGAGAGTCTGTCATGGTTGAGGATTTTGGTAATTGGTTTGAACAGTTGGCTGCTGGCAGTCTCTTTGCTTATTCAGGAGAAACTTTAACCCAACTTTAATTGGCCAGCAGCTTGCCATTTTGTTTGTAAATAGTGATATATGTTGGGAGAGATGGTAGTTCGATAGGATACTGAACTCCTGTTCCAGTATAGCCCTGTTTGCAACTGAAAATTCAGTATTAAGTTGGTTTGCAGTCTTCTTGGGTAGTGAATCAAGAGCAGTCCAGGTCTTTTGAAAGAGTGGCTCTAGAAAACAGAGTTCTTAATGAGAATTTGACTCCACTTCTGAGTGACTTTGTAGGAAAAGAGTTCTTGAAAACAAGGAGAATTGAAGAAACTCCTTTTCAGGTTAGGAAAAGAGGCTGCCGTCTGGAGCCCTTCAGTCTCACAGTTTCTTCACTTACTAAGAACCCCTGAGTGCCAGTACCTTGTGCATGCTGGGCAAGTGCTCAGTCACTGAGCTGCATCCCCAGTCCTTTGTAAAAATTATGTTTTAAGACTGAGTCTCTTCAAGTTGCCCAAACTTGGAATCTTCCTGCCTGAGCCTCCTGAATATCTGGGATTACACATGTGGGCCACCACCTGGCTTGCCTTACAACTTTTTGTCCCTCATTTTCTGCATTACCCTCTTCTTTTATGTGTAGCAGAATTTTTAGTGAGACATTTAGTTTCTTTGGTGTTTATTTTACAACTATTTCCTTTGTGGTTATCATGGGTATTACATTTAACATCTTAAAGTTATAGCATTTTAATGTGAATTTATACCAGCTTAATTTCAATAACATACAAAAACTGCTCCAATACACTTCCATTTCCATATTTACCAGTTATCATTGTCCAAAATTATATTTTATTTTATATTATATTTTGAGCCCAAAACCTAAACAATTACTTTTAAAAAACAATACACTAGTACTTAATTTGTGTAGAAAACAAAACAAAGTTACAAACCAACATTGCAATAATACTAGGTTTTAGACTAATGACTACTTTAAAAAAATGTTTTAGTCTCTTAAATCACTTGAAAACAAGAAATTTTAATAACAACACTAGCTTTTATAATGCTCATGTAATTTGAATTCACTGAAATCTTCATGTGTTCGTATGATTTTGAGCTAATGTCTAGAATCCTTTCATTTCAACCTTCAGACTCCCTTTAACTTTTCTTGCAGGGCAGGTTTGGTGGTAACTAATTCCCTCAGGTTTTATCTGGGATCTGGGAGTGTGTGTGTGTGTGTGTGTGTGTGTGTGTGTGTGTGTGTGGTATACTGGGGATTGAACCCAGGGGCACTCTACATTAAGCTCATTCCCAGCCCCTTTTATTTTTTATTCTGAGTCAGGGTCTCCCTAAGTTGCCTATAGTGGCCTCAGACTTGCAGTCTTCCTGTCTCAGCTTCCTGAGTTGGAATTATTGGAGGGCAGCTTTTCCCTCACTTTTAAAGGACAGTTGGCTATATATAAGATTCTTTGTTGAATAATTTTTTGTTTTTAATTTTAGCACTTTGCATAGACTAGTAAGCCTGCTGCTGTAAAAGTTTCTGATGAAAAATTTTCAGATAATCATACTAAGAATTACTTGTATATGATGAGTCACTTCTCTCTTGCTGCATTTAGCATTCTCTGTCTTTGGCTTTTGACTATTTGCTTATTACGTGTCTTGGTATGGGTCTCAGTGTTCATCCTATTTAGAGTGCATTGAGCTTCTTGAATGTTAATATTCATGTCTTTCCTCAAACTTATGGAGGTTTTGGCCATTGTTTTTTTAAAAAATCTAATTTTTTTCTTGCTCCTGAGAATCCACACAATTCATATATTGGTGCACTTGCTGGTGTCTCTCATGCTCTTATTAGACTCTGCTCACTTTCCTGTAATCATTTTTCTTTGTGTTCTTCAGTCACAATAATTTCAATTTGTTCTAGTTTCAAGTTTGCTGAGCGTTTCTTCTGCCTGCTCAAATCTGCCTTAAAAATCTTTATTATTATGGTTAATTGATTTGCTTTCTATTCTAGTTTTAAAACCTTTATTTACCCTTTCTACCATTTTGATTGTTCCACTCTCTCACATTCACAACTGCATGTTTCAAAATCTGTTAAAGCACATGTAAATCTTTCTTTTGTCATTCAACAGCCCTTTCTTCATCCTTTCTCCACAACCCTATTTTAAAAAAATGATATCGCCATCTTATATCTCTGTATCCATTTTAACCTGTTACCGTTTCTATTTTCCACCAATTACTGAAGATAAAATCCCACACCGAATAAATTTTCTGATATGTTGTGTTATTGCCTACAGCAGCCCCAGGGCACTTGAAACAAAATAAAATCTTCCCACTGGGTTAATCTGTATGCAGAAACTATCAGTGAAAATCAGGTATTTGGGTTTGAAAGGTATTTCATTTTCCCTCCACCTGATGATTCTGCATTCAACTGACTAACTGTCCCTGATCCCAAGATGTAAAACTTGGACCTTGACCTAAAAGGGTGCTGGAGAACCTGGAATACCATTTTTTCCTGCTTTCGTATCTTTATTTAACCTCCACATCTTTCCATGCTCAAAAAATGTAATACAATATGAATAGCATTCCACTGGACAGTCCAAATTGCTGCTGTTATTTTTATCCATATCCTAGGTGTTTCAAAGGGATGGAGAGCAAACCTATGTCTCTGTGTAGTCCTGAATTATAGGTCTTTGACTCCACTTTGAAGACAGAAAAGCCCATTTTAAATTGTGTATCTGGACATTCCCCAAGGATCTTGAGATCCTAGGTCAGGAGATTGACCTTAGCAGTTCATTAACAAGAGGAAGGTATTGCTGTGAGTTTTGCAACCTGCTGCCTGATTATTGAGGATAGGAACTCTTCACTTTGTGACAGTTGGTTATTTAAAATGTACAACCTACATTTTAAAAAATATTTAAAGCTATTTACAACAAAACACCTACATATAGAATAGTTTTAATTAAAATGGTAAAGAGTAGAAGTTGGTACAATGTGGTTAAATGTAATTTGGTAGTCTTGATCAAAACTTTATATTACTTTTGATTCAAAAATTCTACCTCAAAGAATTCAGCCTATGCCAACATTTGCATAATTTAAAATCATTTATTTTCTGAATATATGTAACATTATTTACAATTGCAAACAAAGATATATTAAATGAACACATATAGGAGAATAGTTAAATGCATATGACAACCAATGGAAAGAATGAAGTAGGTCAATATGTATCAATTTAGAATGTTGTCTATAGATGGGGAGAAAACAAGCTGCAGATTGTATTTGTAGTAAGCTCTTATGCATTACCTATGAGGAATATGGACATTGCATTTATATATGGGGGTGTTTATGTGTACATATGTAGGTGATTCAGAAAGATATAGTAAAATTATTAGTTCTAGCTAATTCTGAGTAAAAGAAATCAAGTTGAAGATGGACTTTAACTTTTACCTCTCTGCTTTTCAACATTTTCTTAACTGGCATCCTCTACCTTAGTAATTAATATAGTTTTTAAAGAGCTGAAGAATGATAGCATGCCATTTAGAAAAAGGGGGAAATATTTATGTTGGAAACCAAGAATAAGATAGTTAGAAGAAGTGAATAGAAACTTTAATACTAAGCCTTATAGAAAACAAGATATAAAGAGAAGGGGGTGATTCAAGATGGTGGACTAGAGGGTGACTGCATCTCCAGTCGCTCCAGAACCCAGGATTCAAGAAGGGGAGGCATTGAGAGACTCGGACTAAAATAGAGCCACGGGTGAGTCTCCCCCACCAGATAAAGCTCGGCCTGGGTGGCAGGCCCGGAAAGAGGTGACTTATTGGAGCAGGGCAGAGAGCTAGAGTCTTCCACAGGCAGCCCTGCGCACTCCGGCGGTGGGCCCCTCCCACATGGCCAGCTTCTCCAGCTTCTCGGAGCAGGCCCCCCAGTGAGAGCCTTTCTGAACAGAACCAGCTCCAAGTCCCAGAGCCAGTGTAGTGAACTCCGGCCCACAAGCAGCTTCAGGGATCAGGACAGGGCAGCCAGGGACTTCCCCAAGCAGCACAGCCCCCTCCGGCGGGAGGCGCCTTTCAAGGCTAGCTTCTCGGAGCAGACCACCCAGTGAGAGCCTTTCTACACAGAGCCAGCCACAAGTCCCCGAACCAAGAGAGAGCTCCAACACCCAGGCAGCCTCTGAGATCAGGGCAGGACAGCCAGAGACTTCTCCAGGTGGCCCTGTCCCGTCCTGCCGCAGGCTCTTTCCATGGGGCTATCCAAGATGGTGGACTAGAGGGTGACTGCATCTCCAGTTGCTCCAGAATCCAGGATTCAAGAAGGGGAGGCATTGAGAGACTCGGACTAAAATAGAGCCACAGGGTGAGTCTCCCCCACCGGGTGAAGCTTGGCCTGGGTGGCAGGCACGGATAGGGGCAGCTTATCAGAGCAGGGCAGGGCAGCTAGAGTCTTCCCCAGGTAGCCTTGCACACTCCAGCGGTGGGCTCCTCCCACACGGCCAGCTGCGCGGTGCAGGCCCCCCAGTGAGAGCCTTTCCGCACAGAGCCAACTCCAAGCCCTGAAAACAGTAGCGGGTTAGGGGCAGCTTTCTTCGGATGAACTGCATTATCAAGTTACTCCAAGACTTCAGGCTACTGAAGGCTGGGAGGTGATACATTGGAAATCTACAGGAACACTATAAGCCAATAGAGGAAATCTGCAATATTTTAGAGTCCCACTGACATCTGACCAATATGAGAAGACAAGGGAAGAAATGTCCCAAACAAACCTAGATACTATATCAATAAAACCCAATGACAGCAGAAAAGAAGAAATGTCAGAAAGGGAGTTCAGAATGTACATAATTAAAACAATCAGAGAAGCAAACGAGGAGATGAAAGAGCAAATGCAGGCATTTAATGATGAGATGAAAGAGCAAATGCAGGCATTAAATGACTGCACAAATCAACAGTTAAAAGACCAAATATGGGAAGCAAGAGATCATTTCAATAAAGAGTTAGAGATACTGAAAAAAAAAAAAAAAAAAAAAAAAAAACAGAAATCCTGGAAATGAAGGAAACAATAAACCAAGTTAAAAACTCCATAGAAAGCATAACCAATAGGATAGAACACCTGGAAGACAGAACCTCAGACATTGAAGACAAAATATTTAACCTTGAAAACAAAGTTGAACAAACAGAGAAGGTGGTAGAAATCATGAACAGAACCTACAAGACCTATGCAATATCACGAAAAGGCCAAATTTAAGAATTATTGGGATTGAGGAAGGCTTAGAGAAACAAACCAAAGGAATGAACAATCTATTCAATGAAATAATATCAGAAAATTTCCCAAATCTGAAGAACAAAATGGAAAACCAAGTAAAAGAGGCTTATAGGACTCCAAATACACAAAATTACAACAGAGCCACACCAAGGCACATTATAATGAAAATACCTAACATACAAAATAAAGACAGAATTTTAAAGGCTGTGAGAGAAAAGAATCAAATTACATTCAGGGGGAAACCAATAAGAATATCAGATTTTTCAATCCAGACCCTAAAAGCTTGAAGGGCCTAGAACAACATATACCAAGCCCTGAAAGAAAATGGATGCCAACCAAGAATCTTACACCCAGCAAACCTTACTTTCAGATTTGTCGACGAAATAAGATCCTTCCATGATAAACAAAAGTTAAAGGAATTTACAAAAAGAAAGCCAGCATTACAGAACATTCTCAGCAAAATATTCCATGAGGAAGAGATGAAAAACAACGATGCAAATCAGCAACGGGAGGAACTAGCCTAAAGCTATGGCCAAATAAAGGAGAAACCAAATGATGTCAAAAAACAAAAATGAGTCAAATGACTGGGAATACAAATCATATCTCAATAATAACCCTGAATGTTAATGGCCTGAACTCATCAATCAAAAGACATAGACTGGCAGATTGGATTAAAAAGAAAAATCCAACAATATGCTGCCTGCAAGAGACTCATCTAATAGAAAGAGATACCCATAGACTAAAAGTGAAAGGATGGGAAAAAACATACCATGCACATGGACACAGCAAAAAAGCTGGAGTATCCATCCTCATTTCAGATAATGTGGACTTCAAGCCAATGTTAGTTAGAAGGGATAAAGAAGGACATTTCATACTGCTTAAGGGAAGCATAAATCAGCAAGACATAACAATCATAAATATCTATGCCCCGAACATTGGCTGATCCATGTACGTCAAACAAATCCTTCTCAATTCCAGAAATCAAATAGACCACAACACAATAATACTAGGTGATTTTAACACATCTCTATCATCACTGGATATATCTTTCAAACAAAAATTGAATAAAGAAACCATAGATCTCAATAACACAATCAACAATTTAGACTTAACTGACATATATAGAATATACCATCTGACAAAGAACGAATACACTTTCTTCTCAGCAGCACATGGATCCTTCTCTAAAATAGACCATATTTTATGCCACAAAGCTACTGTTAGCAAATACAAGAAGATAGAGATACTACCTTGTACTCTATCAGATCATAATGGATTGAAATTAGAAATAAATGACGGAATAAAAAACAGAAACTTCTCCAATACCTGGTGATTAAATAATACACTATTATATGATGAATGGATAACAGAAGACATCAGGAGGAAAATAAAAAAATTCTTTGAAGTAAACGAGAACAAAGACACATCATATCAAAATCTCTGGGACACTATGAAAGCAGTACTTAGAGGAAGATTTATTTGATGGGGCGCATTCAACAAAAGAAGTAAAACTCAACAAATAAACGACTTAACATTACAGCTCAAAGCCCTAGAAAAAGAAGAGCAGACCAACACCAAAAGTAGTAGAAGACAGGAAATAGTTAAAATCAGAGCCGAAATCAATGAAATTGAAACAAAAGAAACAATCGTAAAAATTAACAAAATGAATAGTTGGTTTTTTGAAAAAATAAACAAAATTGATAAACCCTTAGCCACACTAACAAAGAGAAAGAAGGAGAAAACTCAAATTACTAAAATTCAGAATGAACAAGGAAACATCACAACAGACACGACTGAAATAGAAAACATAATTAGAAGCTATTTCGAAAATCTATACTCCAACAAAACAGAAAACCTCGAAGACATCAACAAGTTTCTAGAGACATATGAATTACCTAAACTGAAGGAGGAGGACATACACAAATTAAATAAATCAATTTCAAGCAATGAAATACAAGAGGTCATCAAAAGCCTACCAACAAAGAAAAGTCCAGGACCAGATGGGTTCCCAGCCGAGTTCTACAAAACCTTTAAAGAAGAGTTCATTTCAATACTCCTCAAAGTATTCCATGAAATAGAAGAGGGAACCCTTCCAAACTTTTTCTATGAAGCCAATATCACCCTGATACCTAAACCAGACAGAGACACATCGAGGAAAGAAAATTTCAGACCAATATCCTTAATGAACATCGACGCAAAAATTCTCAACAAAATTTTAGCAAATCGCATACAAAAACATATTAAAAAGATAGTGCACCATGATCAAGTGGGTTTCATCCCAGGGATGCAAGGTTGGTTCAACATCAGGAAATCAATAAATGTCATTCACCATATCAATAGACTTAAAGTTAAGAATCACATGATTATTTCAATAGATGCAGAAAAAGCATTTGATAAAATACAGCATCCTTCATGCTCAAAACACTAGAAAAATTTGGGGTAGTGGGAACATTCCTTAACATTGTAAAGGCCATCTATGCTAAGCCCATGGCTAATATCATTCTAAATGGTGAAAAACTGAAAGCATTCCCCCTCAAAACTGGAACAAGGCAGGGATGCCCTCTTTCACCACTTCTATTCAACATCGTCCTTGAGACTCTAGCCAGAGCAATTAGACAGACCAAAGAAATTAAAGGGATATGAATTGGAAAAGAAGAACTCAAACTATCCCTGTTTGCTGATGACATGATTTTATATTTAGAGGATCCTGGAAATTCCACCAGAAAACTTTTAGAACTTATGAGTGAATTCAGTAAAGTAACAGGTTACAAGATCAATGCTCATAAGTCCAATGCATTTTTATACATAAGTGATGAATCTTCAGAAAGAGAAATTAGGAAAACTACCCCATTCACAATAGCATCGAAAAAAATAAAATACTTGGAAATCAATCTCACAAAAGAGGTGAAAGACCTCTACAATGAGAACTACAGAACACTAAAGAAAGAAATTAAAGAAAACCTTAGAAGGTGGAAAGATCTCCCATGTTCTTGGATAGGCAGAATTAATATTGTCAAAATGGCCATACTACCTAAAGTGCTATACAGATTCAATGCAATTCCAATTAAAATTCCAATGATGTACCTTACAGAAATAGAGCAAGCAATTATGAAATTCATCTGGAAGAATAAAAAACTCAGAATAGCTAAAGCAATCCTCAGTAGCAAGAGTGAAGCAGGGGGTATCACAATACCAGATCTTCAACTCTATTACAAAGCAATAGTAACAAAAACGGCATGGTATTGGTACCAAAATAGACAGGTAGATCAATGGTACAGAATAGAGGACATGGACACAAATCAAAATAAATACAATTTTCTCATACTAGACAAAGGGGCCAAAAATATGCATTGGAGAAATGGTAGCCTCTTCAACAAATGGTGCTGGGAAAACCGGAAAACCATATGCAGCAGAATGAAATTAAACCCCTATCTCTCACCCTGCACAAAACTCAACTCAAAATGAATCAAGGACCTCGGAATCAGACCAGAGACCCTGCATTTTATAGAAGAGAAGGTAGGTCCAAACCTACAACTTGTTGGCTTAGGATCAGACTTCCTTAACAGGACTCCCATAGCACAAGAAATAAAAGTAAGAATCAACAACTGGGATAGATTCAATCTAAAAAGCTTTCTCTCAGCAAAGGAAACTATCGGTAATGTGAAGAGAGAGCCTGCAGAGTGGGAGAAAATCTTTGCCACTCATACTTCAGATAGAGCGCTAATTTCCAGAATCTATAAAGAACTCAAAAAACTACACCAAGAATACAAATAATCCAATCAACAAATGGGCTAAGGAAATGAACAGACACTTCACAGAAGAAGATGTACAAGCAATCAACAGATATATGAAAAAATGTTCAACATCTCTGGTAATAAGAGAAATGCAAATCAAAACTACCCTAAGATTCCATCTCACCCCAATTAGAATGGCTATTATCAAGAACACAAGCAACAATAGGTGTTGGCGAGGATGTGGGGAAAAAGGAACACTCATACATTGCTGGTGGGGTTGCAAATTAGTGCAGCCACTCTGGAAAGCAGTATGGAGATTCCTCAGAAAGCTTGGAATGGAACCACCATTTGACCCAGCTATCCCACTCCTTGGCCTATACCCATAGGACTTAAAATCAGCATACTACAGAGATACAGCCACATCAATGTTCATTGCTGCTCAATTCACCATAGCCATATTGTGGAACCAACCTAGATGCCCTTCAGTTGATGAATGGATAAAGAAACTATGGCATATATATACAATGGAATATTACTCCGAAATGAAGAATGATAAAATTATGGCATTTGCAGGCAAATGGATGAAATTGGAGAATATCATGCTAAGTGAGATAAGCCAATCTCAAAAAACTAAAGGACGAATGATCTCACTGATAAGCGGATGAGGACATATAATGGGTAGTGGGAGGGGTTAGCGTTAGGGTTAGGGTTTGGTTCAGGGTTAGGGATAAGGAGGGTGGTAAGAATGGAGGAAAGAAAGACTGTATAGAGGGAGAAGAGGAGTGGGAGGGGTGGGGTGGAAGGGGAAAAAAAATGAATCAAACAACATTGCCCTATGTAAATTTATGATTACACAAATGGTATGCCTTGACTCCATGTACAAATAGAGAAACAACATGTATCCCATTTGTATACAATAATAAAAAAAAGAAACTAAAAAAAAAGATATAAAGAGAAAACTAATGCAGTCAATAATTTTTTTTATTGATGAACAGAAATACATAAGTATTAGGGAGAACAAAATTTTTCCTAACAAGAATCTTCTCAAAAGGAACTGCATGTATACAACACTGAGGAACATAATGGAAGTTCTTCCATAGTATTCTTAGGAAGCAATAGACAAAAAAATCTTTATTTAATCACCTATTAAATCAGTTCTGTGACTGATTTTATTTTCCAGAGATAACTGTCAGATGTAATCAACATCATTTTGGAAGGGTACCTTTCCATCAAAAGTTAGAATCTGTGCTCCCTTTCCTTGAAAATGGGTGGCTTTTATAATTGCCTTGATCTGCATAGAGTGGTAGATGTGCTACTGCACAACTTCAGAAACTGGATCATGAAAGGCAACCTGGCTTCAGTCTTATTCTCCTCTCTTAGATCACTCATCCTGGGAGAAGCTAGTGATAATCCTGTGAAGACAGTCTACCAGGAGGTCCAAGGAACTGAAGCCCATGGCTGGGAGCCAGCACTGACTTCTTATTTCAGCTGTCATGGAAGTGAATGCGGAAACATCACTGCAGCCTTCAGTTACTGCAGCCCCAGCCAAATGTGGTTGTGGCTGCTTGAGAGATCCCACCTTGGACTGCCCAGAGGAGAACCTTCTGAATTCCTGACCCACAGAACCTAGGAGAAATAATAAACACTATAGTTGTTTGAAACCATAACTCATGAGATGATTTTATGCAACCGTAATAATGAACTCAGTTAAATATAAATTCAAAAGTGCAGTGGGATTACTATTGGTTCACATCATGTTGACAATAGCAATTTTTTCCAGTGTTGGGGACATGACTGACTTCATAATTATTTTGAAAATATCAAAATGTTGGGAAAAATATTCCAATTTATAATGTTTGTTAATTTTGCCATCAAGGTGTGTTTATGCAACTTCCAACATTCTTTTTCTCCATTCTCAATCGCTCTCATGATCCTCCATCTCTGCCAAAGGGTAATTGTTAAAAAATAAAAATAGGAATGCTCAATACAAAATTTAAAAATTCATTATTATATTTTACATGTAAGTAGTTCCTGAGCATATTAATGATTCATTGCCTATATAGTAGGTCTGAAGAATTTTATTATTCCCATTTTGCATATGTTGAAAATTAAGTCCTACATATTACAAAGCTGTATAGTTTTAATCCATTTTTCTTTTCATTATTCAATGCTGCATTCTTTGTTTGGTACCTTAGAATCTTTCCCACGTGGAGGTCAGCCTGACACAACAAACTGATAGGATGATGTGTTACCCCACATGCACAGAAAGTTTGCATATTTAACAGAGGTATTGGGTACTTTTATGTAAAATGAATAGTTAGTAGTAAGAATCTAGACCACTTACTTGGTGATGTCATTTCCAGGTATAACATAGCAGAAGAAATCTCTGCATTTAAAATTGATTTATTCCTAAGATGACAAAAAAGCTAATTATGGACTGTCCCATATTCTTTCATATCTTTGGTAGTAGGGTATACTGTTACCAGCAAAGAAAAGCCATTGGTAAAGTCATTATAAAATAACCCTAAAGAAGGCCAGTGCTAGAAGGAACCTGAACACATCTCCAGCCTAGATCCTCACGTGGGGTCAAGGAAGCTGAGGTTGGGGCAGGAGAAGAGAACTTGACCAGATCTTACAGTTAGCTGGCAGGAGAACTGAGGCTAGGGCTTGGGTGTCACTGCTCACATTTTATCAGAATGTTTTTAACTAATACATTTGTACCGAAATCCAGAATAAATTTCTACCCTGTGAAGTGCTTATACAAACAGAATTTGAAAATAATAATGGTGTTAATGAAAATCAGTCTCTGCCAAGAAGTGCTAATCTATTACTTCTGGTACCTGTGTACATTAACCTAAAAAGGTACATTCCCTAGCAGAGTGAAAAGGATTTGCAAATGATAGAGTTCAAATGGGATTCATTGTCTGAACAGGAACACTGAACACTATTTTGGGTCTTGCTTGTGGGCAGAATGCATATTTCAATTAGTAAAGCAGCAAGTGGTCATTGAGCACTGTGTGTGCCAGGGCCATGCAAAACCTCATGAAGGATGCCAAGAAGGGTCTGCCCACCAGGAGCCTCTAAAGTGGTTAGGAGGCACAACTAACGCCCACAGAATAATTAGGAATAATTGAATACCACTAAATGGTACTGACTCAGACTTCAACAGCTGAAATCTGCATGCTCATTGCTCTTCTACCCCCATAATACAACTGCAACTTTAGCTGGAGTCAATCAATAAGCAAAATGGGAAAATACAATCTCTTGCACTGGTCAGATGGTGTGTGTGAGAACAAGATCACTGATCTTAGTAAACTCAGAATGGCTCTTTGCCAAGGCCAGCTTTTTGTATTTGAGTCATTCTACCTTCCTCCATGGCTAATCACTAAGACTCAAGCTCTTTTAATGTATTCAAGGTAAAAAGTTTGAACTTGTTCATGCGCTTTACAACTGGCTTATTCCTTTGAACCTGACCTCTTATTCTTTTCCCACTTAGGTCTCTGACTTGCTCTTCTGTTAGAGTCTTGGTACTCTCTTTCTGGTACTGATGGAGCATTCTTCAGCAGATACAGTTTACATTGACCCATTGGATTAAGTCTGCTCTTCACTTGGGGTAATAAAATTATCTAACCCATTCAAATCTTCAGCCTGTCACCAAAATGCCTTCTTGTAGGGCTAGAATTTCCTTGCAAAAGATATCTGAATTATTCATTCATTCCTTCATATTTTATTTTATCAAAATTTTTGAGGCATTTCTAAATGAGGAATTATGCTAGATATCAGAACTATAGAAACATTGAAGCAAGGTTCTGTGTTTGAGTTTTGAAAACACACTCTGGAATGTTGGTCTAGACTAGAAGCAGGGTGTTTGTGTGGGAGGGTGTGAATGTTTGTGCTGGGGATGGGAGTGGGATGGGTGTCAGTAAGGGCTTCTGAAAAGAGCTGACCCAAGAAATAATGCCTGCTAAAATTGTTGAGTGGCCATGAAGATCTTATCTTCTCACAGGTCCCGGAGGCCCACACACATCTTTGTATTTGCAGATGAGTCACTTCACTCTTGTCATTTCAGATAAACTGTTTGTGAGTAGGTGCAGTGTTAACAGGCATGACCCAACTACATGTTAGCAAAATCAATACATTTATGAAAAATGCCTCACATTTTGCTGAAAGCTTCTGAGAAGACATGAAGGAATGCTAATTCCTCCTAGGGCCAGTATGTATGAATAAGGAAAAAAGGAATTTGAAGAAACACAGAGGTGGTGCACAGTTATCTGCATTTCCTCCAGAAGGAAAACTAGGGTGACTTAGTGCTCACCTCATTTTCATTCCTTTTTACAGGGAGTACAGGCTGTGCTGCCTCTTGAGAAGTAACTGAAAACAGTTGCTTTCAATATCATTTCCAGTTTTTTCACTATTTGCAACAGGAGGTTAAATTCACCTTTTGTTTCTCCATCATATCAGGTGGTACAAATCCTTCGTTTGCAGAATAAGCCTTCTAGAAGGTCTGCAGTGTTAGGCCAAAGAATGCTCCCTCAAAGAGGCCAATGCCCATGTCCCATTCCCTGGAATCTAAGAATGTGTTACTTTTCATGGCAAAAGGAACTTTGCAAATATGATTAAATTAAAGTTCTTAAAATGAGAAGATTTTTCTGGATCATCCGGTGGGCCGAATGCAATCACAAGGGTCCGTACAGGGAAGTAGAAATATCAAAGCTGGAAGGGCTTAAGTGATGATGACAGCAGAGGTGGAGGGATTTGTCTTGAAGATGGAAGAAGGGGCATGAGTTCGTGCCAGTGGCCTCTCATAGCCAGAAATGGCAAACGGCTTCCCTCCAACCCCCAGCAGCCTCCAGAAGGAATACCGTACTGCTAACAGCATGACAAGACATGTTTTGAACTTGTGACCTCCAGAAATATATGGTAAAAAAATGTGTTAAGACACTCAGTTTGTGGCAACTTGTTAAAATTAATAAACCAAGTCACCAACTTCTACTTATTCCACCACGATCAGAATTTAGTCACATGGTCAGCTACTCTGCAAGGGAAAACTGGGAAATATGTTTTTAAATGGGTACATTACCTCCAGTAAAATTGGGATTCTATTAAAACCAGAATTATTACTTAAATAAAAACCCTGAATGGTCTCTACCATAATGATTTCATTTTAGTTCAATTATTTCAGCTGTTGCAGGGTGTTTTAATACCTAGTAACTTTGCTTCCTTTCATTTCTTTTTCAGAATCATTCTATTTCTGCTTGTTTATTCTGCATATGTACTTTATATTCAACTTGTCTAATTAAAAGAATCCTGTTGGCATTACATTCAACTTACAGATTAATTTATAGAGTACTGACTTCATTATGAAGCTGAGATTTTCTATGTAAGTGCCCGGCATGGCTCTCCATTTTTTGTAGTCAATTTATTTCTCTATGTTGATTTTTAATTACTAGTTTGATAGATGAAAATTCTATTTGTTGTAGAATATGCAATAATGATTTTTGAAGACTAAAATAAATGATGTATAAAAGTAGTAGTACACAGAACTCCCTCTCATGGGTGGTCACTTGTGTGGAAATATCCCTGGAGATAGAATCATGAACAGTTCTGTTCACTGCACCTCACTATTGGAGACCACAGTGGAGCTCCTTGTAGACAATAACACCTGAATCCTGTTTATAGTCTGTTGTTATATTGTCAAATACAAGAAAAATTTCTTGGCATATAAATCATTATATATGAAAATTTCATTAGAATGGAGGCCAATTCAATACCACAAGATTCAGAAAAGTGAAAGTTCAACAAACTGAAATAAAGGAAAACACTGATTTCTGAAAAAAACATTGAATTTTAGCTAACTCACCATGTTAGCTAAACCATGTTAGCAGGGGAAACCAAGGAGAAAGCATGAATGTACCCAGATTTCAGTGATCTGTGAGCTCCATCATCCAGAAATGACTATTAAATTCTTTTGCTGCTAGATTAAATTGCCAATCTCTTATCATGACCTCATTGCTTTAGTTTCTGATACTTACTGAAAATTTCTATATAGATAGGATGTATGACTACCTAACCATCTCACATAACCAATCATAAACTGTCTGGTTGAAGTCCAAGTCCACGTTGTATTCACTTCTCCATTTTTAGTTGAAACAAAAAAAAAGAACCTATGTGGATTAGGACCATCAAGCATGGGTTTCACCTCCTCAATCATGCTGTGTTATTTCTTGAGAGAATTGAGCACATGGAATTATAGGCCATCGCTTAGATGAAATAAATAAGAAAAGCAATTGAGGAAATCCTTTAAAATGATTAGCAGTTTATGGGAAATTAGGACTATAAATTGAATTCTTTAATTAGTATGCACAAATAGGAAAGGAAAAATGGGCCTAGACCAAGGGAAGATTTTAGATACCAATTCTAGCAGTTTACATCAAAAGAGTACCACCGTCATTGAGAACATTTTTAAACTTTAAAAATGTTTTTGTTACTGTGTCATAGTTATACATAATAGTGGGGTTCATTTTGACATATTTATAAATGCATATAAATTAATTTGTTCCCCTTCAATCAATCCCCAGTACTTCCCCTTTCCTTCCCTCCTTCCTCCTCGATCTCTTCCTCTGTTAGTCTTCCTCCTATTTTTTATCTACTTTTAATATGTTCATTGTAGTTGTACATAAAAAATGGAATTCAATATGATATATTTGGATGTGCACAAAGCATCATAATTTGGTCAATTTCATTCTATAGTTTTCCTTTCCTTTCCCTTTATCTCCTCTTCTATTACACTGTTCTCTCTTCTATTTTCATGGACTATGACTATGTGGATTAGGACCATCAAGCATGGTCCCTTTGGAAAAATTCCTTATTTCTCTCTAACTTCTGCTTTTGAGTAGAAACATTCAAACTCTGACTTTCTGAGTCTGGCTTATATAACTTAGCATGTTGTTCTCCAGTTCTATCCATTTACCAGCAAATTATATAATCGCATTCTTCTTTATGACTGAGTGGAACTCCATTGTGTATTTATACCACATTTTCTTTATCCATTCATCTGTTGACACACAGGCTGGTTCCATAGCTTGACAATTATGAACTGTTATAGTGGAATGCAGGTATCACTGTAGTATGCTGAATGCAGCTCTTTTGAATAAATACTGAGAAGTGGAATAGCTGGGTCATAGGTTTCCATTCCTAATCTTTTAAGTAGTTTCCATACTGCTTTCCAAAGTGCTTGCACTAATTTGCAGTACCATCAACAATGTGGTACTCACCAGCATTTATAAGAATTTTCCAGTTGTATTTGCAAGGGAAATAACATACTCAAAACAGGAAAAGATAGATTGGAGGGGAAGGGTATCTACATTGATAACAATATTTTATAATTTCATGAAGGAAGGGAAACAGTAAAAGAAACAGGTCCCTGGGTGGTAAACACTATTTCTTTCAGACTTGATCACCTGACACTAGCTACAGGCACTGGGCTGAGAACACACATAGAACATTACAGATCCAGTTTTGGAAAGGATGATAAAGGACTTCTGGAGTGATCCATCTCTTTTTCATGCTTAATTCCTTTTTGTAGCAGCCTTACACAGTTATTACTGAATCTGAGCTTGTAAACCTTCAACTGTGGAGTACGTGTTTTTTCCAAAAGCAGTGTATTTCATCTTTGGTGAGCTCTGGCTATTACATTTTCCTGTATAATTATCCAAAATGTGTTTTTCTATAGTTTTTGCCCATTACTTGTTATCCTATTCCTTAGGGAAGAGTGAGAAATCCAATCTTTTTCTAAATAATAATTCTTCAAGTCCCTTAAAGTTTCCACACATTTCCACAATGAAAACAGCTCCAGGTGTGTTTAGCTACCTAACTCCAGTTCCTTCAACTGCCTGTGACAAGATTAGAGGTCATATATCTTCATCTTCCCTCCCTTGTATAAGTGTGGTTGAGTTTCCCTCTGCTGTTCAAGGCAACTAACACAATAATTCAGGTGTGAACTGGATCTGAGTGGAGCATACTTCCTACCTTCTAAATTCTTGCTTTAAAAAGTGTGTCCTATGACCTAGCAGGATAACCAAGCCCTACCCCAGACTTATGAGACTGGAATTGGTTAGAAGTAAAACTCCACAGCCCTAATCGAGACATACTGAACTAGAATTTGTATTTTAATGAGATCCCAGGTGATTCATATTAATATTAAAGCCTGGGAACACCTTTAGATCAGGTCGGCAGCAACTTTGAATCATTTTGAAGGAGAGTTTATTGGAATACTTATGCCTGGGTCCATCCTGAAAGGTGAAAGTGAGGTACAGCCTGGGAAAAAGAATTGCTTACAATTTCAGAACCACCATTAGTCTTTAAACAAGGCAGGCTAAAATCTATGTTTTCAGCAACTACATCATGGTATGCATATATTTAACTGGTAACCCAAATATTTTTGCAGGTGCTATTGCTAAATTTTGATGCCCCGATTTTATAAGGAAAAAATTGGATTTTTGAATTGAGTTCATAATCTTGCATTTATCTGGTAAATTTTATTAAATTAGATTGACTATCGTTCTGATTTAGAATAAGACAGAAGAAAAAATAATTGTTAGAAAAATCAGAGATAATAAGTATGTCAAAGGATTAGAGGATTTAGAAATAAAATGGAGCCCCAGAAATTTCTATGGTAAAGAAGTAGAAGCATCTGTTTATCAAATTGAGTAAAATAAAAATTTAAAGTTGCACAAAGCATCCTCATTAGTAAAGTTTCAGAATATAGTAGACAGATTCATTGCAATTTTTAAACTTATTCAGCTTTCTGATTTGTTTCAACATATTCCTAATGATTTTCTAAAATCAAGATAATAGTCATGAGTGACAAAGAAGATCTCTACCAACTCCTCACAAGCTGATTCTTAACTCTCCATTCAGTGTTGGCAAGCTGGTAAACCAGAATCAGCATGGGTGGTGGTGGTAGAGTATTTATACCCTGAAATTCACAAAGTATACAAATAAGTTCACTCCTTCCCTCTAGTACTGATTGTTAAACCCTTATCAGCACATCACTGGAAAGAATAAGATCATCAATTTGGAAGTGCCTTTCCAAATAATATTAGAACACAAAGCAAACTCACCTGGAAACATCAATTCTTATCCTTTTATCAGAGTATTGAACAGTAGAAGCAACAAATGGGTATGTCATGGAGCAAGAGACCCACAATTTCAACAAAATGAAATTCAATTTTCATCTGCTAAGCATTTGTGCTGTTTCCCTTGCCGCCTGGAAATTAACATAATACTTGGCAATCACAACCTAATATTAGGCAATTACAACACCTTGACATTTTATTAATATAATAGAGAACAAATCAGAAGACTCACCCAAACTAAACTTAGAAGTCATGATCACTAGGATATCAAAATCTATAACCTATGAAAATGCATTATTTATATTAATATGCAGTTTGTTTTTTTTTAAAAAAAGATCTTGTATTTAATCTGGTTATACCATATGACAAAGCCCACTAAGATTCACTCCACCAGATGCCTGGATTTTAATTACTACATATAGGCTTGAAGGCATACTTGGGTCTTTTTTCATTGTAGAATGTTGAGTCAATGTTTTGTAAATCAAATTGTTCAATTTTTATTTTAAGGCAGTGGCAGTGTCTAAGCTTACTTTTATGAAAAGAAAAATAAATTTAAACTTTTTGTAGAGTATTCATAAGGATTTAGATTAAAATCTGCTAATTCACTAGGAACAGAGAGAATAGAAAGCAGAAACAAGAAAGATTTCAGAAAGACTCTCTTATGAAAACAAGTAATCAGAGAAGAAAGGATTTTATCTCACACCTCTGCTCAGAATAACGTTTTATCTGTACAGAATAAACAAGCTGATTTAATCCCACAAGGCAAATTCTCTCAGATTCATGGCAGGGGGAGCAATAAACAGAATGGACACAATATTTTTAACACATCAGCAAATTGTAAAAGAACATTCATTGTGTTGAAAGAGAAAAACCACGTGCAGTTCACATGTTATGTACAATGAATAGTTCCAGTTGTTTATACTTGTGTTCTCCCATAGAAAGTACCACATCGTGTGGTTAGGAATGTACCATACCATCAGGATTAGGCATAGAGACACTACCCAAGAAAATAAAATTGGGGTGACTGACCCCAAGGCATCCCCTATACTTGCCTGGTGCTATAGTTTGAATCTGAAATGTCCCACAAAATTAAATGTGCTAAATGTTTGGTTGCCATCCTATGGTGCTTTTGAGACGTGGTAGAATCTTGAGGAGGTGGGACCCAGTAGTAGGAAGTTAGGACAGTGGTGACATACCCTTGAATGGGCTATTGGGATCCTGGCCCCTGTCTCTTTGCTTCCCACCTGCTAGTGCACAGCCTCTTTCACTATGTGCTTCCACTATGTGTGGTGTGACTATGGACAAGACCCCCACAAACCATGAGCCAAAATAAACCTTTCCTCCTTTTAAGTTGTCACAGGGACAAAAAGCTAACATACCTGGTGACCATATTCTTATTAAATCTCATTCTTTCTTGGTATAACAGAGGGAACTGTATCATTTTAATCTCTGAAGGTTAAAGAGAAGGCTAAGAGAGTTTAAACCTCTTGCCTTGGCATCTGATAAGCAAGCAGGAGGAATGAGAACTAGAAGTGAGAAGACAGGTTCAGCAACGCACTATCTCTGTGCCTTCTGCTCTGCTCTCCTTGTTGCATCGCTCAGCCATGCACTCATTCTGCTCTTCATCCACTTATTCTTTCTTTTGTATTATCATTCCAAAAATAATTCCTGAACATTTACTACATGCCCAGAACTGTTCAGGGCTCTAAGGATTTAATGGTGAGAAAGACAAAAGATCTGCTTTTGTGGAACTTTAATTAAATAGAAAAGACAAGTCGTTATTAACCCAATTACAAAAAAGGGACTAGCTGTGCATATCCCTTCTAGTTCTCATTTACCTCCAATGTCCTTGCCTTTTTTCCCCTCTTTCTGCCTAAGTGCATGAAAATTAGAGGGGAGGGGACAGACTGGAATCAAAAGAGGTGATTTCCTTCCTGTGTTCTGAATCTTTTACTTTTGGTCTAGAGAACTTACTTTTTGATTTGATGTTATTTTTTTAAAATTTCCAGATGAATGTCACAATTAGTATTATAACATACAACTTATGTAACATTGTTGATTTTGCAAAGTACTTTCATAACCATTATATTTGACTCTTAAATCAATACTGTAAGGTGAATGATCCGTTTTATGGAATAGAAAATCAAGGTTCTAGGGGTATAAATTACTCAGGTCATTAGTGGCAGAACTGACCCCTGAACTCTACCACCTGATTTATAATGGCTATGGGCACATCCTAGATTTACACCTGTTTTTGATTAGATGATGCCTTCTAGATCATCTATTATGCTAGGAAAAATGGTAAAAGCCATAGTTGTGTTCATATTTTGCCTTAGTAACCCATTATGAAGCAATATTAGATTTTATCTTAGCTGTTTTCAGGAAAAGGTGTCACACTAGGGTGTTCCAACTCTCGAATGCATTTGCCAAGTAGCTTTGTAGAAACTGTATACTTTTGATTTGCTTGCCAACACTGCTAGCTGGAAGTCTGGAAGAGGAGCCAGGAAAGAAAAGATCAGGGTGAGAGTTTGGATAGTAGAGCTAGAAGCCTGAGGTGCCCACCCAGGTGTGAGTTCCATGATGTAAAAATAAATAAAAATTGGGAAGAAAGTAAGAGAGGGAATGAGAATACAAGGATCCCATGACCAAGCACAGTGAATTAAAGTATGAAAGAACAAACACTTGGCAGACTGTTTTCCAGGTGACATCACCAGTGCAGCCACACAAGGTCCTTGCTCAAAATGCCCCCATATTGGTAATGTTCTGTTGTCACCATCTTGAAATTATTGATAATTACAGTGTTTTCTTTTTCTTTTTCTTTTGAGTGAAGTCCCTTGGGGCAAGGGAGGATATATACACACAAAAAGAGGAAAGAGGACATATATGCAATACGTATGCCCTCAATTTCTTTCTTTCACATACAGAATTCATTAGGGTCAATGAACAAAGGGTGTCCATAAACTCTGACTGTTCATTGAGTACAATGTGTTCCATAGGCTCAGAGTGCCCCAAAGCATATAGTGCTCAGACAAGATTGGGCATGTTCAGGGTGGTATGGTGGTAGATTCCAAGCTTGGGAGAAGTAAGCATGTTATTGTCTACCACTAAGTGGTGATGATGACACATTCCATTCTAATAAGAACTTGCTTTGAATTCAGAATAAAGGCAATGGCATTCTAGGAAGCATGATTAACCAAGGAATTCTATCCTATTCCTTCCTTCTCTTGTTACTTCCTTGTATTAGCTAACCACTTATGCTGAAAATGCTGACCTAAAGGATAAGAAAAGATAGGGCAAGGCACAGTTTCTTATCATTTCATTTCTTTCTTTCTCCATAGTAACTTGAAGATAGAGAGGTTAGGAAGAATGCACATGCATAAAAAATGAATGAAAAAAATGCTGATTTGTTTTTGTGTAGTGTTTTCCATTGTTTTGATGAGAACAAAAGATATATTCATGTACCAGAAGCACCATATGCTTTCTTTACATCAAATAAAAAGCATCATGACAAGTTGAAAGAAAGACCATGGAAGAAAAAAAGCTTTATATTATATTCTTGTCCACAGTTTATTTTCTGTTTTTTGAAAAAAAGTTTCTTGTATTTTCAGTTTGCCCTGGGCCTTACGAATGAGCTTTGCCTGCTTCTTCCAGATATGGCAGAGAAATCTTCAACAACAGGGTAAGCCACAAAAGATCAGGGAGGGAAGGGGAGTTGGTGATTCTGAGTTTGGATCAAACTAGGCAAAACTCATTAAAGTAAGGACCAGGTGAAGTGATCTGGAGTCCAGGTGGATAGTGGACTATGCTGATATAAACAATAACTGGCCTCAGAGAAATGTCCTTTTCTGTGAAGTTTTCTAGTCCACTTTCTGGCCCTTAGTTGGTTTCTATGAGAACCTGGAAGGAAAAAGTCATTTAGATGACTGGAAGAGGAAATGACACATGCTGGCAGCTGGAAGAATCAGGTGCTGTGAGGCACAGTGTCTGAGTGAGATACTTCCTAATCTCCTGTCAACTTCTCAGACTTTCGTTGCTGGACTAGTACTCTAAATTCTCCAGGGTCACCAAATCATGTTTTATGTGTTTTCAAATAGTTCAGGGAAAAAAATTTTCTTTGTACCAGATGTCTAAGCAATAAGAGACCAGCCTAGGGTATATGGTACAGTGAAACAGAAGAGCAGAGATGTTACTGGAGATTGACTTTGAGCCTGACCCGGGCAGCAGCTGGCACACATGATCACAAATGCATCTACATCTCACAATTCTATTGCCAATGTCTACTAAATGAAGTGAGGTTCACAGGCATACAAAGACAGAATGCTCTCTGCTTTTAACTCTGAGGCTGTCCCTGCAGAGGCTGATAGAAACACCAAGAAGCACATTCTTCTCTTCTGCATGCTAACACATTACCAGCAGGGAGAGTGATGTGTAGTCATGCAAAACAACTCATAGGGTCAACTGACCTTAATGTCATTCATGTCAATGTTGTGCTCTAGCATTGATACTTACAACCTTCTATCTATCTATCTATCTATCATCTATTTATCATCTATCTACCATCTATCTAATGTATAAGAATTTCCATTGAATACAGGAACTTAAAGGGTTTTAGAATGACAGGTCCTTTCCCCACCCTCATTTGTACTTGCAGGTTGGATACTGCCCCTGCAATGGTGTGCTGAAGTAGGAAATACATTGAATTTAGAATCAGAACTCGCCACTAAGGAACATGAAGTTACTTAATATCATGGAGCTTCCTCTATTAAATGGAAAAAATGCTTCTAGCCTCTATATGGATTATGGCTTTATTGGTGATTGTTATGAACTGAATGATTATGACCTTCAAAATTCATATGTTGAAGGCCTAACTCCAAGTGTACCTTTATTTGGACTTAGGAATCTTTCGGGAAATAATTAAATGAAGACATAAAAGTGGGGTCCTGATCCAATAGAATCAGTGTCCTTATAAGAGACATCAAAGAGCTCTTTTGTTCTCTTTCCTTATGCATCCAGAAAAGGCCATGTGAGGTCACAATAAGGTGGCCCTCTACAAGGCAGGAAAAGAGCACTATATGCCAGTACCTTGATCATGCATTTCCAACATCCAGAACTGTGACAAAATAAATTTCCGTTAACTGATCCAGTCTGTTATATTTTGTCATAGCAGCCCAAGCAGACTAATATATTATTAGAGGCTATGCAAGTGTTAATTATCATTATTATGGTTGGTTGGTACTTAATACACTTCTATTGAATTGTTGAATCTTCAAGGAAACCTGATGGGAAGGCTCCACGGATCATTACTCTCACCAAATTTTCATCCTTGACTTGGCACTGGATGTCCTGCCCAGTGACTGGAACATCCTAGCTAATTCACAAAACAAATTTGGCAATCTCAAGACTGACTGAGAAGTGTGTTGGGACATGGCCAGCTGCAAAAAAAAAAAAAAAAAAAAAAAATTTTTTTAAAACCCCCCACCAAGGACATATTTAAAACTTAAAGAAATTCCTACATCTTACATAATTCACAATAGTTCACAGGTATACTTTTAAAGTTTTAATTACTTTAAAATAGTTTTTAAATTGGTGTCTCAATTTTTGTGAATCACACAAAATTATATTCTATATTCAAAAAATTAGCAAACTATTAAAGGTAATAATTAATGCTTAGATGATGTCATAATCTCTATAATGTACTTCCTTATTCATTATTGCATTTGTTTCTCTCAA
Organism: Sciurus carolinensis; assembly: GCF_902686445.1. Lineage (NCBI taxonomy): Eukaryota > Metazoa > Chordata > Mammalia > Rodentia > Sciuridae > Sciurus > Sciurus carolinensis. The sequence goes on along the minus strand of NC_062219.1, from coordinate 75,484,844 downwards.
TAACTGTGTAGGACTAGCAATTATTATTGTACCTGTTTTATAGTGAGAATAATGGGTTTAATATTTTATTATGAAGAAGAATCAATAGGTCTAGAATTTGAACCCAAGTCTTCTAACTTCAAACTTCAGGAAGTTCAATAAAAATTGTAATTCACATTGAGATACTAGATATCAGAGACAGAACTGACCCAGCATTCAGGAAATGTGGATTCTAGACCCAGTTCTAAGACTATCTAAACTAACCTCCCTCTTTTTCTCTGGGTTGTCTCTTCATCCACAAGGAACCGTGATTCCATAGAACAACTTTAAGTCATCTTCCATCCTTAATAACTTTATTAGTTTAAAGAAAAAAAAAAGCAATTGAGCAGTATTGAAAAGAAATGTTCCTTCAATGCTCTCTGTTTTAGAAGATGTGTTTTATGTTTGGATTATGGGAGGTGGGGGCAACTGGGGTCAGCCAAGCCAGGGCCAGGACAGTCCTTCAGAGAAGAGGACTGGAAAAAAGTACACTTTCCATTCAACACAAGTCCCTCAGGAAAAGAGATCCTTCTGGTCACTAATTGTCCCTTCCAGCAGGGATTTATTGCAGATCCGCAGTGAAATGTGCTGTCATTACACACCCAGCACTCAGTACACTCTGCAGAGCCTGAAGATTGGAGGGGTCTCCTCTAGGAGGGGAAGGTGATATCCAAGTGCTGGTTTTGGAGGGGCCAGAACCTGCTCCACATGCATTGCATCACTGAGTGCAGCATACTTAGTAGTCATAGAAAAGTCCTGTAAAGTGCCTTTACTTCTCACATAAATATTTCAAATGTCATGTTTGGAGAACAAAAGAAAAAAAAGAGGAGGATCTTTGCCTTTCAAATTTTGGTGTGAACTCTGTGAAATTCTCCTCACTGATATTTCTAAGGAAGATTTGGCTTCTTGGACCCCTTTGACTTTTCTCTATACTCTTTCCTCTTCCCAATACTGGGGGACTTCTCCATACTGAAGATCAGGCACAGCACTATGAAAGGAAGTCATGGTAGGGAGTTAGGTTTCCTCTAGTCCCCAGGCATAGAAGGTGTAGCTATATGTTTCTATAACTGTGTTGTTGTCCTTTGATTTGTGCAGCAAATATTTATTGAACAGTTGCTATACAACAGGCTCTGTTCAGTATATTAGTGGAAGAAAAGTGAATAAGACACCATTTCTGTCTCAGTTCACAGTATTAGTGGGGACAGACAACTACAAAAAGTAATATAACAAAACATTATAACATGTGCTTGCAGAAGCATGCATGGTCCAGAGTGGACATATAGGAGGGAGCAGACTGCTACCTGAAAGTAGAAGTGATTCTAGAAAAAAAGCAGATGACAAATGAACTGGAATTTGAAGGAAATGTTTTACATCTGAAGAAAGGATGAGGAAGAGGAAGAAATTTCTGGAGAGAAGACATTCACAAGTCATTTCAAGGCAGAAGGTGAGAAAGAATAAGGTCCCTTATGGTGCACACGAGCTTTATTGTGTGCCAGGGGCCCAGGATTTATGTGAGCAGGGGTGGTGTCCCTCTAAAAGCTGGAACAACAGCCAGAGGGTGAAGGGGTAGCTAGTGTGCTGTGTGGGTCAAGGGCCTAAATTCTCCTGACAGGCAAAGTGAATCTACTTTCTGGATTATAATTCTGGCAGAAGTGGAGAGGATGGATTAGAGGGAAGAGAGGCTGGAGGTAGGATGAATGGTCAGGAATCTGTTTTGCAGTATACATGCAAAGAAGGGACACATGTGAGCCAGAATCGACAGGACTTGATGTCCAGCTGGGGACACATCCCACACAATAAGCAGCTACATTCATGAGTCAAGCAGATGGGCTTGGGAATGGCCACTGGAGAAGAGGATGCTGAGCCATGCCTGCCCATTGACTGATGAGATAACAGCACTAACCAGGCTGTTTGTTGGTATTGAGACCTGGGTGGGAGTTGGGGCAAGCAGGAAAGCTGGGGTAAAGCAATTTCTCTGCCTTCAGGAGCTTGTCCTCTACCTCACAACTCAAGGACTGGCTTACAGTTTGTGGACCAGCAGCACGTGCCTCCCATGGCTGTTTGTTATGCAACACTTTGACTGTCCCAGATTACTGATGCTGCTTTTTCACAAGATTGCCAGGCTAGTTGTTATAAATTAAAGTTCTAGAAGCACTGCCCTTGGATAATTCTTGGAACCTTCTCAGTTGTCAGGAGAATTGTCAAGGGAGTGATAAGAAGAAGAAAAAAAAAAAAAAACTACAAAGCATAAATAAAAGTGCTGAAGTTTTGAATTGTTAATCACAAGATTTCAGAGTCAGAAAGTCCTATTTCTCTTGGTTCTGAAGTTTGTGCTTAATGGGAATTATCTAACCACTAACCTTGACCCTCTGATCTTTCTCACATTTTATATTTCCACCACTATCCTTTTTTTACATGTGAGTCTTAAAGGTACTTAGAATAGCACAAAATGAATAAAGCTACTTGGGGGCAATTAAGATAAATAAGTCTGTGGCATCTTTATGAACTCAGTATTCCTGGGATTCAAGGAGCTGGTGTATATAGCTTTTACAGACTTGGGTTAGAGAAGAGAGAGATTCCTGGGGATGAGTCAGGGTCACATGGTCCTTGAACAGCTCCAGGCTTGGAGCTGAGACTGTGGCACTGTGAAATCTCCTGTATGCCACAGAAACTCTTCTTTGCTCCAGACATGAACCTAGGAGGTGGTGGGTCTTTCCTTTTCAGTCTCTCATCCACTTTGTTAGTATGAATTTATTATAATGAAAACTTGGTGCAGATCTGGAAATCAATAAACAAATAAATAATTTTTGATTGAAATTATAAAGATAATTCAGGCCAATACCAGAAAAGAAAAAGACTGAATATACTTAAAGAACTTAAAGCAGATCAAGATAAAGAACAGAAAATGTTGCAGTTCACAACTTGAAATGGCATCCGGGTCTAGAAACAAGCATAATTTAAACTTTGATACACACCATCAAACTCAACACTTCCAAACCCATGATGTATTAGTTGCATCAAGCATTTAGTGGGAGGTAGATCACACTCAATTGCCCCGTGATAACTAGAATCGCTGCATGTCAGAGCAGAGAAGTGGCAGAGATGAATGCACTAACTTTAGAAGCACCAAAGTGATGCAGTCTAAACAAATCACAGATGACTTCTAGTGACAATGTTAAGTTGTTTTTCAAGTACATAATGAATGATAAGGGTATTTTGTTCTAAACTATTCTAGTTTCTAGGAGTCACAGCTATAAAGAGAATCTATTGTTCGGAAGCAGAACAAAGACTTTGAAACATTCAGAAATCACACAGTCCCTAAACTACTCTGAAAGGGGGGCTATTTTACATACTGAAATCACTTGGAGTGTTTTTTAATCATCCTGGGAGACTCTGATACAGACTGTCATCCTGGCTGCCGCTATTTGTTTAGGCAAGTTACTTTACCTCCGTTTTCACTTCTGTGAAATGAGAAGCATCTTCAAATGGACTCAGTGGTCCATCAAACCAGCCCATGTTCCTGGGTATTCACTCAACAGGCATGCTCACTGGCCTGCAGAATCTCTTAGTTCTTTGACCTGTGGAGTTCAGGATAACATGGTAGCAAGTGTCAAATGGAAGTTCCTAACTTCTTTTCAACCTCATACCAAAATCGAAAAGGTGTGGTGATGGAGCAGTGAAAGTGGTGATTCTCATTACCTCATTTTACCTACTCACTTGACCTGTGCAAAGGGAATAACAACCAGTTACTCCAAGTCTCATTAACTTGAGTTACAGATGAGGTACAGTTGCTACCCCAGATAGAATGCATTTACTAGCACAAATAGAACAATCCTTTCCCACTGGCAATTATTCTTATTAGATTTTCATACCCAAAAGTCAGAGAATATCAGATATAGTTGCATTTAGGGTTCAGTCATGTGCATGTTGCCTTGGTACTGCATCAGTTCTATGACTGCTGTAGTTTTCCACAGAAAGCTAGGGTATTCTGTTATCCCACAGGAGGTATTACCATCTGATGTCTTAGATGAAATCATATTGCTAAGAACTGGTAGAAAGGAAGTAGCTGGTCTCCGGAAGACTTCCCTATGACTTGTAAAGTACGTGGATCCAGGATGTGTTTTGGGGATAGCCCCCAATTCCATGAGAATGGGGCATACCAAGGGCATACCACTTCAGAGGAGTTCCTGGGTTTAGAGTTATTGGAACGTATTAGAATATCACCACTAAAGTGAAATATAAGTCACTTATGCTTCTTAACCTAAGAAAGAGGCACATTGTTTTAATGAATCTTCTATTTTGGAAGCTATGTATTCCACTTTCTACAATTCATTTGTGCCTCTCTGACTCACTTTTTAAGAACATGAGCTTTGAGTGTGATCCAAGCATGAGGAGGTTTTGCAGTTGCTCCAGGTTGTAGTACAAGGGGTTCTCCCTTATGATTTAGCAAAGTCTGTGTTCATCAAAATGCCTGTGGGCAGGTTAACACTCTGTATGAATCCTATGGCAGGTCCTGATAGAAGAATCACAGCACACAGTTCTAGAGTTTTAGAACAAAGTAATATCTTCTTCAGAAAATATTTTCTTTGATATTTTTGTACTCGATCTTGGGACAGAACTTGACAAAACTGTCTCATGGGGCATTCTCTAAGATTACTAAGAAGTAATATTTTTTGGCTTTCAGTTACAGATAACTTTTAAAATATCTTGGTAACATTTCAAAATGGATTTGCTACAAAGTTACAGACCCATTAGGATGTGGCTTTGAAGGTTGGTGGGCAAGAGACATCTACCTGGTGGGAAGGACTTTGGGTTGATACATCTGAGTGTCCTCTTTACCTTTAAAGCAATAACTAGAGATATGAATGTGCATGAATTTGTGGGTGATGGTTAATGGTTTTCCTGAATTGTTAGGGACTTGAAAGGAACAATTAATGGAGGATGACTAACAAGGAAGTTAGAGAAAGTTGATAGTTGATAAACCTCTCTGAATGGCTCAAGAGAGTGAGGATGTCATGAATGCTCACCAAAACATCCCCTTTGTAGAGGAGGTTCTCAATCACTGGAGGAAAAGACAATCCATTCTTTGTATTTCTTTCAGAGACATTTCCCACCCACCCCAGTGCTTATTCATTTGGATCAAGATGGTAGTTGAATAGGACATTTTGCATAGACTCAACTACTCGGACTTCCTTGTAATGTCTTTGGGAAAACAGTTTTCAAAAATCTACCTTTGACTGAAATGATTAATCTAATAATTAAGGGAAATAAAATGTTCCTATTATATAATGGTAATGAGTATTACTGAAGCCAGGACATCTTGTGAGACTGCTCTTAGTATTTTTATGTCCACTGTTGGCATAATACCACTGAGGTCTAGAATCATTCAGGAATGCAAATTTGGGTGAGTATGTTAGGTTAAGAAATGAGGGCAAAGAAAATGGAATTAGAAATGGGTGAAAAAGTCTACTATGTTTTTTGAGTTAGTGGCAGAAATGAGGAATATCTGCTTTCTTGCTCAGTTACACGTACATTTATTTTTGTTAAAGAATCATTAACACACATTAGATTTTCTCACCATTCCCTCCCTTTTAGACTCTCACTTGCTAGTCCCATCTGAGCCTTAGCATCCTCTGTGCCTATGGCCAACAAACTTTCAAATACCTAAAATCTCTGGCTCCTTTTGCTCCTTCTCAACTTATATGTAATGCACCCCTTCAGAGAGTGGAATCTAGCTTTATGAAAGGTTAACAAAAAGGAAGTGGCTGGATGTCACAAATGTTAAGTGTGAGGGAGTTAATTCCTAATGGTGAAGACTTTAACCAAAGGAAGATATTGGACAGGAGAGGTCCAGGCAAATAAATAGCACTATGTTTCTGAGTTCTTAGGAAGAATTATCTGTGACTTACAAGATACATGCTTCCAGAGTGTGGGGGAGAAAATCTTATGAGAATTCAAGAACATGCCACTTGTTGCATCTCCACAACTGACTGACAGTTCTGAGTTGTGGTTTTGCTGCACAGCCTGTCTGAAGTCATGCTGCACAATTGAACAGAAATGTTTTACCTTTTCATGACTCACTGAGAAGCAGTGACCAGCATGGTAAACTATCACCCCATATTGTTTCCATTTAAAAGATTATTAGTTTTTAGTTTGCATTTGACATATAACATTTGTATATATTTATAAATTACAATGTGATATTTTGATTCAAGAATATATGGATCATGATAACTGAGTAATTAGCACATTTGTCACCTTAAACTTTTACCATTTCTTGTGTTGTGTACATTCAAAATCCTCTCTTCCATTTTGAGACCCATAAAGCCTTATTGTCACGTATCTTCATACCGCTGTGCCATAAGATACCAACCACTCCAGAGGAGCTCTTTTCTCAAAGTGAAAATATAGACAGCAAAGCAGGTAGGAAATCTATGAAATAGGCACCAAGGTAATTAAGACATGAGATCAATGGCATAAAGCCCTCCCAACTCCTTCCCTCAAATGCACACAAACTTATTGTGACTGCCACTCCTTACCATTGTCTCCTCCTCCAGTGAAATCTGTGATGCTTCCTCTTCTCTTCAGCCAAGAGAGAGAAACTAGGAAAAAGAATTCAAGAAGAGGCTTGCAGGGAGAGTCTCTGGCATCCTTGGAGTCATTCTGCATCATTTATTACCTTATCTGCTTACACTCAGTGGCATTGAGGGCAGGGAACTGGCCTGACCTCTTTAAAGGCATCTTGCTTCTAGGACCTTCAATGCTCAGGGCAGAAGGAATTTAAGAAGGGCTGGTGGGGTCAGGAGCATCAGATACAGAAGACTGTGTCATATAATTACATACTTCAAATGATCATTAAGAAGTTGATGAAACTACTGACATGCTTTAAGACAGGTGATTCTCTGAGATTCCAAAATCATAACCTAAAAATGTCAAAGAAAGTGGTTTTAAAAATTGTAAGATGTTCAATATTGAACATCTGGTCTTTTAATTTCAGCAGTCTATTTACAGACTCATTTAATGTTCCAGGTAAATCTTAAAAGACAAAGAGTTAGCCCTGAAAGTTAAGGAGCTGAATACAGAAAAGCAAATGTGATATCCACAAATCTCATTTGAATGTTTGACTGAAGTTTCACATTAGAACACAATATGTAAAATGGGTCAGGGGACTTGTGACTTGCATTTTGGTAAGGTCTCTTATCTTATTGATGATGAGTGTCACTTTGTAAAATTAGAATTGGCATCACCCTTTCCAGACCTGAAGTTGTTTAATGTCTTATGAACTAGAAAGAGGTTCACATTTCCTTCAGGATTAAAGACCTATAGATGAGGAACAGAGGTTGTCAAAATTAGGTGATTAGAACAAAAATTATTTAAAGAGGGGAAATCTATATTCAGAAATCTTATCATTTAAACTATTACTATGGCTTAATATCAAACATCTGACAGTAAAAAGTGAAAATTTAAAAGTGTGATCATCTTCAGAGTTTATTACATTTTAATATTAAAATCAAACAATTGTAATACACAGTTTTGCTAGACTGAGTTGTATCTCTCCAAGTTCATCTAAAGGCCTTGTCCACTGAGACAAGGTTTCACAACAAATGGAGGTGCAAATGATTGCCAGCATATTCGTTCTAAACATTTGCTGGCATTCAAATGTCACAACTGGTGAATAACCTGCCAGACAAGACCTCAAATCCTATTCAATCCATTTTGAGAGATGTGGTCTGGAAGTCACCTGTATGTAAGCCCAACGGACTCTGGGATGTTCCAGATTCCCTCCTAGCAGTGAAAAGATCGGGTGGGGAGAGATAGAGAGGAGCACACCTGTCGTCGGTGGCAAAGGTGCCTGGCAAAAGATATCATGAAAATCTTCAGTTTACTCCTGGTAAAGGCTGAATAAAGGAGATGTTTGATTTGCTCAAAAATAGAAAGGTGGATGGGTGGATAGATATTTTAGAATAAGGAAAAAAAGTGAAGTAGAGTGCTTTTATCTTTTTCAAAATTTTTTCTTATTTCATAATATACCTCTCTGAAGTTGAAATTGTTCAATAGATGATCTGATGTTCAGAAAAAAGAATGTTGTGATATATAAGTTTGGATCATATTAAATGAACCCATAAGGAAGGATGTCATCATGTGGTAACATTTTTTACCATTTCTTCTATCCTCTAAGCTCTCCGAAATTGTTTTTTTATTTTTGTTTTTATTTGAAAAGAGAAACCTGTTTTCCTAGATTGACTTGTTATGCACAGAAAAGGATGCAGTGCAAGGCATTGGGAATTTTGTGCCTCTCTTCACTGAGAGGAAACTATTATATGTTTTCACAGAGCTTAAGTGGAGGAAACACCATTATGTGCATATGACTGTATGTATTAAGTACCCAAAGGAATGTGGTCTTCTTTCTGTACTCTTTAAAGGACACTCTTGCCAAATAAGATTTAATAACAAGAGAATAGGGAAAACTTACACAGGTCTTGGAAAAACAGGGGGTTTTGTTGTTGTTGTTGTTGTTGAAATTACATTAGGTTAACCCCAGCCTACACTTAACCCTATGTAGCACACAACTACAGAATCTAACATCTCAAATTGTACATCCTAAGGCCCCCAACACACACAACACCTTGTTCTCATGACCTGCCCAAATGTTAACCTCTCCAATCTTCTTAATTAAAATTCTATTCCATTTGAGAAAACGTGATACCCAGACAAGAAATATTTCATCTTTCCTTTTATTGCTCTGATAAGTACTTCAGAGGTAAAGCTGAAAAATCAGTGAGAGCTGCCTATCACAAAGGCATTTCTGTCAAATTAAATGATTTAACATTTTGTAGTATGACACGAAATTCCTATTTTTAATACTATTGTTGCTAAGTCATATCACCAACTACCAGACACGTAATTGGTTCATTTATAAGTCACCATTCCATGGGTTAAAGATCTTATCTGATGGATTAGATCTACTAAGAAGAGAATGAGAGACATTGTGTGTGCATGTGTGTGTGTGTGTATGTGTGTGTGTTTTAATAGACTTTATTGTTAAGATAAGTTTTAGGCTCTCTTAACAAGAAGAGAAGAAGTTTAGTAAAAATCAAGCAGAAGATATGATTTCCCATATACACTTGACCCTGTCCCATCTGAAACCTCCCCCATTATCACAATCCCCCTCTAATTAATGGTATATTTGTTACAATTGATAAGCCTGTGTTGACACACTGTAATCACCTGAAGCTCATAGTTTACACTAGGGTTTATCGTTATGGTTATTGTGTACATTCTGTGGGTTTGAACAAATGCACAATAACATGTATCTGACACAACAGTATCATACAAAGTAGTTTCACTGCCCTCAACATGTTCTGCGTTTGGCCTAAATTCATCCCTATGCCCTGCTTACCCTTGGAAACCACTGGTCTTCTTAGTATCTCCATAGTTTAGTCTTCTGCAGAATGCTGTATAGCTGGGATCATACAGTATGTGGCTTTTTCAGATTGACTTCTTTCACTTCACGACATGCATCTTAGATTCCTCCATGTTTTTTCAGGACTTAGTAGCTCATTTATTTTAGCAGTGACTAATTTCCACTTTCTGAATATACCATAGTTTATTCATTCACCTACTGAAGGGCACCTTGATTGGCTTCCAGTTTTGGCAATAATAAACAAAGTTGCTATAAACATTTGAATCTGTTGGGACAATACTAAGAAGTACAATCGATTATATGGTGAGAGTATTTTTTGGGGGGTGGAGGGATTGAACTCAGATACTTGACACTGAACCACATCCCCAGCCCTATTTTGTATTTTATATTTAGAGACATGGTCTCACTGAATTGCTTAGTGTCTTGCTTCTGCTGAGGCTGGATTTGAACTTGAGATCCTCCTTCCTCAGCCTCCCCAGGTGCTGGGATTACAGGTGTGCACCACTGCTCCCAGCTGGTAAGGGTATGTTTGGTTTTATAAGAAACCATGCAACTGTCTTCCAGATGAGCTATACCATTTTACATCCTACTATAATGAATTCCTATTGGCTCCACATCCTGTCAGCATTAGGTGCTTCAGAGTTCTGGATTTTGGCTATTCCAATAAATATGTAGTAGTCTCTTATTATTGTTCTAATTTCTTCTCCTGGTAACAAATGGTGTGGGTCATCTTTACATGAACTTACACATCATCTAGTATATTCTCTTTATTGGGCATCTGTTATGGCCTTTGACATTTTTTAATTCATTGATTCTTTTCTTATTGTTGAGTTTTGTTCTTTTCATATTTTAGAAAACAGTCCTTTATCACGTATTTCTTTCACAAATACCTTCAGCCAGCCTGTGACTTGTCTTTTTATCCTTTTGAAAGTGTCTCAGAGCAGAAATTTTAATTTTAATGAAATTCATCTTACCAATTCTTTCTTTGATGGATCATACATTTGTTGTTGTATCTATACTTAGGGTTTGATGGGATGCTCTTGTGGAATAGTGGAGTTTAAGTAGAACTAGAGAACGATTTTCTTGAAGATTTGTGTCTCTATTGATGTTTTACTATCTCAACTTTGAGATTTTCAGCTGGTGTCTTTTTGGTCAGGGGTAAATGTCAAGCATTATCTTATAGCTCTCAAGACAATGAGAGGTTTTGTTACCCAAGAAAACCCTTCTGTGAGGAAACACCTTTGGTACCACAATTCTGTTAAAATTGTTTGAAGTTAATTTTCCATAATGTGTTCCCTCATAAATGTGGATTCTCACCCACTTTAATCTGTTTCCTCATTGACTTACTAATAAAAATGATTTTCTTATTCAATGCTGTAGAATTTATCTTTTTAATTCTTGTGTTATATCACATTCAATTTATATTACTTCGAAAGTGATAAATAATTCACAACATAAAGTGCTATCACAGCACCCCAAATTTCAAATGATATTGCAATTATCAGGTCATCCTTGAGGGATCACTGTAATATTGATTATTATATTATTATGTTTCTGTGGTCCCTAGGAAAGTTTGTCTCATATTTTAAAAATTAAGAAGTGAGAAATAAGTATAGACAGAGAAACATCTAGCACATGGAATTTCCTGGGCCCTTCGTGGCCTCATCCCTTGAGACCTGCTCCCCCACTTATCTTTGCTTTCAATCTCACTATCACCCTTAAGGTATTGATGCCACCTCATAATTATTAATTCAGCCCTCTCAATAAAACTCCTTTGCTTCTAGCTTGTTTGTTAGGCTCTACAAGAACTTTTCTTTAAGTTCAACAGGATCTTCAGACAATTGACCCTTCTAATTTTTCTTACTACATTATTTTCCATTCTTATCCAAACTAGATTTCATTGGCAATAATTTCAGTCACTTTATACCAATAACCTAAACTCCTATGGCCCTCTTTCTGTCACCTTGTCTGCCAAAAACAAAATCTTTTATGAAACCAACTCTGCTTCCCAGGTCTAAAGAAAAAAATCACTAAATAGTTCAGGTGTGGTTGATATTAATTAATGATTAAGTTTGGAAAGGGGTGCTTATCCGCCTTTGATTTCCCTGAAAAGGGATTATTTCTCTTAACATTCCTTACTTATTCTGTCCTGCTCAAAACAATAAGATTACCTTTGATAAGAGCATGAAGAAAGAATCTTGCCTTCTGGCACAGTCCTTCCTACTCTCCTTTCTTGTTGCAATTTGTGCAACTGCTGAAAACATACATTTTGCTCTGCTACAAGCTGTAAAAATTTCAGGGCAGTCTGGACCTTTGTAAAAGGGAGAATATTTTAGAGCACAGAATAGTGTTGTACCTGAGGGTGCCAGTTCCCAGTACTATGAAGAAAAGCCTTTTAAAGTTCCAGTGGTAAAGGTCTATACCACAAGCAACTTGAGAACACTCTGAGCTTTTATTACTGATGGTCCTTTCCTGTCCCCTGAGGTGGCATATTGCTTGTATCACAAATCCAGGTTACTATCCATCTGAGATAGGATCGAAGATATGTATATTAAAAACTCTCATACAGAGACTACTGGGAATTACTGAGGAGACTTCTCCAGAAGATATGAAAGGTAAGAAAATATGGGTTGCAAAAGTGATTTGGTGCTCCTTACTGAACACAATGGATAGAAGTAAGAGACAGGGTAATATAATTAATTTAACTGTTGTTTGGTCTTATATTGTTTAAAACTACTTTTACATACATTATGGTTTGATTCTGAGGTGTCCCCCAAAAGTTTCTGTGTTAATGCAGTGATGTTTGGAGGTGAAATGATTAGACTGTGAGATCTACAATCTAAACAGTTTGAATGAACTAACTGGTGGTAACTGTAGGCAGGTGGGGCATGGCTGGAGGAGGTGGGTCACTGGGGGCATGTCTTAGAAGGGTTCATCTTCCCTGCAGCCCTCTCTCTGCTTCCTGGCCACCACACAACAAAGTTGCTTTTCTCCTTCCTGTCCTTTGGCCAAGATGTCTTGCCTCATCTTGGGCCCAGATCAATGGATTCTACAGACTATGGACTAAACCTCTGGAACTGTAACTAAGTTGTTCTTGTTGGGCATTTTGGTTACAGTAAAGAAAAGCTGACTAACACAACACATCACCTCCTTTAAGTCTAATGTGATATACCCGTAATAAAAGCCAGGTTATCGCCAAAACTGTAAATGATGGAAGTGAAGACTGACAGGTTGCTCTTACTAAGGGACAACTAGGAATCGATTACATTTTGGATCAGTGAGTTAGATCATGTACTTCATTCCTCTAAACCACACTGTTCTTTGCAAGACTAAGATGTGTTACTGAGCTTGACCAATAGTGATGTAAAATCTGAGTGGTATAGTAAGATAAAAACATTTTGAGAACTAATATTATAAAAATGAGCGTGATCAAGCCAATGCCCAGTGTGATACTTTGGCCTTTTAAAAGATCCTTGAAGAATGACTCCATTGGTTTGAAGGAGTAACTTGCTTTTAAATCAAAGGTTTTAAAATATATTTGAGCAGATTCAAAAAATTCTTCCATGTAATAAAAACATCCCTCCTCCAGTTGGCCTGCAGAGTTATTATTATGCATAATTTATATTTCTCTAGGGGATTTTTCTATTTATTGCTCTTAATTATTTGCTTTTCAAGTGCCACTATAGATTCCCTGGGGAAGCCCTTGAGAGAAGGAAGTTGTCACACTGGGGAAGCATCAGCCTGATGGCTCACTGGTACCAAAGTCACTGTCTGCGGGTGACAGCAATTACCCTTCATTAGCCCAGCAGAGCTGGTGGAGGAAAGTTCTTCTTAATGGGCACTTGACATAGGTATTAACTTTGTCTTTTCAAGAGAAAAACTTCTTTTGGGGAGGGTGTACAAAAATGGAAATGGAAAAAAAAATGCAGAGAGTTTCAAGCTGTTTATTATTTCTTTCTTTGTATTAAATAAAATAAAATTTCATTAGATATCCTTGAAAAGAACAATGTGGGCACTGACTAGAAGAATAGGTTGGAAATCCTGAAATCTGGGTTCTGTTACAGGGGAATGCCATTAACCCACCAGGATTTTTGTGCTTTGGAGTTATCATTTGTGAAAGTGTGGGAGGTAGATATGGTAAAAATTTGGACCCAGTTTAGCAATTCTTAGTTCAGTACCATGGAGCTGGAACTGAACAAAAGACACTTTCACTACAGGAAAGGAAAATGCCTTGAAGCAATGTACTCAGGCAAACTAGGTTAAATCCACAATCTCTGCAATTATGCTTTTAGTACTCAGGGAAAGCTGGTCAAGACTCAGTTCTCTTGAACTGTAGGATCCAAAAACTAGTCAGCAATGCAGAAAGATGCTGTAGCTCTGGGGTACATTCTGGGTTGTGATGGTTTGGGGGGAGGGTTTCTGAGATGCAAAGAGGGCATCAATCTGGGTTGTGTATGATTTGTAGCTGTCACTCACTGGCATGTCACCTGGGGACTTCCATACTCTGTCACTGCTAGCGCCTTCCTAGTTGTTAAATATTTTTAATATTTAAGTCTAGTCTGGGGTGTGACTTTAAAGATGGGGGTATTTACTAGCTGTGTGAACTTAACTTCTTTGAACCTGTTTTATTGAGACTGCACATGGGGCCTCTACATTTTTTTTACTAATTCTTATTCCCTGATGTTCCAAACTATGTCTCAAATTTTTATCTTCTGAGGTCCAGGTTCAAAGATAGCTCCCAAAATGTTACTGAATCTACAGTTTATTTTTCTACTCCTATTTGCAAATAACCAAGTAGTCCTAGGAGCAGGCAAGAAATTTTATCAGTGGCCAAAGACTGGAGAAGGGAACTCATCCTCTAAAATTCCACCTTCTCCCTGAATTGGTCTGTGACCTTGGTTTTTATTAGGACCTGGTTATGAAGGGGTGTGGTATGCATGCTGTCATTAGAACTTTTCACTGAGAAGGGCAATTTTCAGGAGTCAGGGTGCCACCTCTCTTCTCCCAATTTTGGACACAGTTGAATCTGTCATGTCTCTAGTGGGTGTGTTTTAAATCATTATCGTGTGATTATAATGAATCCAAAGCTGTATAGAGTGGTGTCTGAACTAGATCAAACTGGTCTGGAGTACCCCTTGCAGTTGGGAACATTGGATAACTCGGTGGTCCACAACTGGGAGCATGTGATTACAAGAATCAAGGCTTTACCTTTTGCAAGCAAGCAGCTTAACTGATAGGACAATAGGCTATCAGTAACTCAGATTCAATTTGGTGATAAAACACCAAATTTTTTTACACCATTGAATATTCTCAGTTGCTATTCTGGTGAACCTGAAAAGTCAAGCTAATGATTATAAGAGAGTAGGCAATTTGAACATGACTTGACTATATTGCTGTACAAATCCAGGATAAAGATACATGCAAAGTTGACCTGGTACTCACATTCATTAAAACCAATAGGTGATTATGCTGGTATGCTCATATGTTGTTTTGTGAAAGCACAACATATTAGTATGGTCAGAACAGTAATGGGAAGTGGGTGGCAATACAGCTCTAAAATTAACCCGAATCATTACATTAGACACTGTTGCTATCGACAAAACCAAACGCAACTTGGTTGGTTTGGGAAGGACTAAACAGTCTTAAAATGCATATTTAGATAAATATTCTAGTAGTAAAGTAGTATGCATGTGTGTGTGCCTGCATAAACACATTGTCAAATGATTTAATTCTAGTTTTCCTCATTATATAAATTGTGTTATCACATTTCTACTGAAAGCTAAAGCTTGACGTGTGTGTGTGTGTGTGTGTGTGTGTGTGTGTGTGTGTGTGTGTGTGTTTAGAAGATCTTGGCATGGAATACCCAGGTCACTGGTTTATGAAGGCAAGTTGAACTGTTTATCCTCCTGCTGATAAGCATGCAACAGTTGGCTTAGAAATAAGACCATTATTGGCCTTAAGATTCTGGAAGCAGGTTCCAGGAGTTGAGCCCTAAAGAGTAAAAACTAAGCAAGACCTAAGCTTATCCCAGGACATTTGAACAGAGATGAACTGTCCTTGATACATGGAGCTTTGCCTCTGCAGAGATGCCTCAGGTGCACCCCACTCTTTGCTGTTTACAGCTGCATTTCCCCAATCACCAGCCTCGGTGGGAGAGAAGACATTTGGTGCCAGTGGGAAGCAGTGCCAGATAATATCTGGGGTTGCCAATTAGCTCAGCACAAAAGGCCATGAGTACGCTTCTTTGCTGCCAGAATTTGGTGCTTGGCTCACTTCCAGACTGAAAGTCCCTAAGCAGGAAGGAAGCAGGAAGACTTCCTTAGCTTGGGGGGCATTAGAAATAGCAATTGAAAACATTTGGTCTATAATACTATATATGATTTTTGGCAGATTCTGACCTACTCTAAGTTGTACATTTTGTGAGCAACAAACACTGTTTAATACAGAAATATTAAGAAATGACTAAAATTATGATTATAATCTCATGGAGTGCAAGGGATGGTCCTGACATGAGAATTCATTGTCTGTGATTTCGGGTGGGAGCAGTCAGAAGCCTGCTTTTTTGGCACAATGGTAAATAATGTGCTTCAAGAAAGAGAAAAAAACTGGGAAGGAGATTCTAATTCAGGAGTAGGGAGTGACTGAACAATGCCAAGCTCTTTACACAGAACTGAGCTCATCAGAGGAAAACAAAATGCTCATTTACTCAACTGATATTTATTAAGTGCCCAATGCATGCAAGGTACTATGGCGATAGTTGTCACCAGAGCAGACTAAAACTTTGTCTTAATTATTTTTATACTCCAGAGGGATGCAATCAACATAAGAGAAATATTGAGAAGCAATGTGACATATTAGAATGGGGATGGATTTTGGAATCCATCAGGCTCTGTTTTGAACTCTGGCTTTACCACTTTTTAGAGATATAACTGGAATAGTTTTAAAACTCTCTCAGTTTCAATTTTCTCATCAATTAACTGAGGATAATTCTGTTTAGCACAGTTGTTCTAAGAACTGGAACAGTAATGTATGTGAAGTCCTTGTCCATCTAGCAACATAGGCAAGGCTCTACCCAGGCAATTTTTATCAACACTGTTGGAAGACAGTATTGCTTGAAGACAGAGAGGAGGAAGTTAGTACTCATCCTTTTGTTTTTCCTTGTGCATTACTTCTTACTTGGAGTAGTTAGAGACAAACTGACCCTACTCCTATTAAATCAGTTTTGTGTCTCTGAATTCATTTTCCAATTTGTAGCCAAAAGAACTCGCTAGTGCTCAAATCTGATCTTGTCACTGCACTTTTTTTTTTTATAACAGTAATGGGAATTGAACCTGAGGGCACTTTACCACTGAGCCACAACTCCAGTCTTTTTTATCTCTTATTTTAACACTGGGTCTCACTAAGTTGCTGCTCCTAGCCTTGAACTTGCACTCCTCCTGCCTCAGCCTCTCAAGTACCTGGGATTACAGGTGTGCACCACCATGCCTGGCTACGTCACTGCACTTTGTAGACCAACTTAAAGGATCCTCTGAACAAGAGATAAAGTTTGAATTCTTTAGCATAGTTAAAAAGTCCCACTTTCACTGGGCCGTGCCTACTCTGCTTTCTCCCTTCTTACCTCACATCTCCTCTAACCTTTGCACATCATTCTTGTCAAACCAAACCCTCCCATTCCATCTGCACATTCTGCACATCTGGGTTCCCTATTTATAGAAAATTTGCCCTGCTTTCTAAGCCATCTTCACTGGAAATCCTGAACATCTCTCTACACATGCCTTAGACAACATGTTCTCCAGAGACTCCTCCCTGACACCTAAGGCTCTGACTAAGAACATATGAAGATATTGAGACAGACAACAAGAGCAAGGAAGTTTGGAAACCTCTGCCTTACATAGTGATTACCTTTCTTTGTGTGGCCCATTATAACACTTTTGATGTGACAGAAATCTTTGGAAATCAGTGAAAAGTTTTTGTCCCACACTCTAGAACAAATTTGCTCTTGTATATAAAAGATTCATGAGCCCCACAATCCATCTGTGGATCCCCCTAGAGTAAGAACATCTAGCATAGTCTTTGACATAAGCTGAATGCATGATTGGTTGGTTGGACAAGAAGCTTAACCTGTCAGG
Source organism: Sciurus carolinensis (assembly GCF_902686445.1). Taxonomy (NCBI): domain Eukaryota; kingdom Metazoa; phylum Chordata; class Mammalia; order Rodentia; family Sciuridae; genus Sciurus; species Sciurus carolinensis. The sequence continues at coordinate 75,467,273 of NC_062219.1, read as the reverse complement.
TTTTACATCTTCCAGAATATTCAAAGGAAATCAGAATACTGGGAAAGAAAATTCTTAGTTCTGTTTGAAAAGAAGAAAATGGAGATTTAATGCTAAATTTTAGAGATCTGGGAGTCCAATTAATACCATTTCTTTTGGGGGATTCTGAACCAATTCAGAGCAGACCCAAGAGGCCATATAGGCACAAAATATTTCTTTTTTTAAAATTTTTATTTTTTTATTTTTTTATTGTAAACAAATGGAGTACAACTTGTTTCTCTGTTTGTACATGAAGTAGAGACATACCATTTGTGTAATAATACATTTACATAAGATAATGGAGTTTGATTCATTTTGTTTTTTTTTTCTTCCCCCCCACCCCTCCCACCCCTCTTTTCCCTCTGTATAGTCCCTCCTTCCTCCATTCTTGCCTCCCTCCCTCCCTGCATTATGTAGTATCATCTGCTTATCAACGAGATCATTCGTCCTTTGGATTTTTGAGATTGGCTTATCTCACTTAGTGTGATAGTCTCCAATTTCATCCATTTGCCTGCAAATGTCATAATTTTATTCTTCTTTATGGCTGAGTAATATTCCATTGTATATATATACCACAGTTTCTTTATCCATTCATAAATTGAGGGGCATCTAGGTTGGTTCCACAATCTGGCTATTGTGAATTGAGCAGCTATGAACATTGATGTGGCTGTATCTCTGTAGTATGCTGATTTTAAGTCCTTTGGGTATAGGCTGAGGAGTGGGATAGTTGGGTCAAATGGTGGTCCCTTTCCAAGTTTTCTAATGAATCTCTACACTGCTTTCCAGAGTGACTGCCCTAAATTGCAACCCCACCAGCAATGTATGAGTGTACCTTTTCCCCCACATCCTCGCCAACACCTATTGTTGCTTGTATTCTTGATAATCACCATTCTAATTGGGGTGCAAAATGTTTCTTTTATCATTGGTGTACACGTAATGGACAAAAAGCCGAAAATGGACTCTGGGGAGTCATGAGACTCTGGTTATTGCACTGGAAATGGGAGGCATTGGAGAGCCATGGCCTTGCTTAGTCAAAAGATAAGAAGCATAAAATAGATCATGGTAGACAAATCAACACGTGAGTATGATCACTAATTCACATCAGAGGTGAAATGCCAACACAGTGATGTTAGCTCTTACCAGTTTCTCTCAGTGGGCCTGCCATCTCTTCCATGGGGATGAGAAATAGCAAACAGATGTTTCTTTTCCTTAAGAGGGTACAGATGTTAGAAGTTCTCATATTTAGGGCCCAGACTAGAACTCAGGAAGAAGAAGAGGATCACATTTATACCTACTTATTTTTTCTAAATATTATTAGTTGCAGGTGGACACAATACTTTTATTTATGCATCTTTATGTGGTGCGGAGGATGGAACCCAGTGCCTCACACTGGCGAGGCTAGTGTTTCACCACTCAGCTACAACCCCAGCCCTATACCTGCTTATTTTTATTGTCATTGTTCTTCTCTCTGTCAATGGATACACAGTCTTAAATCTCACAGGAAGATCCCGAGAGGTCTGGAGAAAACCTACACAGAAGTTGGGATGAAAATAGATGCACTTTGAGAAGAGGCTCAAACAAATCCCATATTCTCAGAGGTTTGTATTTTTCTCTCTCTCTGTCTCTGTCTCTCCATTTCTCTGTCTCTCTCCCAATGGTCGCCCACTGATATACTCATTAACTCATTATGAGCTACACTGCCCACAGACATCCCCCATTGGCACAGACAGGTATATACCCCCACCACCAGCACTGGGGCAGACTCTTTAGTCTCTGTAGAACCTTGCCTTTGCTTGCAAAAAACTATTCCCAATTTCAATTGCAAATGTTATTTATAGCATTGCTAGAAGAGAAGGGAATCTTGCTGTGTCATGGGTTAGATTTATTTATTCATTTGTTATTACCAGTGAAAGGATTTCATCTGTCATTCTGATTGCTTTTATCTTTAATTTCTTGAAAGGATGATGACTTCTATTTAAATTATTAGAAACAGTTCTTCATCTGGAATGAATTACCATTTCAGGTCAAATCCTTCCTCTGACAATTAATTATACTGTGTTGTAAATATCAAGCATGAGGTTTCTTTGTCCACAAGAGGAAAGAGAGGGATCGAAAAGAGTTTGTCTAAAGTGTTAGTTTCAAAATTACGTATAAACAAGCATAAGCCTCTCCCTCGAGAGGCCCCTGGGTGGGTAGTTGATTCCTACCCAAAATGTCCCAGTTCACTGATTCAAGTACTTAATAGAAATTGTGGCGGGGCGGGGAGGTAAGGAAATTGAAAAAGAAATTTTTCTGTATTTTGCTTCAAGGCTGTCAGCTCAGACGGGCTCGGCGGGCTCAGTGGCGGGACCAAATGTAAACTCGGTGGGCTAGTGGGCACAGTTAGCAGCCAAGTAAAATGGGACAGAAAGTGGCCAAAACAAGCTTTATTGGAATTTGGCTCTCGGGCGAAATCCCCAGACCCCCGGGGGTATAGGGACCCGGAGAAAATCGCAAGTGGCCCTGGCTGCCCAAGGTTTTTGTAGACTAGGATGGGAGGGGGTCCTGTTGAGTGACAGGTGGGTGTGAAGGGTCAGTGGAACTTTTCATCCACCTTGCTGCGAACTTTCTGGTCACCTTTGGCGGGCTGGTCTTTGTTCCAGCCGCTCAGCTTTGCCCCCTACAGTCGCCTAATTTCTGACCTAACAAAGGCAGTACTTATGATTATCATTTAAACGATGTTATTTCCTTACCTAATGGCTATGTTTTGTTTCCAATATTCAACAACAGAAAAAAAAAAAATCAGTAGATGTGGAAAAATATGGGACCTGGCCTTTTGAAGGATAAATAACCTAAAATGGGAAGGAGAGACTGAACTGAAAGTCAATAAAGGCACTTGAGCCTACTCTCCCAAATTGATACAAATCATGGGCTTTTTTGCATCAGAAATATGAAATGGATCTTTGTACTCTTGGGCAACTAGAGTCAAAATAAAAATAGGAGAGTTTCCATGTGCAGGCTAACCTCAGAAGCAGTTCATCTCAGGAGATCCAGAAGTTAGATGTGTAAGCTAGCAGGCCTGCAGGGCCCAGGAGGGGTGTAAATGAATGAGACAGGCAAGCGCAGGGGTAGATGCCAAAAAAAACGAGGGGAAAGGGGGAGGCCGGTCAGGGGGCTCATGCCCTGTGTGGAGAGAGGTGTTTCTCTTTCTTCTGTCCCCATGGTTGCCATGTGAGGCAATAGGCCCCGCAGTGTGAAACATTCCAAGATTTTAAAGAAGCCAGAAATCTGGATTTGATGTGAAATCTCTCAATTTCTAAATTTTAACTAATTTAAAAATTTTCAACTTTGTGCAGGCGAGACCAGACATTTTTATGGTTTGAATTTAGTCCACAGTCCAACAGTTCTCATCTTGTTCTCAGGTGAGGTACTATTGAGGTTTTGTAGAAAAGACATTTATTCTTTTATTGCTCCATTATATACCTGTTGATTCTTTGTTCTATTCTAAAGTACTAGAAATTATATAGTACTAGTTCTAGCAGGGGAAGACATGATAAATGGGAAAAGAAATAAGTACGTGACATAATTCAGGTAGCAAGAAGTGTTATGGAAAAGAGAAATCAGGCAAAAGGGACAGAGAAGGTGTGAGGATGCTGTCTTAAATATCATGAGCAAAAGTCTATCTGATCTCTCAGAGAAGAATTGATCAGAACAGATACTCAGATAAAGAAGGGAAGTTGTGTAGGGTGGGGGAGAGGAGAAGGGAGAAGCAGGGGAAATTCCAGATAGAATGCAAAAGCTTTAGGCAAAATTATACTGGAGCGTATTGCATGTATTGCAAGGTGGCTGGAGGAAACTAAGTGCAGAGGAGAGCACTAACAAGTCAAAATCAGAGAAACAGCAGGAAGCCATAACCTGGGGCCACAGAGGGCTGCTTTAAAGGCTTCCTATCCTTCGAGGTCTGTTCAAAGGAGGGAAGTTGAAACTGTTGGGAAAAATACCGATAGCCATTAGAACTTAGTGATGGGTACATGGGATACAAGAGGATTTGTTGCACCTGCCACTTTTGCATAAATTAGGTAGTTTTGAAAACATAATTAAAAAAAAAATTTCCTGCTCAAGTCCCATGTTTCTCTTTCCCATTCTAGTTGTTTCTCTGAACTTCCAACATGTCTTGTCCTCTGAATACCTCAAACAAATGGTGCCTTGATTTTATAATTTATCTTGAATCTTTTAAAATTAATTAATTTATATATACTTGAAAATAAGGACTGATAGGTAACAGACAGATGTGAGTGATGGGAACATGAGGTTAAGAGAATAATTCTATAAATTGAGTGCTGATGCTTATATGCTCTTTTAAAAAAGCAGTTTACCTGCAGTCCTGCCTGGATTTATTCCTCAGCAAACAATCTGTTATCTGCAGGAGAAATGCAGGCCCAAGATGCCCATAAGAAGAACAATGTTACTCTTGGGGAAGGGAGTTGTGACCTGTAGCCCAGACCTAGTTCCAGAACTTAGAGGCATAAGGATAATACCCCTAACCATAAAATCCGTGAGAACAGGTTCCAGTTAAAACTGGTCAGTATGGGCGCAGATGATTAGAGTTGTCCTGGATCTTTACCATGCACGTGGGGACTTAAAAGTCTGATGTCATCCTGCTGTCAGTCAAAAGTCAAGAGGTGGATCTGGGCAGGACTCTGGGAATTCCTTGGCACCCCCAATAAAACTGAAGGGCAGGAAGGGTGCAACATTATTCTCCTCTCTGAGAGGACCCGCTCTCTCCCTTAAGAGTGTCCCCTTTACCCTTTCCCAATCCTTTACAATAGACATATAACTTCTACTCTGAGCCACATGTCCAAAATCTTGCTGGCGTGATAAGAACTGATGAGAAAGGACCAGTGTGGTTTCTCTCTTGTTATAGTTTGGATGTGAAGTGTCCCCCAAAAACTCACATGTGAGACAATCCAGGAAGGTTCAGAGGAGAAATGACTCGGTTGTAAGAGTCTTAACCCAATCAGTGAATTAACCCCTGGTAGGATTAATTGAAGTGGTAGGGTGTGACTGGAGGAGGTAGGAATTGGGAAATGGCTATGGGGCATGTATTTTATATCTGGAGAGTAGAGTCTCTCTGCTTCCTGCCATGATGTTCTGCCTCACCTTGAACCTGAGGAATGGAGCCAGACTTCTGTGGACTAAGACTTCTGAAACCATGAGCCCTCAAATAAACCTTTCCTCCTCTATAATTGTGCTGGTCAGATCATTTAATCATTTAATCACAGTAGCGAAAAAGCTGACTAAAACCTCTCTTTACTGCCAAAGCAAGAGTTATGCTGTGTTATGGGGTGCAACTTAAGAACAGACCGATCACCACTGAGAAGTCCAATTTGAGTGTCTTTATTAAGCCGACCAGCTATCTCACACAATCCAAAAAATGGCTATTGGGAGAACAGCCCCGACCATAGGGTTGTAGGGGTTCTTATACCAAAAATCACATCAATCATAAGTGTCTGTTGCTATGAATCGAAATTACAAAATAACATCATGAGATCATCAACAGAGGGGGAAGTGGGTCAAAATGACCCTTACCTAGGTACAAACTAAAGAATGGTTACTAACATCCACACAATCACTATTCGCATGGTACATTGTTTAGGAGCAATAGGAATCAAAAGAGAGTAATTTTTCTTTACATAGGAATTGTCATTCTGTATTGTTAAACATGTCACACTAAGTAACTGGGTACAGAGGTGGGGTGTTCCCATGGGAGAAGCTTAACTTCCTACATAACATGGAGTCTCAGAGCAAAATGGAGTCTGTCCAGTCATTTCCCTTATAGTCTGGCCTATAACATTCTCCTGGAGCCAGATCTGACAGCCCATCACAGTTGGATGAAGTCAAACAGATAAGGAAGACTTTATCTAAGGTTATTGCAAGGGGGAGTGGGGTATCAGAATTCAATTTGAACTCAGTTCCACTGAAAAAGAGGGCTTTATTTCGTTTTGTTTTGTTTTGTTTTTGGTACAGGGGATTGAACATAGAGGATTGAACCCAGAGGACACTTACCATTGAGCCATATCCCCAGCCCTTTCTTGTATTTTATTGCAAGACAAGGTTGCGCTGAGTTTCTTAGTGCCTCACTAAGTTGCTGAAGCTGGCTTTGAACCCACAATTCTCCTGCTGCAGCCTGCTAAACCGCTGGGATTATAGGCATGCACCACCATGCCCTGCAAGTGGGAGCTTTTTAAGTCCAGAGTGAGACAGAGCATGCAGGTCATTTATGCTTTACTCAAATGAAAAATAAATTTTCTCATATCTTTGTAACAGGAGGGAATTTTATGACTTGGAGCAAAACACCCATTGAAGTTAGTCTCCTACCTACCCACAGAATGTGGAAATGTGTTGTTTTCTGTGTTTACATTTTGAAGAGATGTTTCCCAAGTCCTTGAGAAAGACATTCCTGAGTTATTAAAATGGTAAGAGGCTTAAAAAGAAAAAAACTTCATTATGTTAAAGGGGCAAAGGAGAAGTTTACAATGGTAACTGTTCTTAAGTAAATGCTCTAAGTAAAAGGCAACTGGGGCCTAAACTCAAGAAGGTTATGTGAAATTTATTGGTGTTAAAGGGAACGTCAGGGGTGTCTTGGTCAACAACGTCTCTCCAACATGGCACCTGGAGCTTTGGGCAGCTGGGTGCTTTGCATTATCTTCTGATGCCTGAGAAGAGGTGCTCCTCAAATCTACTTGGGGTCATCATAGAGTATCTGATTCCTCAAATTCCTTGTCTGTCTGGCTGCTACTAATCCTGCCAGTTCTTTGTTTGAAGTGTGCAATGATTTACTCTTGACTTGTTAATAGTCTAAAACAATGATCCTCAACACTGGGCAATATTCCCTTCTCACCCTCATCCCCAGGGTAGAAATGTGGATGGTGGGCATGGATAGCTTATGAGAAGATCTTCCATGAGTACAAACATGAATTAAGCAAAACTCTTTGTTTTCAAGGGCCTTTTTATGGAATGTAAAGTGTGGATGAAATAGTCACCCTAATTCTACCTCTACCACTTCTCTTTCTTCTCTTCTGTCTCCCTTCTTCCTAGAAAAATCTGGGGTCAGTTGAACGGTCCTCTCTTTTACATCTGTTAATGTCCTCATCTTTCTTTGGGGCAGGAGAAAGATGAGTACATTAATAGAATCTAGCCTGCATGGGATAAAGGAACAAAGGAACAAAGTTCTCAGGGGAGATGGTTCCATTTTCTGAGTCTCAAGTCTTAGTTCTTGATAAGCTAAAGGAATTTGGAAAACTCTCTTTCTCTCTCTGACCCATTTTTTAAGCTGTTAGTCAGCTTTCCATTGCCATGACAAAATACCTAAGATAGTTACCTTATAAAGCAGAAAGATAACTTTTGGCTCATGGTTTTAGAGGTTCTAGTCAATGATCTGGTGGAATTTTTGCTCTGATGAGGATGCTGGATGACAATGTGGTATAAAGGTTTGGATTTAAAATGTCTCCCAAAGACCAGATGTGAAAGAACCAGTTGGAGACAGTAGGTCACTGGGGTGTGTCCTTGAAGGATGTATGTTATCCCTGGCCATTTATCTCTGTCTCTCGCTCTCCTTCTCGAAGTAAGCAGCTTTGCTCTGCCACACCATCCTTGTCCTGCTGAAGCCAAGCAGCTATGGACTGAAATTTCCAAAACCATGGGTCAAAATAAATCTTCCTTCCTTCCTTGAGTTATTTTCCTCAGGTATTTTGTCACAGTGATGGAAAGATGACTAATGCAGATGGCACACATGGGGCAGAGTAAACTTCTTACCTCTTTTCCAGGAAGCAAGCAAGCAAAAAAAAAAAAAAAAAAAAAAAACCCAAAAAAACAGAAAACAAACAAAAAACCCATGCCTCAATATCCCCTATTAGAACACACCCCCCAATGGCATAAGGGTCTCCCACAAGGCCCTACCTCCTAAGGTTCTACCACCTCTATCTAAATAGCAACACCCTGGAGATCAAGTCTTTAACATATGGGCCTTTAGGGGACATCAAATATGTAATCCATAGGACAAATTTATTTGCTCTGGGACTTACACCTCAAGTCCATCAAGTCAAGGTTTGGCCTGGGAATATCAAAAGACAGTAAGATTTAAGAAGAAAGGTAAAATGTAATAATTTAATTTTTGCAAAAGTGATTGCCCATTGTTGATGTTCTACTTCCATTTGCAATGTTACTTAAGAAAGCATTCTGTTATAAGTGAACTGTAAGCTAAAAGGAAGGGAATTAAAAGAGATAAGGAAGTTTGAGTATGGACTGAATTCTAGGGGGAGATAAATGTTTCAAATTAATAAGATCAGGTTCAAAATCTGAAAGTAATTCTGGAGTCAAAGAATGACAATTCTCTCCAGGAGAGTTTAAAATTTTATGGTTTGGGATGATCATGTAATTTCTTAGCTATATCCTTCAGCTAGTGAGTGAGTTCTAGTTTTCGTTCTAGAAAACCCATGTGGTGGTATGTAAGGAAACTAGTAACTAAGATTAACATCATCTTCAAGCCTAGGAGATCTAAATTTGAACATGAGATAGCATAAGGTTTAAAAAATGTTGCTCCAAGTTATTGATGTTCCCTCTCTCCCTTTCTCTCTCCTTCTTGCTCTCTGTTCTATCCTTCCTTCCCTCCCTCCCTCCTTCCCTCTTTCCTTCTTTCTACTCATGTACTCTTCACACCTATTCTTCCAATTAAGCCCTGAAGATAGATAATCAAGATAAATGCAAAGCATCAATGTATATAGGAAACTGTTTTACACACCTATTTTTGATATCCCAAAGTAAAGGGACTGTAGAAGTGTCTACAAGGTGGAAAGAGTGTGATGGGAAACCCCAGGTATGAATTTCTTAAACAGCTTAGAGTCACCACAGAGGGGCACACAGAGCCTGTCAGGCACTCCATCTCTGTAAATGCTGCATGGGTCAGTTATTCACATCAAATTTCAAGATGTCTTTTAATGTATAAGGGTGTCTTAGTCAACTTTTTTCACTGCTATGATTAAAAGACTTGACCAGTACAATTGTAGGGGAGGACAAGTTTATTGAAGGGCTCATAGTTTTAGAGGTCTCAATCCATAGACAGTGACTCCATTCCTCAGGGCTCCAGGTGAGGCAGGAGCAACATGGCAGAAGAGTGAGGCAGAAGGAAACAGCTTAGATCAAGAAAGAGAGAGAGAGAGAGAAACTCCACTGGTCAGAGACCAATATAACCCCAAAGCCACCTCCCAATTCCCAGACATACCTTACCACTTCACTTACCACTCAATCCCAATTGCTATGACTTCACTGATTGGGTTAAGACTCTTACAACCCAAACATTTCTCCTCTGAACCTTCTTGCATTTGTCTCACATGTGAGGTTTTGGGGAACATCTCACATCTAAACCATAACAAGGGGTCAATAAAAAGCGAACCAGTACTTTTATTTAAATGTTATCTCCTAAAGACAGGCAGCACAGATAACCTTTTCCAGAGTGATTCCATCCTAATGTATTCTTCACAGAAGGCAAAGCCTTTCCTTCATCCCCATCACTTGACCAAATAGGCTCATATTTATTTCTTTGAAAGTTATTTATTGCCCATTGAATAAAAAAAACAAGTGGAGACAATTTTATAAGAAGAAAACCAACTTGGAATACACACACAGAAAAAACCAAGATGCTTTCTCCCAGGCAGCCTTCTTCTCTGGAGCCCATCTCCTGTCTTTGAGCACAGGGGTGGGCTAAAGTGAAACCAGTGATGGAGAGTCACATGTAGGCTCTGTGAGGCAAGTGTGAAGACTGGGGGAAAGGGAACTTTCTAGAAATTCCATCCATGGTTGTCATTTTTATAATCTCTTTTCCAAAAAATAACTGGCCCTGGAAACTGATTTTCCCTCATGTTACTTTGTATTTTTAGAACAGCAGGGTGAAGGACAATGAAACAAAATAACAAAGGCAGCAATCATGAAAACTAATATCTTCAACACTCTGCTTACCCTCATTTGCTTTTTGAAAAACATCTGTCTGTGGCATTACAGCATTTCTTTCCACTTATTATGGGCATGTCTGATCGATGTTTTGCATGTCATGCAGATGATTTGATTAACTGAAAACTCACAAATTATCATTTTCTCTTTTTTATCAATGTTGTCAAAATGGATGTCAGAGGTGAAATCCTCAAGCCCTGCAAGTTCAAAGAAAGTTTTATGTTTCTCTTTCCCTCCTTCTCTTCTCCTTTCCCTCTCTCACTCCCTCTTTTTCTTTACACAGAAAAAATAAGGGGACCTCACTCTTAATAAGGGGGTTTTCCTTGTTCCGGGAAGGTTACAACCTGTCTTTCAATGCTTTAATCCTGTGACAATTCATATTCCATCTCAATTATCATAATAGCAGGTCATTTGTGTAGAGACTGGACAATGGGCATATTGAATCCCTATTAATGTAATTATTCAATATATGAATGTCCGTGGCCTTTAGTTTTATTCCTGGGAGAAGAATTGCAGAAGACTTTCTTATCCAAAAGCTGAGCTAACAAATTCCTGGGATTGAGTTAGACTGAGACACACCAGTGTACTTTCCAAGTGCTTCTTTTTGTAGATATTTCCTGCCTGCTGGGTATTTACCCCTCCCATTCCACAGCTACATTTTAAAATTTCAAAAACATTATTTTCTTTGGAACAATGGAACTTATTTATTTTTCAGCTTTTATGTAATATAAATGATTAACATCCCTCTTATAAGTTGAACTAATTATATCTCAACTTTTCTGGATGTAGACTATCTCAGGGAATAAGGGGTATTGGTATAATGCCTAAAAGTTCTGGAGTAGGGCTATTGGCACTGAATTCCAACTCCACCATTTCCAAGTGGTGTGTATTTATACAAACCATTTAGCTTCACTCATCCTTAAGTCCCTGTTGAGAGGATTAAATAGAATCATGATCTAGAAATGCTTACTACAGTCTGCAGAGAGTAGGCATTTAGAAACCTGTTGCTATGTTCATTAGGACTATACAGAATTTTAATCTAAATTATAATTAGGTGTCTTGCAATGTGCTTTCCAATACTTGCAATTTTTATTAGTCATTTATGTGCTATGCTGATTCAGATTTACAAATGTAAAATTTTCAGAACTGAATTTCTCTTGCTGCTTAAAACACTTTCTCTCTTTCCTCATCCTCCCATTCTTTTAAAGATTCATCTTTGGATAAGGAAGCCAGCAAACGGCATATTTCATTTCAGACAGCCTTTATGAAATATAACTATGTGGAAGGTCAGATTTTTAGTTTCTGGCAAATTGTGTAAGAAATGGCCAAATGAGAATTTTGGTCGTGTTTCCTGGTTTTCAGCAGACCAAGTAAATTGAATTACTTTAGTTATCTGCTTCATGATAGGGAGTTAATTGGAAGGAAAAATGTTGGTGCTTCCACATCTACATACATGTTAAATGTGAACTTTGAGTTATATTTAGAAACGTGGACCATTTAAGAATAAAATCTCAATTGCTGACTGTACTATTTTTTGTCCTTTTAGTTCAGATGTTTATGCTTTGCTTTTGAAAATCAAATGGCAATTTCCTGCTTTGACACTCTGCTACTTAATGTCGCAGTTTGTGGCAATTTGGAATATTTTCATGGATTCGTCTCCTCTGTGAGAGACATGCTCATGTCTCTGAGGATCTGCTGGAGGACCATGAAGATGCTGCCAGATGGGTTCTAATTTCCCAGAGAAACCAGCAGGACCACAGGGGCTGCACGGGCGGCATTGTGAGGGTGGGCCGGTTGCCTGGGAGGCCGCGGGGACCTTCACCTACTTGTTCTCTATGCTGTTTCTGCTTTTGCTTTCTGTCTCTATCTCTTCTCTTCTCCTCTCTTTCTCCCTCTTCTCAATTTTCTCTTTTCCATGCTTGTGCCATTGCCTGCACTGTTTGGTCTCTTTATTTATTTCTATGGCACCGATCTCCATGGAATCCAGCCACTCAGACAAACACATTAGGTTAAATATAGCCTGTGTAGGAAGAGAAGAAACACGTCTTTTGCTTCCTTTCCTTCAGGAAGATCTGTGCTTGATTAAGTGACTTTATTCTAAGGTAAAGAGCAAATATTGAAAAATGTTAAAAAAAAAGAATAGATTTGTAAGTATTTAGGAAAATGTATCCAGATGCAACATGGAAATAAACGGCAAACCAAATGGGAAGCATAGAGACAAGAGGCTGTTTCAGTTGTCCAAATGAGTGAAAATGGTGACCTAGGTAAGGGCAGTAGCAGCGATAATGGAGGAAGTACATCTGGATGTGGATTAAATAAGACACATGATTAAGATAAAGGATGAGACAATGATAATTACCAGGTCTCTTGTTAGTACAGAAGACATTGCCATCAGGGGAAACAAAAGAATGGTTGGTTTCCCGGGAGATAATAAATTCTATTCAGTTTTGGATAGGCAGGTAGGATACATTATTCCTCCAAGAAGAGATGTCAAAGTAGTTGAATATGTGAGTTGAAGATCAAGAGAGAAGTCTGAAGGTGTATTTAAATAAGTTAAAATGGAGACCAGGCCTAAACAATCCCTAAGAAGATAAGAACAGTTAGGACTCATAAGCGAACCCAACCGTTCTTGATCTGCAAACACAAATCAAATGTAATGTGCATTATTGCTCAAAAATTCATATGTTAGAAACAAACCTTAACTTCAGCCAATTATAAGCAGTCATATATGATTATGTGACTAGGAACTTTCCAATAAGGTAAACCAAAACATTAATTTTGTAACTTCAAGTAGTCAAATAATTTCTTTCTTTAATTTCTTTTTCCTTTTCCTTTTCTTTCTTTCTTCGTTTCTTTTCTTTTCTTTGTGATTGAACACTTTTAGTCTGGTATTCCCTGATCCATGAACTGTTTCTTACTCAAACTCCTTAATATTTTATTGTGTCTCAGATTTTTTTGAACAGTGGCAAGTAATTATATATATAATTATTATAGTGCTTATAATTATATATATACACATATATATATATATTATAATTATATATAATTATAAAAGCCATGGAGTAGATGGGATGCCCCAGGAAGAATATGAGGATATCATAACTTTGAGAAGACTGAGAAAGAATAACCAGGGAATTAAAAGAAAAACAATAAGAGGATGGTGACACAGAAATCCACGAATAAAAAAAGCTATTAAGGAGGATGCACTGGTCTCTAATATCAACACAGTTGCTGAGAAATCAAAGACTAAATGTGGTTGAGAAATCCATTCTACTGTGAGTAGGAATGGGTAGCAAAGAGAATGTGAGATTAGACTATCATGGGAGGAGAAAGAACCAAGAAAATTGATGGGGGAATAGAGAGACAATCCTCTCCCAGTCCTAGGGGAACTCTTGAGCATGTTTAAATACCAAAGGGGAAGGATTGATTTAGAGAGTGAGAGATTGAAGATACAGAGGAGAAGAGGTACTCTAAAATCCAAGTCCTAAAGAAAGTAGGGGGAGAAAATTCAAGACATAGTACGGGAGTCATGTTGAATGGGGAAGAGATTCATTTTTTTTCTAAATGGCAGAGAAGGAAGAAATCAGAGCTATGAATACAGGTAAAGTTTCAAGTTTGGTACAGGAGTTCAAGGAAGTACTGTTTGATAGACTCCATTTTCTCTGAGAAGAGACCATCTGTCAAGAACAAGGACAAGATAGGAGGACTGGAGCTGTGAGGAATTGGAAAGACCTGATGTGGCCCTTTCAGTGCACAGAGGAGCAGTTCATTAGGGACAGAAAGAAGTTTTGCCTGTACCACAAAGATGCTGGTGAAGTAGGAACTTATAATTTTCCAGGGGAAACCTTCAGGGAGGTTGTATAGGTTTTCCCCAGAAGCCTAGTATGTGTTCAAAGAGTCATTGAGTCATTGAGGGTTGGGATTTTTTCTAGGTAAGTCAATGAAGAGAAATGGAGGAGAAGACAAGTTGATGTGACAGAGCATGACACCTATAATGGAAAGAAAAGAGGGTAAAGAAAGAATACCACTGATTAAAAGGAAACATATGAGAGGGAAGGTCAAAAAGAGTCTTGGTGAAGTCAATCAGTTGGAAAGAGGGAACCTGGGTGGGGAACCTAGGTGGAAAACCTAAACAGATGGAGATTTATGGAAATGGTCATTTTGACTGAGGACCTTTACTGATGATCTTGCTGAATTCAGTCTCTTTCCTAGCTAGATTTGACTGATCTTATCTAACTGCTATGGTTAGGGAATCTTCTATAATTATGAATGGAATTTGGCTCAAATTTCCAGGAAATATTCAGAGAATGGTAAGTGTAAATTTTAGCATGAGAAAATCGAGTGCAGTGTTTAAGAGCTTAGATTCCTAGGTGTAAAACTTGTTTTCCTGCTTACTAGTTGTGTGACTGTTGAGTAAGTCATTTAACTTCTCTTAACCTATATTATAATTTATAAGATTGAGATAAAGAGGTATCTACCAGAAAAGGGTTAAATGAGTCAATACCTATACAGTATTTAGAATAGTTGCTGGCACTATAATTGTTAGCCATTATTATCATTATCATTATATTAGGATATATATCATGTTAGGACAAAAACGTTTCCTAAAGAAATTTTTATCTGGTTAGCTCATTTTGCCAAAGAGAAACCTGAGGGTCACTGAGAAATGTTGACATTTCCAAGTCAGACAGTAGACCTAAGTCAGTCCAGATCCAGGTCTGTAGGTTTCTAGCCCTTCTTTATCTTTTCTATTATGATGTTTGGATCACACCTACTCATAAGGAGTCAACCTGTCCATTGTCCTCTGCCCTTAGAGGAATGCAAAACACACAGAACTGAAACCCAGAAGAGTTTTTGCAAGAGCCTCTTATGGGCTTTCTCCATAGGTTGTGGGGCAGTCGTGCCTAGGGCGTGGGGGGCAGCCTGAGGAGACCCAGAGTTCTATGTATGACAAGGTCATCAAACTGCCTCTTCATGTAACTTGTCCCATCTCATCATCATAACAAAGCAAATTGTACTTCCACGGGCTTCAGTGTATTTTCTGTTGTCCTATGAAATGCAGGCAGCAGTGTCCCCATCCAATTTACTGCCCTGTCTAGATAGTGAAAGAAAAGCATTATTGAAGCCACTGATGGCATTTTAATGTCAGGGCTCTGTAAGCACCAACACTTTTCATCCTGTGATTGTTTACAAAATCTTCCAACCAAAATCAGATGAAGACTGATCTGTCCTGCTCTGAAGTAATGGCGCTAATGCTAAGAAAAACTGGTGATTACTTTGCCAATTCCTATGCCTCCAAAGAGTGCATGGACAATTTTTTCTGACTGATGGTCTCTGAGTCTCAATTGTAACCAAATACCCAGGCAACCCTGGTTAGGATATGTGTCACCTCTAAAATTTGCCTAAGTTGATTATAGAAGCCTTGGAAATCATGCAGGTTAAATCATGCTGATGAGATTTCCAAACCAATTTTGGGTTCAGGTGGCTCAATTCAATTTAAATCCCTTCATGCTTCCAATCAGAATTTTGATTTATGTTTTCTCAGCTGTGGCACCAGCTTTCCTACACAATGGTTGACTATTTTTGTTGCTTTTTTCCTTCCTTCTAATTGAAATTAGAATCAAAGGCAATGTGAGAAATTTACAATTACAATATTTGCCATTGTGCTGTGCATTTAGATTTTGAGCAGTTGCTTTTAACCCTCACTGTGCATCAGAATTTCTTGGTAAGTTTTTAAAAGAACAGGGATCTCCGGGTGTTCCTTTTCAAGCATTTATCAGGTGATTCAAATATACAGGCACAGTTGAGAATCAATGCAGTTGATCAAGCACAGTTTAGATCTGTGCTTCTCAAGCTTTCATGTACATAGGAATTTCATTACTACTCAACTGATAATTCTTATTCCCCTGTACACCAACATAATTGATACCACCCCCAAGCCTGTTATAAACGTAGACTCTCAAAAATTATCAGTGGTAAGTTCAAGTTGATCTCCAATGGATTCTAGTGTGGGAAGGAACATAAAATAATTGATTAATGGTTTACAAATCTAATTATGACTTTGTTCTATTCAACATTTCATTAATGATTTGAATGAAGATAGGAGGCATGTGACAAATTTGAAAATGTCCCCAAACTGAAGAATATGTAAAACATTGGATGACAAACATAGTGTTCAAATGAATGATGTCCTTGTCCTAATAAGAAAAATTTAATAGAGATAAATGAAAGGTCAGAATTTGAGTTAAAGTACTATCTCTCTATATAATTGTAGGAGAGGTGACTGAAAAATACTTCTTATCAATAATGTTTTCTTGAAAAAAAGTCAATGTGACTATAATCAGCCATGTGAAAAGTTTGCTACCTTCCCAAACTGATGTGATTTTATTTTGAATTAGAATCAAAGGACAAAAAAAAAAAAAAAAAAAAAAAAAAAAAAAAAAAAGTGAGAGAACAATAGTATCCTTCTATTCTGGGCTGAGAAATGCAAGGATACAGTGAATTGTGTGCATGGGACTAATGATCATGAAGGTAGATATTTAAGCTAGAGAACGTGGCTCTGTTCAGGAAAGGAGGTAAAGGAATGACTCCTGGGGTATATTTCAAGTATCTGAAGGACTATCCTATGAAAGATGGGTGCAGCTTTCTTCCAGGTCTAAGAACACAGTATCATAAGCCCAGGAAGCAGAAATCAGATTATATTAAGGATCAAAAACTAAATGCCATGTGAAAATCTAATGACAATTCTTGGGGCATGTTGAATATTGAATCCTTGGAGACATTCAAACAAATTGAAGGACCACTTCTTGGTTATATTTTTAAGGAGCCCATATCTTGGGAAAAATTTAGATGCAGTCATTCCTAAGGTTCCTTCCAGTGCTTGGCTCTCTGAAGTCTTGAGACGTGTCTGCAGGCTTGGTTATGGAGACCTGTACTATTGAGTTCACTTGGAGTTGAGACCCACCACGTCAGAATCATCAGACTCATAGTGCCCCCTGCTAATCTTGTTTTCTTCTTTCTACCCCTATCAGTTCTGCATGCTTATGATTTCTGCACCTTCTGTCTGCTAGAGCCAAAAAGAAGTAGAAGTTTAAGCTGTGTAGGTTTAGGAAGGTCTTTGAAGTTATGGAGCTATCATTCCCGATTAATATCAATTGCTAAATCTTCTCATTAACCATTTAGTGCTATAGCCACTTTCTGGTTTCTCATACTGGTTACTTCTTTTAAAAGAAGAGCCAACCTCAATTCTCAATATAATAGTTAAAACAAGGTTTAAGTTAGGGCCTTATTCAATTCTTTAATCTAATTTTTCTGTGTATAAATGTGCAAATAAAATGAAAAAAAGTTATAAAAATAAGAGCAAAAATTTCTGGAAATGTTACAACCCCAAAATAATCACTATCAACATTGGTGAACATTCTTTCAGATCTCTCTCTGTACAAACCACCATATGGCTTTCTAGATCCATAGAAAGATAATTTTACATAGGCAGGTTTATATTACATACTGCTTTGCCATCTGCTTTTTATATGCAGCATCAGGTTCTTGAAATACTTCCATGTTAGTGAGTGCTTTTTAATGCTTTGTAAGGAGTTGAATAGAAGGCTTGTAAAATCACTTAAAATTTTCTAAGATGCTGCTATGGTCTGAATGTTGGTGTCCCCTAAAGATTCATACGTTGAAACCTAATTACCAACGTGATAGATTTAGGAAGTGGGGACTTTGGAAGTGGTTGTGTTATGAGAGTGGAGCCCTCGTGAATGGGTTTAGTGCCTTTATAAAAAAGGCCCCAGAAAGTTGTCTTGCCCCTTTCATGAAGGTGCTGTTCTAAAAACCAGAAAGCAGATTCTTATCAGACACTGGGTATGCCAAAGGCTTGATCACCATTTCCAGAATGGTGAGAAATTGTCTTTCACAGCCCATCAGTTTATTATGGTAACCTGAACATACCAAAAGATGGACTACTATAAGACTATGGTCTACCAGAAGATGCAATTTAATTTCTCTTCCTAGAGCCTTAGAGGACAATAGCCCTCAGGAAGACATGTCAATGATTTTATAGCAAGACTGATAGAATGCTGGAACGGGTGGTCATGTGAGGTTTCAATGAAACAGTGTAAGTGAAAATTATCTGTAGATCTGTGGTCCATTTGGCATTTATTATTTTAGTCATTTATTGTTTTAATAACAAATTTGAATATTTAATATTTTTATACAAAAAACTAAATCAGGAAGTGAAAGCCAGTCATATCAAGACCTCCCCTGATAACAAAATGACCTTTGTGTATATGTGTGTGTGTGTGTGTGTGTATGTGTGTCTTCATTTTCTCTATTTCTTTTGAGTTTTGATGGTATATTATAAGCATTTTCTGCCTGTTTTGCTCTAAAAACATAATTTCAAGTAATCAATATTTAAAAAATAAACGTTCATTCTAAAAATTATAAATATTGCCAAGTGAACTAATGATAACTATCTTTAGCATTTTCTTCTATATATGTATAATAATTATTCCTCCATACTTGTTACACTTACATATATTTCATGAGAGCTTATTTAAAGATTCAATACCATTATTTGACCACCTGGAAAAATGTGAATTAATTAAGAAACATTTTTACCTGGAAAAATGTGAGTTAAGTAGTTGTTTACCCAATATAAATTAAATTTTATTAATTCATGTGAATTAAAATTGTATGGATCCATTTTTATTTTAATTTTAAAATGTGAGCATACTCCTTGAACTGTAAGTAAATTTTGAAATCATGTAAATATAGTCATTGTGTGCACACATTTATAGATCAGTCAAAAAAAAGGAAATTTTTATAATTTATTGTAAGTGAAGCTCCATAGCAATGAACAAATATGCATTAAATATTGATTTAATTTGTCTAAGAATTGAAGATATATAAAGAAAAACTTTAAAATAATTCAGGTTGTTGGTTTTTGTCCTGATGATTGTTATTCATTTTTAAAATCATTCCTAAAAAGCAAAAGATTAATCCACCAAAAAGCACAATCAGAACATCTTTTATCAACTTCAGAAAATTTTTTCTTTCCGTTTTTTTATTTTATTTTTTTCCCTTGTGTCTGAGTGATCTTCTAGTGAGCCTGCAGGCTTCTCCGTTTACATTTCAATATAAGCCTTCACTGAGACCTTTAAGAAACTAAAAGAAAGATTAGTGGTTCCAGCAAAAACTTGATGCTGAGGGTATTTTAACCATTTCTTACTTTTAGGACAGGTTTGGATGTCAAATTAAATTATGAGACCTTATTTTCTATTACTTTTGAGAATGAAGCTACTATGCTACGCTCCTTACTGAGATATGCCATTGGCTATTGACCTGATTTGTCCATGGCTGTCTCTCCAGCAGTTTTGGGTGAATATTTTTAGAGTTATTTTTCTCTCAGTGACAAACAGGTTAAATTTTGTTCTTTAGGTAAGCCGAAAACAGGGACTTAAAGTAAGTCCCCTTTTTGATATTTTAAAAACCTTTAGTATATTTTGGTTCTCACATCAGGGCAGTTGTTCCTTGGTGTAGTTTTTTAAGGAGGTTTTAAATAGGCTTAGCTAATTCCATATACCCAGGAATCTAAGGCCCGCAGTATCCATTTATCCCTAGGAAACCTCTTTAATGGCTTCGATATTTCTCCTGTGTGGTAATACATAAAGGATGTCATCTACATATTGGAGAGCAGTTACAAATGTTTTATCTCTGAATTTTGTTAAGTTCTTAGCTAGAGTTTATCTGAACAGGTGAGGGCTATCTCCAAATCCTTGAGGCAACACTGTCCAGGTTAGTTGTTACAAAGTCTGAAAAATTTTCCCCTGGGCCCTGCAGAATTTTGGCTGGGGTTTAGAGTTTTCTCTCCATGGGCAGATAATTCTCTCCATGCTCTTTGTGCACATGCACTTATTTGAGCATAAGTTTGTAAATCATAAGTCAATTGTTGTCCCAAATCAGCAAATTGTCCTGAGCCCATAAGCATATCCAAGGTAATTTCAACTCCATTCAATTTCTCTTTCCTAAGAGCAAGATGAAGCACTGGAGTAGGACCTTTCAAATGTAAATTACAGACGTCCCATGCTAACTCATCTTCCTCTACATCTGAATGCCTTTCAGTCCTCTGAATAGAAATTTTGCCCCCACTGTCCCTCTGTCCACAGAAACATGCTTGAGCCTAGTTTTTGAATCCTTTTCTTTTTTATCATCCAACAGTTCTCTGGAAGACAAAGAGATCCTGGAGGATGAATATTTCTGAATCTTAGATTTAAAACTCTTAACAGCATTTCTGAGACTCTCGCACAAATCTTCCAAAAACTACAAATCAACATCTTGGTCCAAATAAAAGCAAGTTTCTATTACAGTCCAAACAAAATTCCCATAGCCTGCCATTGTGCTTCCAATCCCCATGCTATTTCTCCTGTCATCAAGAGGCTTGGCCCTGAGGGGTTCTGCCCGAGCAGGGAGCAGCCATGTTCTGTAGGCTTCTACCCTTCGCCCCAGGGAGCAGAAACCATGCTGTTTCTGGATTAGGAAACAGGATTCTAAACTTTTGCACCTATGTAAGCCAAGTTAGTTCTCAGTCTCATACAGTCACAGAGATGCAGGCAGAACTGCCTGATCAAGTCTTCAGTATTTAAAGTAACCAGGTCTCCACATACCTTTCAGGGACTTTAGGAGTTGGGTTCTTTCCATTGAATTTTCAATCTGGCTAAGTATTGAATATAGCTGAATAGATCTATTTTTATTTCTCTCTGTAGAGAGCAAATTCCCCAGTCTTAACATCACACAAGTAAATACCCTTTCCTTTCTTACTACTTAACTTATTCACATGCACATGCTTCCCATGGAAAGGGGCCAGCAGCATCTTTACCTTTCTTCTTTAAAATCCTCTCAAATCGTCCCTGTTTGGGGGCCAAATGTGGAGTTCCTCTCTACCACGTCCCAAGTGGATGAGAAAAGGGTTAACTGCTGGAGATGATGTTGACAGTTTTTCCATCTATTACCCAAAAAACTTATCTACTCAATAAACACACAAGAGCCAATACTCTTTTTAAATAAGAGGGGCATGACAGGTCTGGCCATACCAGCTCTGGCCTCTTACAACAACTCCCTCAACTCTCCTTTATTTATAACATACAGGTAAAGGAGATCAGGAAAGGGAGGAGCTTCTTCTGTGATGAACAGGATAGGGTGGACTTAAAGGAGCCATTCTCTTAAGGGGAATATTCCAGAAGGAGACAGGGAACCACACCCATGCAGTGCCACATACTTCCTGGCAGTTCCTAGAAGCCAGGTTTCTGTGATCCATGGTTCAACCTAGTCTGATTCTGCTACATAAAGATTGAAGGAGCAAAATTAAATGTGTGACATTCTGTGTGCTGTGTAACTTGCAAAAAGTAGCTTGAGTGCTATGTGCTGTAATGAGGTAATGATGTGGTGTTGCCCCAAGATAAGACTGAAATTGCCCCAAGCTGGAGACATGTGCAACTGACCCCAAATAAGATAACTGACTTCCCCCTGACCAAGACTGGCTGGCAGGGTCTGATAAAAAGGATTTAAAAGGACTCATGTTGAGCCTAGCTCCAGTCTCCGTTTTACACCAATGACGCCAGTACTGCACCATGCCTGGAGGAGACTCTCTGACTTGCTGGTTGCTTGCTGGAACATCTGTAGTCCTGACCGTGACTGAGACATTCCTGTGGAGGTGACCTCGGAGCTGCCCTGTTTTCCAGGACAGCGGAGCTGCCCATGTGCATCCTGCCTAAGACGTCTCCGCCCAGCCTGCCTGCTGTGACCTCACCTCCCTCCTTTGCCTTCCAACCGTCCTCACCGATCAGGACTCCGGCCAGAGGGAGTTCCCCAGCGACATCTCCTGAGCTGTCTTCCTGACTAACCTCTGGGAGTCGCTGCCCTTCGACTCAAGACATCTCACATAGGAGTGGACCTTAGGAAGTGTTCTCAGTAAGGAGTGAGTCTTACTTATTCGGGGCTTATAGTAATTTAGTGATAAAGTAATGTGTGATATTGGTGTGACTAAAGTTAAAATAACTATGATAATTGCGTGATTAGCATCAAATAAAAACCAATTGATTTTGGACCAAATTTACTCTCATTGACTCCTCCTGGCTGCTTGTGACAGGGATGGCTTCCCAAACCTTTATATTGGATACTTGTAAATCACTTGATTTTTACAGGAGCTCATGATGTGAGCTTGCCCTAAGTCTCAGAGGAGATTTTGGACTTGAACTTTTGGGCAATCTTGAAACTGTTGAGAGCATGGAGGCTCTTGGAAATGGACTAAATATATTTTTCATTGTGAGATGGTCATGAGCTTTTGGGCACCAGGGGCAGAATGTTATGGTTTGGATGTGAAGTCTCACCCGAAAGTTCATATGTGAAACTATGCAAGAATAGTCAGAGGTGAAATGACTGGGTTAGGAGAGCCTTAAACCAATCAGTGAATTAATCCCGATAGGGGTTAATGGTGGTAACTGAAGGTGGGTACGGTGTGACTGGAAGAGCTGGGTCATTGGAGGACATGCCTTTGAACTGTATATTTGGTGAGCTGAGTTTATCTCTTTCTGCTTCCTGATATCATTTGAACTGCTTCCCTTCACCACACTCGTCCACCCTATTGTTCTGCCTCACCTCAAGGAATGGAGCCAACTCTCTGTAGACAGACCTCTGAAATCATAAGCCTCCAAATAAACTTTTCTTCTTCTAATTGTTCTTGTCAGGTCTTTTATTCACAGCAGTGGAAAAAGCTGACTAAAACAGTACTGGTGGTACTAACCAAGGCAATAAAATAATAATGATAATAATAAAAATAATACAGAGGAGAAACAATGGGATTACAAGTTAAAGAGGAACAATTTAATTTTTCTCAGATAATGTGATTATCTCATTAAGAATCTAAGAGAATCTGTAAATGAATATAAATGATAAGCAAGTTTTACAATATTGCTGAATATTTGTCAATGTATAAAAAATCAATTGTATTGCTACACTAGTAGCATTAATAGTTAGAAAATAAAATTTAAAAATAACATAATAGCATCAAAAACATCAAATACCTACAAATGAATTTAAGAAATATGCATAAAGACTCTGTAGCTTTCTTTTCCATTTTTCTTTTCACTGCTGGGAATTGAATCCATGGCCTTACACGTGCCAAGGCGTGTGCTTTACCACTAAGCTACACCCATAACCCCAAACTGTGCATTATGAAAACAACAAGGGAGAAACTAAAGACCTAAATGGAAAGGTATAAATAGAAGAGCAATACTATATAATAATGGACTGGAAGACTCAATATGGTTAAAACATCAATTCCCCCCAGATTGATGTATGGACTAACATAATCCCAATCAATCAAAATCATTACAACCTTGCTTTTTTCCTTTTTTTTTTTTTTTTTTTTGTTGAAATTGGTAGGCATGATTCTAAAATATGTATAGGAATGCAAGGACATAAATAGTCAAGATACCTAGTCTTCGTCTACCAGAATTCAACTTCCTATAAAGATGTAGTATTAAAGTAATTAAGAAATATCGAATGGAGGAGGAGCAGGAGGAAGAAGAGAAGGGGGAAACATTGGAACATCAATAGACACAGAACTATAGAACAGACAAGCCACAAAGAGAGACACACACATGCATATGGTCATTTGGTTTGTATAAAAGTGCCACTTCTACTTGTGAGAAGAAAAGATGGTCTTTTCAATGAGCACTGTTGGAGCAATTGGAAGACTAAATGGGAAGAAACAGTAACTTACAAACAATTCACAATAGTTAGTTTGAAGTGGATCACAGACCTAGTGTAAACAAAAAAATAAACTCTAGAAGAAGACAGGAGAATATTTTCATGACCTTTGCTTAACATATGATTCTTAAGCAGCACACAAGAACTAATCATTAAAGTGAAAGACAAAAAAATAAATAAACAACTAGTAGACAATTAATTAAGTTCTTTATGTGATCTCAGATAAATTACTGAATATGTGATTAGAAAATCTATAGAACACAAGAAGTTATTTGAAATACAAAGTTCTGATAAACACTTATATTTGAAGAACTTTTAAAACTAGTAAGAAAAGGACCACATAACAATAAAAAATGGGCTTGTAGCTTAAAAAGACAGGGACTTCACTAAGGACATAACAAATGAACACATGAAACAGACTGGAAATGATGAAACAACAGAAGAGTGCAAGTTAAAACCACAGTGAGCTACCACTGCACACCTTCTGAGATAGCCAAAATGTAATATATATATACATATGTGTGTGTATATATATTTATGTGTGTGTGTGTATATATATATATATATATATATACATTTTTTTTTTTTAAGATGCCTAACATCCCTGCCATTTTTTGCAACTTTTAGTACAGCAGAACTCTTTCTTCTTAAAACAGGATTGCTTTTTGGCTTTGCTGGTACTGTCTCTCAGATTCCCCAGTTAGCCTTCTGGATGCTTAACTCATGTTCATTCTCTTCTAACTGATCACTAAATGTTTGTATTTTTCAGAACTTGGCTCTTGGTTTCTACAGATTTCTCTGAAGAACACTTTCTCTTTTTCTTTCTTTCTCAAAACTTTTGTTTGCACTCTGTGACCTATAGATACTTAAACACTATCTATAAGCTTTGGGTGCCCAAAGTTTTAACTCTAGCCTGACTTCTTGAGAGCTACGGGGGAACAGGTGCACATTTCTATGCTGTATCTAGGGTTGAATGCTTTACTGTCACACTTGAAGCAACAAATGCAGAAATAAACTACTGCTCCCACCGGCACCCTGGCCTTCTCCCCAGTGGGCACTATCGAGCACACACCCGCAGCTTCACAGCAGCTCATAACAAAACACCAGGCCCCTTCCTTGATTTCTTTCTTTCCTCATGGAGTCTAGAAAAGAGAGAATAATAACTTTCCAATGAACTGTCCTCACTTTCTGCTTGATTTGCTTTATTACTTGAAATTTGGAATGTTTTATTGCTTTTTTAAAACTAGAGGATTTCTATTGAAAAACTTCCATAGAAAAAATTATTAGATTTCATTCACAAATTGTTCTCAATTCATAGGCAGCACACATATTCCAATGACTCTTCTTTTCAAAGCCATGTTTGATATTTTTTAGAAAGAAATAATGCAGGAGGTAAGCCCTATAAATAGGACAACTTCCCTCCCTTTTAAATGTAGATACTTATTTTCAGCATTTAAAGGCCTTGAAGCTTTGAAAAAGCCACTCTTTTTAAGAAGAAATAAGAGGAAAAATGATTTAAAACCTTTGTTATGTGTATATTATATACATATTTCAGGAAGTTGGGCAGATGGGAGGATTTGTTTTCACCCATAATACATTTTCTTTTATGCCTAAACTCTATATGCTAGTATTAAAAGTGTTTACTAAGAAAATATACATTCTGGACCTACCATTTGACCCAGCTATCCCACTCCTCGGCCTATACCCAAAGGACTTAAAATCAGCATACTACAGAGATACAGTCACATCAATGTTCATAGCTGCTCAATTCACAATAACCAGACTGTGGAACCAACCTAGATGCCCTTCAATTGATGAATGGATAAAGAAACTGTGGTATATATATACAATGGAATATTACTCAGCTATAAAGAATAATAAAATTATGGCATTTGCAGGTAAATGGATGAAATTGGAGAATATCATGCTAAGTGAGCTAAGCCAATCTCAAAAATCCAAAAGACGAATGATCTCACTGATAAGCGGATGATGACACATAATGGGGGGTGGGAGGGGGGCAAGAATGGAGGAAGGAGGGACTGTATAGAGGGAAAAGAGAGGTGGGAGGAGTGGGGGAAAGGAAAAAAATAACGGAATGAATCAAACATCATTACTCTATGTAAATGCATGAATATGCAAATGGCATGCTGATACTCCATGTACAAACAGAAACAACATGTATCCCATTTGTTTACAATAAAAATAAAAAAAAAAAAAAGAATACGAGTAACAATAAATGTTGGCGAGGATGTGGGGAAAAAGGTACACTCATACATTGCTAGTGGGACTGCAAATTGGTGCAACCTCTCTGGAAAGCAGTAAAGAGATTTCTCAGAAAACTTGGAATGGAACCACCATTTGACCCAGTTATCCCACTCTTTGGTTAAAAAACAAAAACAAAAACAAAAACAAAAACAAAAAAAAACACTGAGGAAGCTGTTGGTTTTATTATGTGTATCAAAATATTTGCAAAAGGAAAATACACAAGAACTCAAAAGCTCGTGATAATCTGGACTCTATTAGGGAAAAAAATCTACTGAAGGGCAATTATAAAAAAGCCATTAAAGGTGTAACCTCTATTTCTGTAACCAAAACAAAATTTAGGTTACTGTTAGGTGTAGCATAATACATAAAATTTTTGGTTTCATAATTTGAACAAAAATTACACAGCATATTTAAATTATTTTTGCTTCTAAAGGATTGATATGGTAATTTTTAATTTAATATTTTCAATTTTCCAATAGGAATAAAATTTAATGAACATATTATTGTTTCATTTGGCAGAAAATTAAAATTTTTATATCAGAGAGCAAATGCAACAGCTGAGAGCTCGAAGTCTATTGATTCTCATCTTTCATCCTTTGACCTTCCAGGTGCCTAGAAAAGTGTTGGTGTTTGATTCCTTTCCTTTTAGGAAAACTTATAGGGAAAGAACAATATTTGCCTGTGAAGGGGAGAAAATATAATAACTTTTTCCCTTAACGTTTATAAGTTCATACTTGGGAAACTTATGTTACAAAAGAAAGATTCATAAGAGAAAAACAAGCAACTTCATTAGCACACACAATGCACATCATGCAGGCTTACATATCATCTTTACCAAAGAACAATGAATGTTAGAGAAGCGACAAAACAAAGGAAAAGCAGTCCCAGGCTCCTGGAGATAGAAAAGTGTAAGAGAGTACATTTTACTTGGAGGCATTAATGGGGGTAAATAGGCTTGCAGATTCTTCTGGTCCTATCTCTGACCTGGTAGGGGATTATCCATAGGAAAGGAGAATTTACATTCAGTTTTCAGGTAGAAGGAGAAGAATAAGAATCTCTACTGCTTTGGGGAAGTCAAGAAATCCAGGTACTGTCATTCCCAAATACAGCACCCTGGTATCACGATTATTTTAAGTTTAAAAGAACTTGAGAGTAGCAGGTGCTACTTGTCTACTTAGAGTCTGGACCTACCAAGGAGGAAAGCAATCATCTCCTGTCTCTTCCTTGAGATTTTATTAACTAGATTTACAGTGCAGAAGGATATACTGAGGTCTGTCAGCACACTTTGAAAGATTTTGTTACACACTATTGTCTTCTACTTTGGCCCCACTCAATATTCCAAAGAGAACCAATGTAATCTATTGTCTGTTCTCCCAGCCCAGTGGGCTTTGTCCTAGGCCATTACTTGTTTCTCCAAGTCTATTAAAATCCACCAAAAATCATATGCTAATCCCCTAAAAATGGTCTACATTACCCATTCTCCCTTTTCCCTGTGGAAAAGGAATATCTCAATCATGTTGTGTTAGTAGGTAGTTATGCTTATATGCACATGTTGCATTTGTGTGTCTTTTCTCCAATTCATCCGTCTTTGTCAGTTTATTCCAGTGAAACATTGAAGGCTTTCCCATCACCCTACGGTAGGCAGAAAGCTCCCCTGAATCTTGATTATCTTCACCTCAACAATTTTTCATATTTGGGAGAGGCAAACTCTGGTTTTCTTCACTTGGAACATTTATAAACTTTTGTTTGTTCATGTATCTAGAGAAGAATTTCTACTTCCAGCTATGAAGTCACCCAAATTGGAGGCTCTCTCCTGACAATGAGAATAAGCAACATAAGCCACATAACCATAATTAAAAAAAAAAAATCTCTTCAGATATCTAAGAACTCAAAGAAACCCAAATTAGCTAAATTCTAAATTCTAATTGTGATGAGTCCTTCACTATAATATTATGAAGTACATGTTTGATCTTTATCCAGTTTCCTGGTACACAGTTTCTAAAACCCTTGGTATCTCTGAAGTGATCAGTCTATTTTATGCTAACAAGATGATTGATGGTTCCAGCTCCTGGATCACTGCAGTATAGGAGCTGATTAGAGGACGTGAAGTTTCATTTCCCTCTTTCCACGTCTGGGGAAGAGATAGGCTGAAGCTTGAGTTGATTGACAACAGACAATGATTTAATCACTAATACCTGTGGAATGAAACCTTCAGAAAAATCCTAAAGGACAGGGTTCAGAGATCTTTGAGGTTGTCGAAGACATGGAGGCAAGAACAGTATGCTTGAAGAGGGCATAAAACTTCCTTACACCTTCCAACAAATGCGGTCTTGTATACTTCTTCATCTGGGTGTTCATTTGTATCCTTTAATATGTGCTTTTTAGTAAATCAGCAATGGTAAGTGAACCTTTTCCCTAGAGTCTGAAAGCTAATGGTGAAACCCAAAGAGGGGATTGTGGGGACCTCTGATTTGCAGACAAGTCAAACAGAATTTGTGGAATCTACTACTTGCAATTGGTCTCCCTCTTGTGGGATTGATTCTTTAATGTGGGGTCTATGCTGTCTTGAGGTAGATAGTATGAGAATTAAATTAAATTGAGGACATCCAATCAGTGTCAGAAAATGGTTTGTGTGGGAGAAGCTACATACAATTTGATGTCGGAAATGAAACATTAAGACTATTGAGAATATAGGGGAAAATATTTGTTTTTTTCTCACATTATACCTTCTTCAGGGAGAAGAGACCCATGGCCATATTCCTTCTTAGCACAGTATCAGTAGTAGTATAGAAGAAATCTCTCATAAATTGAGTGGTGGAGAAACTTCCAAATCTGTGTGTGTGTGTGTGCGCGCGCGTGCGCGCGCACGGAAGATCAAACCCAGAGGTGTTTTACCACTAAGCTACATCCCCAGCCCTTTTAATTGTTTCGAGACAGGTTTGAGACAGGGTCTTGCTAACTCAACCAAACTGACTTCCAACTTCTGATTCTGCTTCCTCAGCCTCCGGAGTTCCTGGGATTACAGGCCACACCCAGCTTCCAGTCAAACTTTTACCAAACTTTATGCCAGTATATCAGCCAGAGTGGTAGATTAGAAATTGTAGTAACAAAAAGCATTCTGTATCTTCCTACCAACTCTTTCCCATGGACCTTCACCAAGTATGACAAGTTAGTAAGGCTGGGAGCAAAAGAAGAGAGAGGAGAGACATTCACAGAGGCCTCCACTCATTCAAGGTAGGAACCATTAAAGGCTGGGGTGGGAGAGTGGGGAGAAATTGTTTGGAGGCATTTGGGTGCTCTTACCAGTCCAGATTCCATCCTAGACCCCAGTGTGATAGAGGTTGTGCCATGTTGGATCCTTTATGGTTACACCTCTTTGGTTTACAACCATGTGCTCAGCCATAACTACCAGAATAAGAGCTCTGTGAAAGAAAGCCTGCACTTATAGGCTGTACTAGAGAGCTGGACAAACTTCCTAGCACTCTGGACTTAAAACCTTGTAATGTTTAACCAAATTCCTTTAGGAAAACATTTTACCAAATGTGGGTTGTTACTGTGATAAATGAGTTCACAGGACAGAGACTAAAGAGGAAACTTGCTATCTGTGGGTTTAATTACTGATCTCTGGGACAGGAAGTAAAGAGGAAAAAAATTTCTAAAAACTTGTCCATCTTTGTCTTAGTGCATTTGTCTGCTATCACAAAATTCCTTAGTAATTTATAAATAATAGCGATTCATTCTGGAGATTGAGAAGTCCAAGAAGAAGGTGTTAGCAGAGTTAGTGTTTGGTAAGGACTTCCTAGATGATGCTTTAGTCTCTGTTCTTACATGGTGGAATGACTTGGGGAGCTGCTCCAAGCCTCTACGTAAAGGCACTAATTCAACTCCCAAATAACCACCTCCCAAAGCCCCATTTCTAATTCTATCACCTTGATGGTTAGGTTTCAGAATTTTTTTTTCTTTTTTTGTATCAGGGATTGAACTCAGGGGTGCTTAACCACCAAACTAAATCCCCAGCACTTTTTTTTATTTAGAGATAGGGTCTCACTGAGTTGCTCAGGGTCTCGTTAAATTGCTGAAACTGAACTCCTCCTGCCTCAGTCTCCTGAGCTTCTGGGATTACAGGTGTGCACCACTGGGTCCTAAGGGTTTCAGATTTTTTTTAAGAGGAAAAAAATAACAACTATCACTTGTGGAGAACAATTGCCTGTGGAAGTGGAAAGCTCATCCTGCAGACTGGTCCTCATTGGGCCAGTAACACATCAAGTTCAAGGGTACCCAGGAGTCAGGTCAAAAGCTGGCCCCACTGTAAAAATGATAACAGTCAAAAAGCCAGCGGCTAGATGCTCTAGCCATCTTGTGATTGTTGTTGTTGTTGTTGTTGTTTTTTCATTCATTCATCAACTGTCTTTCTGATATGCTGGACAATTTTCTAGGCACTGAGGATTCAGTAAGAAAAAAATCAGTCTCTGAACTTTTGAAACCTCCATCATAGCTTGAGAGAGAAAGACAATAAATCAATAAGTAAATGAATCAATAAGTAAATGAATAGTCGATATGGTAATAATAAAAAATACATGAAAAAATAAGATAGGAAAAGGAGATAAGACACAGGAGTGGATTTGAAGAACTTACATGGATCAATAAGAAAAACATAACAGAAATATATATTGTAACTCATTAGAAATATAGGCATAAGTTATAAACAGACATTTCACAGAAAAAAAAAACCTGAATTCCAAATAAACATTTAAAAATATATCACTAGTCTTCAGGAAAATAAAAATTAAAACAATAGAAACCATTTTTTAAGGTTTCATCAGAACAATTTATAGTATGAGAATACCAAGTACTGATAAAGCTGTGGAATAACAGGAACTCTCATCCTCTGTTGATGTACTGTAAAAATTGACTCAGCCTCTTTAGAAGATGGCTTGATATTTATTGAAATTAAATAGAGGCTTTCCAAGAAAATTCACTCCTAATACTAATTTCTGTATTAGTTGGGGTAAGCTACACAATGCTTTGGGGAACAAACCCAAAATTGCTTCAAACAACAAAGGTTTATAAGTTGACCTGTGACCCTGTCTATCACTATCATCTTTACATAGGTATCTCTGCTGATGGAAAATCTGCTGTGTGAAATACTTCCAGGTACTATAGAAGAGAGAAAAGAGCATAGCCTCTCAAAGCTGATCCCAGAAATGCCACACATCACTTCAGCCCACATTTCATTAGTCCAACAAGGTCATACCCAAATTAAGTGGGCAGTGAAGTACGATTCTAACAAGAGTCTTGACTAGAAACAGAAGCAGAATATATGAAAACAGCCTGAATGACTCTTTAAGATATTCCCTAGAGAAATTCTTGTGTGTGCATACCAGGAACCACACACAAGATTCCAACTAGCACTGTTTACGAAAGCACAAAATGTCCAACAACAGTTTGGGATAAACAAATTATGTTATGTTCACAAATGAAATACTAAACAGCAATGAAAAAATGTACTATAGCTATACATATTAGTATGGTTGAATCTGCAAATGTTAAGTGAAAAAGCAAGTCATGGAAGCATAATGTGTGATTCATTATATAAACTGCAAAATCAGGAAAAATCAAACAACATATTGTGTTGGGATACATGCATATGTGGTAAAATTGCAGAAAAGCTAGATTATGACTAAAACGTAGGATTTCGATTGACTCTGAACTGGCAGTAGGTGGTAGAGGCAGGAGGAGATTAATGGTGAACACACACATAGGGCTTGAAAGGTACTGTTATTGTTTGTTTTTTAAAGATAGCTAGTGGTATTTTATTTATCTGTGTGTGCATGTGTGTGTGTGTGTCTGTCTGTCTGTCTGCTCAGCTGGCATAACCAAAGCCTCACAGATTGAGTAACTTAACAGAAATTTAATTCTCACAGTTCTGGAGACTAGGAATCCCAAGTTCAAGGTGTTGGTCAACATTTTTCCTGATAGGGGCGCTCTTCCTGGTTTGCAGACAACTGCCTTCTTGCTTTATCTTCACGTGGCAGAGAGGCAATCTCATATCTTTTTTAATAAGGCAATTAATTCCATTCAAGAGAACTCCACTCTCATGACTATCTCCCAAAGGAATCACCTCCAGATATCATCACATTGTAACTTCAACATGAATTTTGGGGAGACACAAAATTTGAGTTCATGGAACAAGTGCATATGTGCACACATGTGTATATATGTGTGTGTGGTATATACAATATATTTCTCAGGAAAAGGTTCACACTAAAAAGAAGGGTCTTTTAACCTTAGAAGATGGAAAGATCTTTCATATTTGTGGATAGGCAGAATTAATATTGTCAAAATAACCACAGTACCAAAATGTTCTACAGATTCAATGCAATCCTTATCAAAATACCAATGACATTCTTATTTGAATTAGAAAAGACTCCTAAAATTCAAAGGAATGATAAAAAATAAAACCTAGAATAGCCAAATACGGAGCAACCATGTTGGAGGCATCGCAATACCTGATCTCAAATTATACTACAGAGCTGTAAGTAATAAAAACAGCATGGTGTTGGAATCAACAACATGAAGACCAGGGAATGCAATAGAAGGCACAAAGATTAACCCACATAGATACAGTCATCTGATATTCACCAAAGGTGCAAAATATATATATATGTTGGAGAAAAAAATAAACTTTTTAAACAAATATTGTTGGGAAAACTGGATATCCATATGCAAAAGAAGAAAACTAGATCCACATTTCTCACCATTCACAAAAGTCAACTCTAAGTGGATCACAGACCTAGGTGTTAGACCAGAAATTTTGCAACTGCTAGGAGAAAACAGGCTCAACACTCCAACATATTGGCACAGGTACTGATATCCTTAACAAGACTCAAAAAACTCTAAAAAATAACCAGTATCAGAAAGTGGCATCAAATTTAAAAGCATCTTCACAGCAATGGAAACAAGATCATGAAGAGAGAGCCCATAGTATGGGAAAAAAATCTCTCCTAGCTACTTTTCTGACAGGGGATTAATACCCAAAATATATAAAGAATCCCAAAACCAAAACACACACACACACACACACACACACACACACACACACACACACTAGCCCAATCAATAAACGGACAAATGGATTAAACAGATATCTCTCAAAAAAAAATAACCAAAAATATATGAAAAAATATTCAATATCCCTAGCAAACAGGGAATGCAAGGCCAAGAGACTGACTTCCATAAATGGTCAATTAAGGAGAGAGGAATTGAATGTTCCTGTGAAGATAGCTGACTGTTATTGGAAGGTCCAAATCAATAAAGAACATTTTACACCCTGAAAAGAATCTCCTCTGTCCTGTTCTGTGGTTTGATATGGCTTAGTGGACATCCCATATTAAGTAGTGTCTGAGAAGGTAACTTGGAGGACATTTGAAATCTGCCCTCAACAACAAGATTAGTTTCCGCATGACATACAGCATTTTCCACTTCTTCCAGCTGTTTTCAAAATGTTCTGTGCAATCAGCACAGATGCAAAAGAGAGTAGAGTGGGCAGGAAATGTGTTAATTCAGCATGGTATTGACAAACACATAAACCTAAGGAACAGAAAATAGAGACCTTAGAAGTAAACCCATAAATCTACAATCAACCAATTTTGACAAAGGTATTAAGAACATGCATTGGAGGAAGGACAATCTTTTCAATAAATGGTGCTGGGAAATTCGGATAATCCACATGTAGAAGACTCAAACTAGACCCTTATATTTCACGAGTTAACAAAATCCAACTCAAAATATATTAAAGCCTTGCTCATTTTTCTCTCATTAATCTGTTTCTTATAACAGAGGCCTATCCTGAATATGAACTTAAGACTACTGAAGAGAAATTGTATTTCCTTGCCAGCAAGTACTTGAATAAATCTACCCCTAAGCCAGAAGGGCTATTTTTTTTTTTAACTTTTATTTCATTTATTTTTATTTTTTAATTTTTCGTGTGGTGCTGCTGAGGATTGAATCCAGTGCTTCACAAGTGCTAGGCAAGCACTCTGCCACTGAGCTACAAGCCCAGTCCCCCAGAAGGGCTACTGAGTAAACAACCTACAATATCTGCTACAGGACTTTACCAGGTTTACATTAAATTAAGTGCATGCCAGGCTGGCATGCCTGACTGAGATAGGCCCACAGTGCTAGAGTGAAAACAAACATATCCTCACACACTGAATTTATTGCAGAATCTTAGAACTTATATTTTGCAATTGGGAGAGGAGTTTGGTTTGGCTTGGGCAGCTGAGAGAAGGAACTTGGACAATACAGGAGATTGAATGGTATGTGACCCAGCTGGTCATTTGTGTTGACTTAAAGCCTTGTGGAATGTGGAGTTTTAAGCAGAAATGAGAGTGACTTCACAACAAAAGTTTTATAACTCTAAGGCCTATGTAACCAAGTATGGGCCAAAGTAGGAGAAGAGGCCATTTTCCCCAACTCTGTATGGTATCCTGTGTTCCAAGTTGAGTGGATTTTGGAGCCTCTAGAGATAATGGATTTGGCTGGGCCATTGGTATTCTGGTGATGGGCAGAGACATTTCCTAAATACCTGAGGGTACTGAAATGTACACCAGAGCCCAAGGAAGACAGCAATGTAAATACTTCATACTCAGCTGGTTATAGACACATATTAAATCTTTCTAGATATCCTTGGGAAGACACAAAAAATTAATGGGCAATATTTTCAGAGCTAATTTCCAGTAGATAAGTTGGTGGCAATTCCTGCTATAGTAATTCAAGCATACAAAGGAAATGTAATCTACTTGGTTGTCTCATGGTGTGACAGGCACAATACTTTCCATAAACAGATACTCAACGAATTGTAGTAGTGATAATAATTGTTCACATTTATTGAGCCCTTACTATGGGTCAGATGGTTTCTAAAGCACTTCACATACTAACTCATTCTATCAACAAATAGGCCTATGAAGTAAATGTTATTACTGGCTCTTATTGAAACTGGGGGATAGAAAGATTTATTGACTTAAGATCACACAATAAGAGAAAGTTGAATTAGGACTCAAACTCATGCTGTCTCAGACCATACACCCTGAGTACTGTGTATCAGGCACTTTAATCATTTATTCATTCTAATGACTTTATTACTATTCCTCTTTTATAGGTGAAGAAATTAAAACATAGAAATTTGTAAGTGGTGAAGCAAATATTCACTTGACTCTCTGACTACGTTCTACCCTATGATAGTAAAGGCTGGTAATTACATTGTTCCCATGAACTAAAGAATTGTGACCTCCCTAAAGCAGGTGTAAAAGAAAAAGAGTTGAATGATCTTCTATTAAATTATTATGTTAGGCTTAATTAAGAGAAACTTAAGGTATGCCTGGGGGCATTGTCATTCCAATGCCTGGAGTGATTGAGAATTAACTCTGCCCAAAGTAAATCCATACCAGGCATTGCAAATTGGGTGGCATGTTAAAATCCAGGCTTTCAGTTTTTCATTCACATCCCCAAAAACTCCAATCACAAGGCCCTTATCTCATCTCTTTATTATCTCTCCAGGAGCAGAAACATTGTTTCTGTTCTATTATCAATTTCATCTCTAGCTCCTAACTCTGTTATAACACTAACACTTCTAAACTTCTCACTTTATATTAAGAGCTTGATTTGCCTTTGTATACTACAGAAATGTTTGCTCATTCTATAATAATTCATTCAACAGAAAGTAAATGAATGCTTCCCACATGCCAGCCACTCCTCCTGGCAATGGACACACAGGTGAAGACAAGAAATACCACTTCCCTTATTAACATTACATTTTGGTTAACATTTAGCAAATTAATATAGCATATAATTTAGTGTGGTGACAGAATACACTAAACTATATACACTAAACTAAACAGAATAAGAGAATAAAGAGTGGTTGACTATGTTAGATGAGGAAGTCATCCACAAGAAGGTGACATCTGATGAACAACTGAATAAGGAGATGCCTTTTGCATGAGAGTTCACTCAAGAATTCCTATATTCCATCCTGCCAGTCTGCTCAGAGTTTATGAATCAATGAAATGATTTCCAAATGGGTAAAAACATCAACATTAGATAAATACTGTGTTGAAAGTATGTAGATTGTACATCTGATCCTAGGATGATAGCTTAAAATTATTGAGCATGTAAATATTAAGTAAGTGAATAAATGAATGGTATTGGCATAGTCCCTCGGTAACATCTGGCAGAACTGATCACCCACCCAGTAGCATAAGCCTTAAGGGGTAAAACCTGGAATTCATGGCACAGAGCATCACAAGCCAAATCACCATATAACAGACATGAAAAGCTATAAATGATACAGTAGGGGGAATACTGGCTTTGGAGTTTGTCAAAATCTTGCTTTAGCTCTTTTGGGCTCACAGATATAAAATTCTACTCTCTGAGCTTCCCAGGCTGTCTTCTCTCATTGCCCAAATTGTACTTTCTCTACTCTTTCACATAGGCAGAACTGTTGCTTAGGTGCTTTATGTTTTTGTGTTCTCTTAATTCAGACCAAGAACCGTCTTCAGATCCTCTTTCAAGAGTCATGTTTCAGACAGAAGTTTGCAGTACATGATGTACCAGATACCATTCCCTTCCATGTCTTATAATTAAGAAAGACTCCTATCAAGGATTTATTTGGTGATGCATGTGTAAAGATGCAAAATAAGGTCAGAAATGCACCCTTATGGAGTTTCTTCCACATATGTCCTTGGTTATAAGAGGTCAAAATAATTAAGAATTACATGTAACACTAGGTTTTCCAGGTCCATTTTAATCATTATAGGTACATCTTCAGGGTCTATATATACCTACAATATACATCCTTTTATTAGGAACAAAATATCAGTTAGGAATTAAAGCCATTACATAGGCACAGTTCAAATATCAGTTCTGTACTTCTTCCCAAGCTGTCACATCATAACCAACCGTAAACCTCCATTCACACTGTAGAGAGAGCTATCTTCCCAGCACCAGTCTGACAAACTGTGATACCCATGATAAATTTTCACAGTAATTTGCAGACAAAATAAAGGCAAAAACTCTCAGCAAATTAAAGAGTACTGTCAGTCAGGTGTGATGGTGCATGCCTGTAATCCTAGCAAGCTAGGGGACTATCAGGAGGATCACAAATTCAAGGTTAGCCTTAGCAATTTAGCATGACCCTGTCTCCAAATAAAGAATAAAAGGTGCTGGAGATGTAGTTCTGTGTTAAAGCAACCCTGGTTCAATCCCTAGCACCAAGTTTTTGTTTTTTGTTTTTTGTTTTTCAAAAACAAGGACAAAAAAAAGGAGGACCATCACTTACCTTGTAAAGTAAAATCCATTAATCCATTTTGTCTCATTATCCCAGAGGTGTAACATGCATGAAAACATAAATATAGTATATGATATCCAAATAACTATATAATAATTAGAAAAATATAATTATAAGTTATAATGATTGGTGTTAATTAATATAATAATTTATAAGCTAGAGATTATGGTTTTTAACCTATTTTAATGCACCTGTATCAACTTCTTTGAAATATTCACAGAATTGGGCTGGGGTTGTGGCTCAGCAGTAGAGTGCTCCCCTAGCATGTGCAAGGCACTGGATTCGATCCTCAGCATCACATAAAAATAAATAAATAAAATAAAGGTATTGTGTCCAATTACAACTAAAATATTTTTAATACAATATTCATAGAATTGAAAATTAGGGATTTAATGGGTTAGTCTAGTACCATAGAATGAGAAATATGACTGATTGTATCAATTTAGTCACATATACAGGAAGTGTAAATGGAAAGAAATTATAATTTTGTTTTTTATTTTTCTTCTAAGACCTGGGTTTTCAGTTCATTTTCCAATTTTTATTGGATGCAGTAATCTCAGTAACAGTAATCTCAGTAATCTCAGGGGCTGTGTAATCCTTTTGCCAAGCAACCCCTCACTTTTTTTCTCAAGGAAGAAAAAATTGTCAATAAATCTGAGGACTCCTGAGTGTAGAAAATATTCTGGAAGATGCTCCCCCTACTCTTTTTGTTTGCTTGTTTCTAAAAGAATGTTTAAATGGTCCTAATTGTGGGGCTGAGTCCTGGTGTTGCTGTGAATACGCATCTCCAGCTCTTACCCACCATCTTGTCCCTGGTCCTCTCTTCCCTTTTCTGCCTCATGATGGCTACTTCCTTTTGACCTCTGCTAGGAGAGCCCTCTTCTAGCATCTAGAGGATTTGCCTCCTTCCTCATACAGTTGATTGGCCTACTATAATTTCGGAAGGGTAAAATGTTCCACAAGGATCTTAGGCTATGTCACTCTCAAAGGATTATTAAGATTTCCTTTCTTCCCCTGCCAGAGACAGCACATTCTGACTTCAGGTCACAGTTTTACTTCATACGTTCCCCAAATCCTTTTCCTACCTCCTGGTTCATTAAAGGGGAACCAAAAAGATGTCATAAGTTAAGAGAACTACTCAAACTTACCTTCCAACTAAGGGCAATCCTGAGGTGTCTGTGTTCCTGCTAGTCAAGTGTGATACCTCTCAGAAGTTGCTTCATTGGAAGCAGTGGATTCTATTCTGAGTTGGTGACTCTCACCTCCCAGGACAGCTGAGGGTACAAAGGCTACTGCTGAATTGTCTGTTTCAGGACAAGAACATTGCCTTTAGGTTGAAGCCTCTCTTAGTTGCTTCTCTAGAAAGTTTTGGGTAATCTTATATTTATCTTATATTCATTCTTAGTTCAGCCAAACTTAGAAGGAAAGCACTGTTACCATTTGGGTTATAACACTCTAATTCCTCTCTACACAACTTCTTACTACGCTCAGCATATGCGGGACACCTGAAGGTCATCTGGCTGGCGCTCTCAGCCATTCATTAGGAACACGCACTCAAACTATTTATATTTGTCTTAAATTTTATTTTCCAAGCATGAATTATTAAACTAATTTGTCAATCACATGAGCTCCACTCACAACTCAACCTCCTACCAGTAATTTTTTAAATTACCATATCCCAAATATTAAGACAGAATTTTACAACATTTCAAAATTTCTTAAGTGTCATACACCTGGTGGGTGTATTTGTTGTGGTTGTGTTAGTTTTTTGCCTCGATCTGTGATAAACTTATAATTCCTAGCACTTGGGGACCACGAAGATGATGTATTCTCATATGATAAGATAACAAGGCCAATAGATTAGGGAAGTGACCATCCCTAGAGATCAGGGAAAATTATCCCAGTGAGGAATGCTCCCTAGACCTGAAGACAAGGTAGAGACACCAGAGAAACGTTTACTCCACACCAGCATCTATGATGCATTCCTTAGGATTAAGATAGCTCCCTTTTAAACAGAAACTGTTCCCCAAGTAGAGATTGAGACATGGCTACATGTCACTATATAGGGTCACTGGGCAGCTGTTAAAAAACACAAATGCTCAGACCAACCATCAGAGGGTTGGTTTGAACTGGTCTGGGTGGGACCCGGTTGTCAGTGTTCTTAATAGCTCCTCATCTGTTTCGAATATGCAGTCAAGTTGAGAACTGATGTGCTAACACAGTAGCTTCAACTAATTCCTTCCTTAACAGATGTTTATTGATACAGGAAGAATATGACTCAGGATATATCTGACGGATGCTTTCCTTGAGGAAAAAAAGAGTGCCAACAGGAGGAAAGGGGAGCTAAAAGTGCAGTTTGCTAAAGATTTATTTCTACTACAGAATTGTATGAGGGCCCCTGACTTTATTTCCTGGCTCTATGACAGCAGATATGTCAACTCAACATTAACAAATTACAGCTTTTGTTACAAATGAGATTTTAGGTTAATTTACACAAATTGGGACATTTTTAATTGGTTTTAGAAGTCAAAAGACCGATTTATCTGACTTTTACAGTAGACACATGCTCATGGACTGCCGAGTTTCCCTTCTATTGGAGAAGTGCTAGTCACCAGCTCCATATGGCCCTGGTGGGGTTCTCAGCCCCCATTTGCTGCCTACATAGCAGTAGAGGTAGGTGTGTGACCCAGGCTGCTCCCTAGGTCTTGCAGAAGTATTACACCAAGCTAAACTCTCAGAAATGGAACCACCATGCTCCAGGATACACTTGTTTTCCGTTTAGGATATATGTCTAAATGCCCTCCAAGGTGGGTGAACTTACATTTTCATGGTAAGTGGTTGAAAATGTTTACCTCTTTAACAATAGTAAATCATCAAACTTTCAAAATGTTTATCTATAAAATTTTTAATCTCCCTAAGTATTTACCTTAAAATTTTATATCTAAAGTACACAAAATATTTCTTGCAGTTGTTTTATTTTGCATTTTTGGGACTATTAATGAGATTATTAATGTCTTTTTTTACCTTTATTGAACATTTTTGTATATACTTCTGTGAAATGTCTTACTATATTTGACTACTTAAATTGTTGTTTGGAGTTAAGTCAATTTTTTTTCCATATTTTTACTGGTGCTTCATAATTGTACGTGGTGATGGGATTCATTGTTATATATTTGCACATGATACAATATAATGATATATTTTGGCTAATAGCATTCCCCAGTATTTCCCCTTACCCTCCCCTCTTCCCTCTCACTGGTCTGTTCCTCCACTGTACTTTTATTTTCATGACATTTATCCCTACCTTTCTCTTCTTTTTCTTCTCCAGCTTTCACATTTAAGAGAAAACATCTGACCCTTGACTTTTTGAATTTGACTTATTTTACTTAACATAATGTTCTAAAGCCCCCTTTTTCTGCAAATGAAATAATTTTGTTCTTCCCTATGACTGAATAAAACTTCTTTATGTGTATATACACCACATTTTCTTTCTTCATTCATCCATTGACGGACCCCCTAGGCTGGTTCCATAGTTTGGCTATTGTAAACTGTGCTGCTATAAACACAGATATGTATGTATGGTTATATTATGAAGAAATTATTATTATCATTGTTACCACCAGTAGTAGTAGTAGTAGTAGTATGTACTTGGGATTAAAGCCAGGGGTGCTGCGCTATATCTCCAGTCCTTTTTATTTTTCATTTTGAGACATGATTCCACTGAGTTTCTTACGGCCTTGCTAAGTTGATGTGGCTGACCTCCAACTTGCTGTCCTTCTGCCTCAGGCTCCCAAGTTGCTGGGATTACAGGCATGCACCACTGCACCAGGCTGTAGTTAGTGTTCTTATGGAGGACAATTTGACTAAATTCTTGACTATATCCTGAGTTGCTAATTATATTTGTTAAAATTTATTCCAAAAAACTATAGTGTTAGTCATTTATGTCAAGAACTTCATCACAGCACTGCTTATAACTGCAGAGAAAAAAAAGGGAAATAATAAATGCCCAACAATAAAAGATTTGTAAAATATTAATGATAAACATAAAATTATCATACATGATAATATGATAGGAGATGACAATCCTAATATATTTATGGTTAAAATATAACATCTAATATGAGCCCTTCTTTGTAAAAGTAAATTATATATATATATACATTTTATTTACATATTCAAAAATTTTTTTATTGCAATTTGCGCTGAAATTTTGCCTAAGATCCATTGACATCCTGATGTTATAATCTACAAATATGGCAATCTAACAATTAGTAGAAATTATATACTTTAAGAAAATTAATGGTATTAAGTTTTCCCACAGCTGCTTCAATTTTGTGTTAGGAGAAGTAAACAATATCCAGTTTAACCCTTTCCATGAAGCCTTTGAAAAAGACTTTACTGTTAATTATGGATATTATTATAACACATTGAATCAATGTGTTGGGAAAACAACACACACCTGTTTGTTGATAATTTCTTCAAGTTCTTGATTCCTACTGGGTAATCCTTAATGATGTTCTGATTTGAGGTGATTTATCACGATCCTCTGAAAGGAGAGCCTCCCATTGGTATGCTCAAGGTAACTTCTTATCACAACTGAACCTCAGCCAGTATATAGTCTAGGATAAGTGAATAATGTCACAATAGGTTTACCTTGTTAAGAGAAAAAAAAAAAAAACACAACATTTCATCAAAATATTAATGGTCATTTTTATTCAGATAATAGATAGTTCTCTGTTTCTTTTCTACTTATTGCTTCTACTGAGGGAAAGTATTATATAAAACATAATTAACTCTACCCAAAGGTGCAGTAAACTGTTCTGTGAATGTCAGATGATAGAGTTATTTATTGTTCTCTTTAGACATAAATTAAATCTTGAGTAAACATATGTAAGGCACTTAGACAAGATTCTGGCACATGGTGTGTTCAAACTCAGGGATATATTCATTTCTTCTATTCAGCATGGTAGGCAAAGATGAAATAATTTAGCATGAGATCTGATCCTTTCTGTTATCTGAATCTCAGTCACAAATTTAAGTTTCTAGACAGTAGAAATGCAGAACAGTATATATTCTTTTTAAATATTGTTTGGCAAGCACCTCATGTTTCTCTCTTTGAATTTCCTCCCAATACATTAATGCAGATAACAGATTTTTGGCAGTCCCTAGCTCTGTGTGTGTGTGTGTGTGTGTGTGTGTGTGTGTGTTTGTGTGTGTGTCTTTATCTAGATACACAATATCAGAAACTGAAAAATTGAGAAATAAGTATCTGAGCCCTAGTGTGTACTTGAATGACCACTCCAGGCTTGGCTAAAAGTCTAATGCATTATCCATTGCTCCACAGAGCTGGTTACTAGACCCAGTGCGTACTTGAGATACATATTCGCTAGTGCTTTATATTTTGAGGGTGGGTTCAGACGCTGCCTCTAATAATTCTCTCCAGACTCCCCTTTTCCTTACTAGAAATATTTTATCATTTATATAGTATTGAGTATCTGTGCTTGACTGAATGGGACTTGGAAGATAAGTGATTGCTAAAAAAAGAGTCCCTGGTGCTAAGGTTGACTCTGGCAGAGTCACCAGATGAAGCCTAATGAGTTTAGCATAGTTTCTTCTAAAAAATAAAACAAAACAAAAAACACTGAAATAGCAGACTAGAAATTTTTCCAAAGAATATGATTCTGTATTCCAAATGAAGGATGAAAGGTCTACCCTGGGCAACTGAGCACCAGAAGCCCCTTCCAAATCAGCTAAGACCAGGGTAGACCTAGCTCCAACTGCTTCATGAGACTCATGCCACTCACAGGTCAGTAAGATCTGAGATTTATTGTGAGAAGTGGCTAAATGATTCTAGTGGTGCTAGTTCTCACTCTGGAATATTGGAAATTCAATAGGGCCCCTTCCTGATCTCCAAGGTCCCCCAACCTGGATGGGGAGCTCCAGTGAGACTGTGCCTGGTAGTCAGACTTGAAAGGGTGTAGCAGTGTAGCTCAACTCTGCTAGCATGGCAGGCCCAAATGTGTTTGGATGTCTTGCATCCTTCCAGCTCCAACTTTATTTCCTTTTCTCTCCATCTTTGATGAAAAGGGCAAAGAATATTTAGATGATGACTCAAAGCAGTCATGCCATCTATTTTTATCTATTAATTCTTACTTCTTTGTCACTCTTGTCATCATCCTGGCTTAAATACACTTGCAAGCCTGAAAGTCTCCTTTAGGGTCCAGATAAGTTTCATACAGTAAGAGATTTTCCTTAGGACATGAAGTCAGAGGCTCAACGATCACTGCTGCACAATTTTAAATTAGCACATGTCTTCCAGTTTCTCTCCTCAGATGATCTGAGTCCCTGAACAACCCTAAGTGATTGCCACCTTTACTTGTGAAACTGGCTATTCCTGCAAAGCCTCTGAGGTATGTACTAACCATTACTCAAAGTCCTTTGTAGTCCATGTCTGAGTG
Source organism: Sciurus carolinensis (assembly GCF_902686445.1). Taxonomy (NCBI): domain Eukaryota; kingdom Metazoa; phylum Chordata; class Mammalia; order Rodentia; family Sciuridae; genus Sciurus; species Sciurus carolinensis. The sequence goes on along the minus strand of NC_062219.1, from coordinate 75,423,437 downwards.
TGTTTCCAAGTTTAGGGAGAAAGTGGCTAGATAGTTGGTTGCTGTGCCTGAGCACTGCTGGCCTCAAAGCATAATCAGGTACATGGATCAAGTACTCTATCAAAAAAAGATACCAGATTGGACTGGTCCCCATGTCCACCACTAACTCTCTGTCCCCTCCAGAAAGGACTTCAAATTCATAAGCAATTGGGAATCTTTTCATTAATATGGAAATTCCCAGATAATAATTATTAATTCTCAATTTTTTATCCGAAGAAAGACATCTCTCATCCACTTGTGTCTTTCCTGTGTGTGGTTCATTTACACACTACCCTGTATAGTCCCATCCCTTATCCTGCCTCCCCCTCACCCCTGCTGGTTACAGCTCTCCCTTCATGTGCAACATCCTGTGACTTATTTTCCTCCATTTGAGTCTGATTGCTTTCTTCCATGACTTTTCATTTCATATTTCTATTTTTTTTTAATCTTTAGAGGGCAGAGCAGATGGGCAGATCGTGCATTCTAAACATTAGTAATTTCTATTCTATCATATATACATATCTAATCCTTCATTATTATTGTCCCCTCTTTTCAGGTGACCATCTTATTTGGAGATACAAGGCCATGTAGTATGTGAATATAGAAGCATGGATTTGAATTCCTTGAATTCCTGTCTGCTTGCCTCATGCTGCCTCCCCAAACAGCAGGACAGGTGACCACTTCAATGTGGACCACATCCTAGTTTTCATTTTGATTTTGTTGAAAGATCTTCTGTCTTAGAAAATAAACTAGTAAAAGTCCTTAATGGTCAATAAATACAGTTAGCTAAAAAAAAAAGTAGAAAAATTCCAAATTCCAAATCATATTCATAGATTGTCCATGAATAACTTTATAAGATACTCAAATGTTTGCATCTAATCATCCCTCAGCTGTTTAATTGAGGGGGAATAGTTTGTCTGAAATTTTTTCATTAGTCATAAACAGAAAAACAAAGCAAAACCCAGGTTTCTGCTCCATCCTGGGTCAAAACTCTAGGGTATTTTTATTCTGAGGAAGGTACATACCACCCTTTGAAAAACACTGAGTTGTTCTCTAGCACCTAGTGACCAACACATAGTGAGCACTCAATAAACACTCTTTGAATGAAAGTGTGTATTAGACTTTTTTACAAAACCACAATTTCAATAATATGATTGCTGATTCATTACTTTTTAACTTTTAGAATATTAGCCTGAATTCCTTATTGTGTCTAAGTTCACTTCCAAACTCATGACATTCATTTCCTTGATTTTAGTGTTACACTAGGAGTACACTTACCAGTTGTGATTAAAGATTTGGTTCACTCACAGACATGCATGAGGAAAGGGAGAGAGATTTTCCTCAACATAAGTAGAAAAAACAAGGAGAAAAGTTAAAGAGGATACAGGGTTTATAGGTCTAAGAAAACAGAATTTAATGACTTAAGAATTGAAAATCTGAAGAAAATGGGAGGGTCCAGCATAGGCAGAATCAATTTATGCAAGAAGAAAAGGGATGGTCACAAATTTGGGTCACAAAGTTCCCTGGGCAGATCCCTGGAATTGCTGTTCATTTAGAACAACCTATTTACTAAATAGAGTAAGTGGTAGTGGTAGGTGATTGGCCCAGGAATAAAGAGGAAAAAGAGGTGACAGTAAAGAGAACATACATTGTAATGGGCATCCAGGTCAAGATTTGAATCATAACAACACTCAGGCAAACCTGCCATCCTAGGCTTGGACACTTCAAAGGATAGAGAGCTATGAACTTTGGGAAATGCCCATTGAGTGACCTGTTGGTTCTGCCAATAAAGTTTTCCTTATCCTGAGCTAGCATCTGCTTTCTTTAAAAAATCCACCCATTTGTTTTAAATCTGCTTTTTAGATCCATGTAGATAATGTTTGCTTGCATATAATCATTTAGCACTTCTTTGAAGACAGCAGTCTTGGGTGTAAATTGGTTACTGTTAATTTGTGGATTGTCTCTACTCAGCTAACAAATATAATTTTGTCAGGTCTTATGGCATGCTTAACCTCCCAATCAAAATAATAACACAATAAAAATGATGACATCTTTTGAAGGGTTCCTAAAAGCCAAGCTGTGTTTTAAGATGACAATATTGTATGGTGAAAGACAGCTTATGTTTTCCAAATCATTTTAGAAAAATAACTGTGCCACAGTGTTACGGATCCTCCTTTCAAACATGTACAACAAGGTAGTTTCTCATTTGGGTGTTTAATGGTATATTTTTAGGGTAAAAATAATTTGGGCTCACCTATTCAAATCTCATTTGTCATTTTGGTATGAACTTATTCAAATATGAAAAGATAACACTTTTCTAAAATTATGCTTCCATTGTTGTTTTGAAGTACTCCAAGAAACATGCTAGCAATAAAAACAGCCTCTGTTGATATTTCTAGTGACTTCTTTGCAGAAGGCTACCTAGGGATTTTATTTTGCTATCAGAATGGAAATGATTTAATTTTAATTTTTTAAAATTGTGAAATATATCTCTCTTGTAGGACAGCATATTGTAACAGCATTTTTATGTGTCAACTTCTGTAGGATGAATCAGTCTCTAGAACTATGTTTCTAGTGTCCTTCCAGCTAGGGTGAGCAGTGATGTATATTCTCTCAAGAAAGCTGCAGGACAGAAGGGAGGAACTAACTGTTTTATAGTGTATAAACTCCTCTTTCCATCATTCAGTTAAACACTAATCTAGGCTCTGCTGTGAAAAGATTCTGTAGTTGTGATTAGATCCCTGAATCAGGTCATTTTAAGTCAATCAAAAGGAGATTATCGTGGAGGGACTCACTTAATCAGTTGGAAATTCTTTAGAACAAGACTTAAAAGTTTTCCATGAACTCAGAGGCCAAAAATAGCAGCTGAACTTGGGACTTCTCTCCCCTGGAGCTTTCTTCCTGACTGCTGACTCCTATGGACAATAAGCTTTCTCTTGCAACCCTGGACCTCCCAATTGCTCATGATTTTCCTGACCTGCCCCGAAGCCCTACTACTGCTTTAGCTAAATCCTTGTAAATTCATATGTAACTCCTGCTGTTTTTGCTTCTCAGGTCAAACCTTGACTGATACGCATATGAAATATATATTTATAATTTTAAAATATAAAAACTGAAGTCCTTCTACTCATTATTGACCTAAGCTAAGAAATAACATTCTCTTAAAAGCCTCATGTTTCCCTCTCTTTGTATAGCACTCCTATTCTAGAGGTAATCACTTTTCTGACTTTTAAGTTAATCACTCCCTTTCTTTCCCTCTTTATTCTTAATACATATATGTGCATCCTTAAGTTGGTTAGTTTTGGGGGAAAAAAATGAAGATAGTAGACATCACAAACATAACTGTCTAAGAAATGGGTAATATCATCACAATTAGATGGCAGCTTCTACAAGACAATAAGTTAAGCATAGTTGCTGGATTATTGTCCAGAGAAATTTGTGGGCAAGGTCCTGAATGTACTCTGGAAAGCAAAGGGCATGCCACAGGAGATCTAGGGATGTAAAGGCTTCCATTACAGATTCCCAATCCCTGTCTCTCTCAGGTCTAGAGATATCTGGTGTTCATAGGTCTGCACACTAGTGAAATTCTGTTTGGAAAAATGAGTTGGTTCACAGCTGTCTCCACTTGCAGCTTAAGATTTGTTTCTCTTAGGCCAGTTACTACCAGCTTCTTGGAATTTTTCACTTACTTTTCTTTGTTGTTATTCCTAATCTTGTAAATTTGTGTTTAAAAGAAAAATCCCTATACTGCATGAAGTGTTAGTGGGGTTTTGGATGAAGCAAAATTGGATGCATGAGTTTACCTGACCATCATTTCTTCTCAAATTAATCATATTTTCAAAAAAGTTCATTGGTTCAGATTTTGAAAAAAGATATGAAAAACTTGAACACACAATGTATATTGTTATTTCAAATTCATTTCCTGTCTCATCTATTAGTGGGAGATGCTGGTATTGCTAAAAGGGGAAAGACTGGGGTTGCACAGATCTCAAGGAGAATATTGGTATTAATTTCAAACATGTTAAGTTTGAGATCATTGTGAAACATCCATGGAAAGAAAGTAGGTGGGTCAGTTTTCCATCTAGAAGTCACAAGAAGAACCCAGACTAGTTTTAAATTTAAGAGCTAATGGCACAGAGATTATATTGAGAGGGTGTGATACATGAAAACTGAAGATTTTAATATGATAGGATTTTTCACTGAAATGTTTTATCAGTGAAAACAGATCTCTGAGGGTTGGCCCAGAGCAGAATACATGTGTTCCAAGGAATTCTAACCTAGAGATTCCTACTGTAGAGGAGCTAAGCCACCATGAATAAGTCATTTAGCAGCATTCCCCATTTACCTGTGCTTTTAAAATAAGTTCATGATCCACTTGGCCAAAGTGGCAGAAATCATGCTAAGAATGGATTCAAAAATAAGCACAAGGATAGAACCTCAACTGTCCTGACTACTGAGAAATGACTGAATTCAGGATAGCTCTTGAAAACAGAGCTTACAGGACCTGTTGATGTATCAGGTAAGAGGGGATAGGGAGGGATGTGCCATGAATGACTGCAAGTCTTTTCAACCTTAGCCAAACAGTAATGTCCCTTACTTCAGGATGAAGAGCAAGTTTGTGGTGAGAGCATGATATAAACTCAATAGTGAGATGACCCCTCCCAGATTCTAAATCCTCAGCAAGAGAGGAAAGGGACCTCAAATTCATTACAAAGGCAGTGGCAAAGCCAGATGAGACTGTTGTTGGCCACCATTGTCATTTCTGGCTGCACTCATCTGGCTTACTAACCAGGTCTGCTTCTCCAGCTTTTCATTAATTTTGTCAGCCTTCTGTAGTCTTCCAGTCACTTTCCATAGAAGTACATCTAACCAGGTCCAGTTGCAGTTGTAACTTGATTGACAGGTTGGGGACCCTACTGTGAGGAACTTATAATCAACTGGTGGTGGAGGGACAATACATATCCTACAGCCTAAGACAATCCAACTAACACAAGTTAACTGGGGTTTTTATAACATAAAATGTGATGTATTATGTGACAATGAGTATAAAAAGCTTGCTTTACACAAAACTGCAACTCAGTAAAAGAATTCTTGGTGTGTGTGGGAGAAATCATTAAATTTTCTCTGCCTAATTCTGAGATTATACTTTTTATTTCTTGTTTTATTATGTTTTCTCAAAAACTACCTCAATTTTTATGTGTATGTGTAGACAAAGACAGAATATGTATTAATCCATCAGTCTTGGAAGAAGATGATAACTATACAAACCTTTTGAAAGATACCACAGGTCACATTGAGGATGATAACCCTCATTGTTGAAAAATTATTTCTGATATGTAATTTAAGAATAGCTTGCTTTAATTTACGATAACTCTCATTTAATTTATTATCAGTAGAGATGTTGAGCAACTGATCACCTTTCTTCAAGACAAGGTCTATGTAGTAAACAATATCTAATTTTATGGATTATTAACTTTCCTGAGTTCCTTTGTAATACATAGGACTTTCTAGTGCATTCTATTTACTTGTAAATCAATCGTTTCGAAGTGTGATGATCCAAAATAAAATAATTACTAAAAGAATAACAAATATTCTGCCTTCAAGTACATACAGACATATTTGCATATTCTGGAAATGTCTTATTTTAGTAATAGGAGTTGTTTTTTTCTAACTTGTAGAATACTATTCCTGATTGCAGAAAACATCTTCACCATGTCAGTTCATCTTGAAAAGAATAGCTTTGTTCGACACCAAAGGAACTGGTCAAAATTTGTAATGTTTCTGCTTCTCGTAGAGTGGGGATGGTAAGATACCAGAGAGTCTGGCTCACTGGTTAAAATTAGAGAAATGTGGAAAGCATAATGCCGGAAGTATCCTTAGGGTAAAAGTGTTGGAGAAAGGGGAAAAGAACCTTTAAGAACCCACAAGGATTCAGAATTATTCTTCATGGCACCCTAATCTCAAAAGATACTCTGTGCAGCTTCACCCAACCTAGTTCTACTTAACAGGGAGGGATATGGAAGGACAGAGGAAAAGACATCAAACAGCATCACCAGCAGCACTGCAGAGACACTGAGGAAGGTAGCACCTTGGAAAGTGGGAGCAGCATCTTCTGCAGGACGTCAGGGAGGGCTGGGGTGAGATTTCCATCACTCCATCATCCCCACCCTCAGTTCAGCCCCAATCACTCCAAAATTTTAATTTAAAATGTATAGATTTCCAGTCCTGCAAAGAAATCACTGATTTATTGTTGGGTTAAGCTGACATAGCAGTGAAATAGTATGGCCCATTAACAAGATTACTTGGAGAGAAAAGCTTTTAAAAGACAATTCATAATTAGCTCTGAAATTAATCCACTGTCCTGATGTGACAGATACGACTGATCCATATTTGAATAGTCAGGCATCAAAATCAACGGTCACCATATTCATTTTCTCTGCTGCTTCATCATTGAGATTCCTGAAGTAATTTATTTCCCTGGCAGCATCACAATTTCTGGGGGAAAATAACAACAGGGCAATTATGTTTTTACTAGCATATTCCAGATATTCTCTCTCTCTCTTCATAAAATATAAACAATACAGTAAATAATACTTTTCTTGACATTGCCCCAACAATAATTCTTCACATAATTTTCACACTTTCACAAAGAGTGCTTAAAATCAATCACTAAAAGTTAATGAGGCTTAAAAGTTGCCTGCTTCAAAATACCTTGATTTTCTACTGAGAACATTCAGAAAACAAAGTGTTCATCATAATAACTCTGTGTGTTCCCTGCCGATATCCAACTGCCCATCTGGCCTTTGGGTAATGAAGGCTTATGGAAAGGACACTGCCATGGTTGCTCTGATAATGCTCTCCATGGTGTTTGTAACCTTTTCCCACATTCCATTCCATACCCTCTCTGCTCTTGGCCAGAGCCTCAGCCGATTTAGGTCCTCTGTTTGGCAGTGTGACCCAGTCTTCCTTATTGAAAGGTAAGTGTCAGGATGGTTTCTCTGTGTAGGTTTACTGTAGTTTCTGTTAACTTTGCCATTTGGCTCAGCAGAACTAGGAGGCAACTCAGAGGGTGTCCTAAATCTGTTACATGATCCTTGCTCTGATACTTAAGCAGAAAAATGATATATGCTTCATGAGCAAGACCCTCATCTCTAACCAATCATCACTTTTTAGGAGGTCCCTCATATCCAGTAGTATTAAAAATCACAATGCGACGAAGTGTCAGTACCAACTTTCATTCCAATCTATTCCCTGATGGAAACATTTCTCCTTGAGTACTAAAATAATAGATCAAGTAAAGGACAAGGTTACAGGGAAGTGAAGCAAAACATTTTGAGCAGATCATTAGCACAATAGCGAGGGGACCATTCTCACTTTTCCCTTGGTTTCTGGATGCCAGGTATTTGCTCTATAGAAGAAGAAGAAAGAAACAAAACCTAGCACTTTAGATTATTTACTGGTCTAGGGCAAAGACCATACCTTCTATGAAAGCATCAAGTGGTGTCTTAGTATATGTTTAAAACCCAGCTATGAAAACTAAAACAGCCCTGAGTTGTAACTTTTGCTAATTTATGGTATAAATACTCTTGCCATGTCTGACATCATTAAATACCAAATTGGGAAGAGATGGGCAGAAGCACATCATATAATATTTTGACCATAAAGATACAATAAACATAAATAATTTTAACAGCACAGGTAGTGGCAAAATTCAGTAAAATAATTAGAGTGTGAAAAATTTGGATTACTTTTGTTTTTAATATTATTTAATTTTAAGTTTATATAATTTGACTTTCAGTCATGACTGCGCTTAACAACTGTCTATAAAATGGAGCGCATGATTTCTGTGATTTCTGTAAGAGTACACAAAGGTCTGGTTTGTAGATCATTAACTTATTAAATGCTGGCTATTCTTCACTAGAACACTTACACAAGAGTTTCTTGTGGCTTTTTAGAAGAGGTTCTCCCCCGCAATATCTACCTAATAAAAACTGCTTCCTTCAAAACGTCTGGCTAATAATCATATTTTTTCTGTTTGGAAAAGGAATGCTGCATGTATTATGTGCTTTCTGGCAACATAAAAGCAAGAGAAGGTCATCATAAGCCTCCCAGGGAGAAAGTTACAGCAGTTTCTACAAGACCTGTCCACAAGGTCATCCACAGGCTCTGAAGTTCTGAACAGATCTTGGTTCTTCTACCCAGGAGAGGTCTGGGTAAGAAGATGTACCTTCCTAATTGCTAGCTAGGAGAACATTCTTAACTCAGTTTCAGAATGTTTTTGGAATAATCACCTAATCCCTGAGAGATAACTGATAAAAAATGAAATATCTGTGGGATTTTTCAGTATTAAAGCCTGAGATCAGTCCTCTCTGCTTTTCACCCTATACTCCCAGCACTTGGGATTATGCTTACTGTACTGCGTATATATACGCATAGGCATTCAAATGTAGCTTGAAAAAATAAATGGATTATTTAAACTTTCCTGTTTTCATCTCTAGGAAACATAGTCAAATTAAAAATTGTGTCTAAAATCTTATAATCCAGTGGTCCTATATATATAACCAAGACTTGGTTAATTCCATTTCAGACAACTGAGGCAAATATAATTCAGAAAGAAGATATAGCTTCTCATGTCAACAAATGATAGAAGATCTCTGCACAAATAAGTTGGTAACAAAAATTACCCATTAGGGTAATTACATAGCTTAATGTCTAGATCAATGAACTGTTGTCTTTGCATATGAAGATAAATTTAACTGCACATTTAATGATTTTTAAAAGCTAATGATTGGAGGGATGTGAGCATAATTTAGATTTATATAGCACAGCAAAAGCAGGCTTCATCAGCTATCGTGATGAAATATGTAGCAATTTTGTCCACATAGGTACTTCTTGAATGCCAGTGGTAAGAGACAAAAGTCTTCCTCTTAATCTAAAAATAAAAAATAAAATAAAACAAACTTTTAATGGGCAGGAGTGTTATTCAGTTTCAAAAATCATGTTCATGATGTGGAAAAGAAAAATAGACTTGGCACCAAATCTGAGCAGGGGGCAAGTTGTGATAGAATAATATGTTTGCATATCCACCAGTCTTTTCTTGTTAACAGTTTCTCTGCCACTGTCCCTTCATACCACTCTCTGTTCATATGACAGTCAGGGTATTCAGTGCTTCTTGTCTTAGATTAGTGATATGACAACAGAAGGCAGAGAGAAAAAACTCTCTTTCTGGCATGTGAGTCTCAGAAGCATGCTTTGAGAAAAGCAGAAAAGATTCATGGTGTAGAAAACATGGTGATAAAATGATGACTTCCCCCACTCCCAGCACTGAGGTTATAAACACATTCCCAGAGTTTGTGTTGGGGAACAGTGAGAAGTACTTGAGGGGAGAGATGAGACAGGTAAGGTAGTTAGGCTTGGTCTGAGGCGGGCAGTACCTCAGTGATCCTGTAAGTGCAGGCAGTCAGCATCTTCAGATCATCCAGTCAAGCCCATCCTTTTATGCCAGGAGCACTGTGGGAGAGGAGTCCACATCTATAGGCTGCTTTTCTCAAGCCATGAAAGCCCAAATCTTGGCCATTATCCTTTTTCTCAACAGCTAAGAATGACTTTCCGTCCACAACAGAAGGCACTTTCTTCAAGTGGAGAGCATCATTCGGTGCTCAGTGTCTGCTTTCTCATGAGAACACTCCTTGTTAAGTGCAGGGCATGTAACAAAACCCAGCACTAAGAAGAAGAGGGACACACAGTGTATTAGACTATGGAGTCTGAGAACATGCTATCTGCATGCTGGAGGCATGTGAAGGCCGTTGGTAATCAAGGGACTGAGAGCTGGGGAGCCGATGGTATAGTTTCCAGTCCACTGTAAAGACCTGAGAACCAGGAATGCCAAGGGCAGGAGCAGATAAATGCCTCAGTTCAGTAGACAGGCAAAGCTAATCCAATCTCCCTCCATCTTTTGGTCATATTCAGGCCCTCAACAGACTGGATGAAGTCCACCCACACCGAGGAGGACCTTCTGCTTTCCTTAGGCAAGAAACTTCAATGCTAATCTCTTCCAGAAACACTCTCACAGACACACCCATGCTTAATCAGCCATCTGGGCATCACATGGCTTCATCAAGTTGGTACATAAAATTAGCCTTCACACACCGAGAGGAAGTAGTGAACACATAGAGAATATCCATAACTTGTAAGAAAAAACCCTTGAATGTACTTGACAGGAGTCAACAAAACTTGCTGGACAGTTGCCCTGAGCCAGTATGTGGTTAAAAAAAATTACAATGCATTTATTCTGAATATTTTTCTGTTTATCAAAACTATCTTCCACTGGAGTTCCCAGGAGAAAGGGGTAAATTTATGGTCATGATCTACCCATGCAATCAAGAAAATCAAGAACAAAATGGTTAATTCTGCCTTCATTGTGGTTGTTTAGAATAAAATTGAAAAGCCTACAGAGGCCTAAAATTCATCACATAGGTATTTAAAATTAAAATAGAATTAGAAGAAAATTCAAGGATCAGGAGAGTTAAAAATAACACCCTTCTTGAATGTCTGGAATTACTTTACCAATGAAGAGATTTCATTACTGATTTTATAGATATTTGTTTATTTATTTTTAAGTATAATTTTTGAAGTAATACTAACAGTATTTTTCCTTAAATCAATTATACTGTGAATAAGAATATTATGAGAAATTAATAAAATATATTTCCCTATCTGGTATGTAGCAGTGGGTAATTTGGTTTTTGATTAATGTAATGGAGATTGGTGAAGGATTTTTTGGAATAGCAACAAGATAAAGAACTTTGCACATTCATTTGTTCACAGGCTCCTGTGACCTTGAGAGAAGGACTGAATTGGGTGGAGGTCTTGTACAATTTGTATGAAAGCTTCTCTCTCCCCATGTACAGTTTTGTCTAGAAAAATGTCTCACTTTCCTGACGTGGCAGTCTGCATTTGGAAATTGATATCACTGAATAGCTTTTATAACTAAATTGTGTTTGTGACTTCCTATATAAATATATATACACACACACATTTATGAACATCTGTATCTATCTTTATGTCTACACATTTTATTTATGTGTTTTATTTCTGTATATTTAATATAGTATTACTTCAGGTACAATGGGTTTAGATAAATTATTTCTGAGACTAGTAACATTGTGATATGTACCTCTAAAATGAACCTCCAGGATCTATTCCTCCTGGTATTATACCCCTGGTTGCCTCTTCTTGAATGTATATTGAACCTAAGAACTTTCTTCTAACAAATAGAATATGGTAAAAGTTATGAGATGTAACTTCTGAGATTAGATTTAAAATAAAACAGAAACCTCCTATGGTTTCTGTCTTGCTCAACCTCTCTCACCATGTCTCACCATCTTCCCAAAAGCCCTTGTTATGAGAGGTACGTGCTATCCTGTTGTATGTAGCTCTTTAGAGAGGCCCATGTGTCAAGGAACTCATATCTCCAAACAGTTAGCCAAGACTGAGATTTTTAGTCCAAGAACATTTAAAAAACTAACTCCAAGCCACAGTTCATATAAATGATCTTGGGAGTGGGCCCTCCTACAGAGGAGTCTTTAGCCAATTACGGTGCTGGCTAACACTCTAATAGCAGCCTTGTAAGAAACCCTGTGCTAGACCAAGTCACTCAGATTCCTAACCCAAAGAAATTTAAGTGTGTATTGATAATACCTGTATGCCTTAGTCTGTTTTCTATTGCTATGACAGAATACCTGACACTGGGTAGTTTATAAAGAAAAGAAGTTTATTTAGCTTAAATTTCCTAAGGCTAGAAGTAAAAGATTGGGCGGCCGTATTTAGCTTAGTCCTTATTTTGCATCATAACATGGTAGAAAGTAGAAGGGAAATGGATGCTTATGAAACAGATAAAACAAGAAGGACAAACTTGCTTTATTATAACTCATTCTCAAGATAACTAATCCAGTCCTACGAGAACTACATGAACCTCTCTAAATAACCAAACCACCTCTTAAAGATCCTACAGCTTCTCAACACATTTTGACATAAGTTTAAAAGAAGACAAACCCTATTCAAACCATAGCAATGTGTACTAAGTTTTGGAATACTACATATTGATAATTAATACAAACAAATTATATTTTTACTAACAAAGATCAATTTTAACCATATTGCTGGCCACTCCCATTATGAATTTATAATAAGTTATGGCAAGCTAAAACTACTAAGCTTTTTAATTCCCTTTTCCTCTGCATCCAAAGAGGGTGAGAGATACCTGCAGTAGAGGTGTCTGGATCCACATTACTTTGACTCAGATCTCACACACTGTCTGTGTATCCTTAAAAAGTTATTTGACCTCTCTGTGCTTTATTAGTCACATCTTTACCAATAACAGTCAGACTCCCTACCACCTACACCTTCCACACACACACATACCCTGAAATTCTTTGATTTCATAGTCAGCATCCATGTCTAGGTAAATGATGTGAGAAAAATCCAGTACTGTTTAATCTACTCTTGTTACTTTGTAGATAAATTAGAGATTATTGATATACATAGAATTTTTGTGATTAAACCCCTAGAAAATTTGACATGGTTGACTGAACTGTCCTGCAAAAACAGCATAATTATTCTTTGATAATTACAATTTAAAGGGTTAAAGAATACAAGAATTAATTTCTAATTATATTCTTTTTCTTAAGCACATAAAAATGAAATAGCATTCAAATGTTTTGTCTTCCCTAGTATTTTATTCCCATTTTTTCCCCAATTACAACTCTTCCCATCATCTGGTATAATATGTCTGTCTTGTATTCCTCACTCCACTGTTCTGTGGATTCTAAAATGGCAGGTACATTTTAGATGTCTACAGTTCCTGCAATCAAAACAAAGCTTGTTATGTAAGAGAGAATCAATGAAAGTTTGCTGAATAAAGAAATGAATGGATGTAGTGCTGATAATAAACAGAGAATTTGGAAATAATTCATTTCTTATTTATTTAGATAAGTGTTACTCGAGTTATATAATTAAAGCTAATAAAGGTACAAATGAGTAGAAGGAGTAACCACCTAAGAAATAGTTACCTCTTAAGTATTTACAGAAGTTTACCTTTTGTAAAGGTTTTCTCTCTACCTAGTAGAGATCAGGAGATCTTTGATATGCATGTGTGTGCACACACATATACACACACATGTATATGCAAATGTGAGTATATTTGTATATATTTATTCAATATATGTGTGTATATATGTATATATGCATGTACACATAGACAAACACACACGTTTACACATACATATATATGAGAGAACCAAGCAAACCAGTTTGTACTGATACTTTAGTAAGTTTTTTATCTGTAAGAAATGAATTAGTGTTCACAAATTTAGAAAGTAAAAAAAAATTTAATAGGAGCATGTTCATCAAAATGTCTATTTGAATTGTGAGTTGGAGTTATTTTCATACAGAGGAAACTTCCTGAACCCTTACCTAATGATGGCTACCATAGTGAACCTTCTCTTCCCCCAGCCTCCTTTACCAAATCCTCCCCCACATTGGCAGTTCAAGGAAAACATGTAAGATCCAAGCATTGCAGAGGAACATTATCCAGTTTCTCCTCAATCAACAATTTCCATTTTAAGACTGCATGATCTCACTTAACAAATATTAAGTATCTGAAATCATAAACCACAAGCTAAAAGGTAGAATATCCTGCAGAGCTATTAGATTTTTCATATAAAATGTCCTAGTATTTCCTCTCTCTCTTTTACACACATACACACAAAACACGCATAATTTTGCATAATGTCGGCTAAAATCTACAACCCAAAATTACCTACAGATAGATAGTGTCTGGTAAATCAGAGCACACTCTGCTGTATGAGTCATCCAATGCAGGACTGTAAGAAAGAAAGCTGGGTAACGAACTCACTTTTTTGACATTGTCTTACTGCAGAGGAATTGCTTTGCTTGACTGATTAAAACTGAATGTGGCATGATTATTTTTAAAGAGAAAAACTTGCTCCAAGTCACTACATTATGTTGCAGTTTCATGATCAATATGAACGATTTCATAACATGACATTTCTATCACACTCAATGGTCTAATCAAATTAAGGTAAATAAATATATCATTCATTAAAATGATTCAGTAAGTCCCATACATATTAAATTTAATCAAAGGCACAGAGAGGTATATATGACATATATTTAAGTCAGAAATGACTCTCTCTGTATTCATATAATCTGAAGCACATCAGTTGTATGTAGTAAAATATAATAAGTGTAGAAATGGGTAATGAGTGAGTGGGTCTTTGGGGGTGTGTCTTTGGGGTGCATGGCATCAAATGATAGAAGAATTAAGGAGAGAAAGAAAGGAGACCAGATGGAAGGGCAACGGAAGGGATGAATGAGTTTATAAAGAAAAGGAGGTCTATCAGGGGAATGGGAAGAATGGTTTCTATTCAGCTCTTGCAAATATTCTATAATTCACATTTGAATACTTGACCTTCCCAATAATACCATTAGACAGGAATCTGTGTTCACCTCCTTCTTGATTAAACAAGTATTTAAAATCTTCTCTGTGATAGACCTTGTTCTTAGTCCTGAGAATAAAACAGAGGACAGTGGAGAGGTAGTGTCTTCTCTTTAAATTATATATTTTATTTTGAAGAGACAATTACAACAACAGCAACAGTGTAAACAAACAAGTAAATAAGTTTAGAGCTAAATCTCGAGCTTATATTAATTTCCTATTGCTGCTGTAATAAATTATCACAAATTTAGTGACTTAAAGTGCCACAATTTAGACTCTTACAATTATGGAGGTCAGAAATCTAAAATTGGTTCAGCAGGGCTGTGCCCCTTTTGGAGGTTCAAGGAGAAAATCCATTTCCTTTGCCTTTCCTAGGCTGTAGAAGCTGCCTGTGTTCCTTACCTGGTGGCCCCTCATTACTCTGTTTCTGTCATCATATCTCCATCTCTGTTGCTGAACCTCCTGCCTTTTAAGGAGTCTGGTGAGTACACCATATCCACCTGAATAACCCAAGATTATCTCAAGATACTTAATGATATCTGCAAAGTTTCTTTTGCACTCTAATGTTGCAGTTCATAGTTTCCAGGGAATAGGACATGGTTGTCTTTGGAGGGTCCTTATTCAGTGTATCACAGAGCTTCAGTGAACTGTTTGAATGCCTCTGATCTGAACTTTCTGTATTCTGAATCCAAACTTGGTGATATTTGTCCTTCAACATAACTGAATCCCCTCATCCTCTGAATCCCCTCATTCTCTGCTCCTCTTTTACCTCCTAAAGACACAAGATTTCATTTTGATGTTCTTTGATGCTTTGGGTTTTAATAGCTACCCTCCCTCCTTTATTCATGTTGTTATGGTTTGGAAGTAAGGTGTCCCCCAAAAGCTCACATATGAGACGATGCAAGAAGGTTTAGAGGAGAAATGATTAGGTTGTGAGAGTCTTCTCAATCAGTGAATTAATCCCCTTAGGGAGTTAACTGAATGGAAATTGAAGGTGGGTGGGGTGTGGCTGGAGTGAGTGGGTCTTTGGGGGTGTGTCTTTGGGGTGCATATATTGTATCTGGTGAGTGGAGTCTCTCTTTCTCTGCTTCCTGGTCACATGAGTGGTTTTCCTCTGCCACACTCTTCTACCATGTTGTTTAGCATCACCTTGAGCCAGAGAAAGGGAGTCTGTTGTCTATGGATTAAGACCTCTGAAACCATGAGCCCCCAAATAAACTTTTCCTCCCCTAAAATTGTTCTTGTCAGGTCTTATAGTCACAGTGGTGAAAAAGCTGACTAAAACACATGTAATGTTCTGAAGCTGGTAAGAACAACTCTAATCTATTTGAAGGCAATAGTGACTGCCAATCATTTATATGTCCATCCCTTAACACACATTTACTAAGTGCTGTTTATGTACTAAATGCAGAACTGTACAGTGGAAAACAAAAGATTCTGTCCTCGCCTTGTTGGAAATTTTAGTCTTATGGGAAAGATAGACATTAAATTATCTAAAATATAGAATTATTAATTCTAAGTGGTCAGAAAGAAATGAAAAGAATCAATGACATGCTATAATTAAGGGATTTAACTAAACAGGGAGGTCAGGGGCAGGCTTATTCTAGAGGGAATATTGAAATACAGACTGAAAGATGAACAGAAGTCTTCCATGTGAAGTGGAATGTGGGTAAAGAAACGTGGGTGGAAAGGTGGTTTTGAAACCTGAGTTTCTCCACTTCTGCTGGCAAGTGGGGACTGCACAAGCTGCAGGCCTCTGCAGTTGAAAAGGGTTGCAACTTTTAATGGTGAGCCATTTCCTCCAGTGTTGAAGCAGACCCCAGCAGCTGTCAATTTCTTCTGCTTTCTGGGGCCTTGTTTCATGAATCTGAAGAATGAAATCCACAGACCAGGATGAGTACATTTAAGAGAAGGATTTATTCAATTTGTGCATACAAACAGAACTTCCACAGGGGTAAATGGGTCCTAGAGGGGCCACTGTCTGAGTGTGCTAGCCTAGGGGTTTATATGGCACTTGGGTCCAAAATTATGCTAATTGGGTTTAGAAAAGTACTAACAATATTGATTAGCTCTGCAATCTCCTTCAAGTCTGCCGTACTTCCATTTTCTTGCTATTCATCAAGAAGCAAGAGATTGTGTTCAGTGGACTGTGCATGCTCAGGAGTTCCAGAGTGCTATGTGGAACGGGCTTCTGCAGCTGGTGTTCTCATTGGGCCCTGCCCAGGCCTGGCTGCTGCAGGATGACAGGTTGGTGAGCCTCAGGCCCGCTGGGCTTCAGGCACACCCGGCATGGCAGGTTGTGCACAGGGGCCGTACTCACCACCTACGCTTCAGCCCACCAGGCCGCTTCATGGCAAGGATCCTTGGGCTGGCTGCACAACTTGGCTGCTAGGGAGCCATGTCAATTTTACAGGCAAAGCAAAGGCTCTGAGATGGGCAAGAACAAAATAAATTGGATCATTATTTTTTTAAATGTGTGTGACTGAAGCGTAATGAGTGAGAAAGCAGAGGGTCTAAGATGAGGTAAGTGCAATGGGTATGGAGGATGCAAGTGGGGCACAGCACACGGGGAAGCATCTGGATTTTATTTCAAAGTGCATTGGGGAAAGTACTGAAAGATTTTAAGGTGAAAGGATAGGTGTTCAATCACATTTACACTTCTAAAAGATGACTTTGGCTGTTGTGAGGATGGATTATGAAAAGATCCAAGGTGGAAGCTGAGAGAACAAAAGGAAGCTGCTGAAATGGAGAGGACAGATGGTGGCAGCTTAGGTCAGGGTCAGTCCATGGACAAGGCAAGAAATGGAGAGAAATGGTGTGTATTTTGAAGGGTAGCAAAAGGATTTGCTGATGGTTTAGATATTGTGGCATGCACACATCAAACTTAACTCCCAGGTTGTAAGTTTGAGGATCTGGGTAAAGGACAGACATTTATTGAGATGGCAAATCCAGAGAAAGAATGACTTTAGGGCAGACAATCAATTAAAATCCATTTAGACACTTTGAGTTTGAGATTCTTGTGAGACTTCAAGTGAAGACATCAAGTAACCAGTTAGATAAATATGTCTGGAGATCAAAGGAATGACTTGAGATAGACATAAATTTAGAACCCTTCACCCTAGAGACAACTTTTAAAGATAGGGTATGGATGAGATCAGCTGGTGAGAGGGTATTGAACACCAAAGGAATGGGCTTAAGTATAAATTCCAGGAAATGTGAAAATTTAGACTTAGAGAAAAATCAAGGAGAAAGAAAACTGAATCAAGGTCAGAGTTGTAGAGGAAAATCAGAAAATTACAGTATCAATAAAACCAAGAGAAGAGAATGTTCCAAGAACAAGTGGTTAAAGTGTCCACCATAGTGACCGTTGTTTTTAGCAACACAAAAAAAGTAGCCTAAATAAAAGCATTTCAAATTCTATGACAGACAAGTACAACCATGTAATATTATATGTCAAGAGGAGATTTTTCTTATTTGTTTCTGAGAAAGTAAAAAGCAGATCCACACTCTGGAAAACCAGTGTGCTGCTCACGACCAGACCATACTGTTCTTCCATTGGACATAAACTCACAGAACTTCAACAAGGTCGCACTGACACTATGAAAAAGTGAGTCAAAATGAAATCACCATGCAAACCACAACACATCAGACACCACCCTTGTTGGTTAAAATGAATGACTGTTACTTCTTCACCAGTTTCAGCTTCATCCCCATTTGAATCTGCCCTCCTTATAGGCATGATTCAATCTGACTCTCAATCCTTAGACCATGCCAGAGTTACTCAACCAAAGCCTGAATCCTACATTAGCTTCTTTCTAACACCCTGTTATTGAAAGGCTTCACAGTTCTCTCATTGCAAGCCTTCTTCATTGCTAAAACATCTGCAAGGAGTCCTGGTGGTCTTCAGCTGAATGACATTGACATTTACTAACCCCTTAAAAATTAATAGTCCATAACTGGTAAACATGAATAACCCAGTTATAAAAATACTGAATTAATCAGAACTTCTATCCCCAAATCATTCTAGATTAATTATGTGTATTTGTTATAATACCAATAATATTACTTATTATTACTGGTAAAAATAATTTATTATATCTTCTTTGGTTCTACAGGGAAATATTTCTCCTATTTTGCTTTCTCTATTATTTCTTACCTAAGTAGGATCTTGGTTTCATTAAGACCTCAAGTACCTTTAAAGAACTTTATTTCTTGTCCTGTTTCTTATATAACAGCAGATAATTCCCACAGGACTAATGGAAATCTTAATGTGATCTTGTCACTGAAGTGCCAGAAGATCATTAGTAGGAAGTTGCTTCCTATCTATAAATAATTAGTCAAAATTTTATCTGGGCACTAATGGATACTGTCTCCATAGCATTTAGCTGTCGTGTCTTTCTAGTCTCCTTGGATCTGTGACAGTTTCTCAGCTCTTCCTTTTGAAGAATGTTCCTCACTGAGTTTTCTTAATATTTTCTGATTATTATACTGGGATTGCAGTTTTTGAGGAAGAACACCATGGATGTGAGATGTCCCTCTCATTATTTTCTGTAAGGGGATACAATGAAATCACTGGTGATGATGTTAACCTTGATCACTTCATTAAGCCTTCTTTGTTACAAAGTTACTAATTTTCCCTTTCCCTATTATGTTATTTGGAAGTAGGTTTCTACATTCTGCTCACTCTCAAGGAGAGGGAAATTAAGATCTACCTACATATAGTATTTTATAAGCAGTATCTTTCCCTTCTCCCCTGCTTATTTATTTATCAATAATCTGTTCACACCTGGATAGGGGGTGCTAGATATTTATATTACCCTTTAGGTTAAGATTTGTATAATTTATTTTGTTACTCAAATTATACCATCTTCCACCATTGGAAGGTCTTTAAATTGTCACTTTGTCCTTTCTGCATGCCCTCACCCTGCATTTTCTTTTCTTTTCTTCTTATTTTTTAAATCAATTTCTTACTTTCTGGCACTACAGTTTGCTCAGTTCATACTGTGTTTTTCCTTCCTCAATCTCAGAAACAGCCACTTCTCCAATCAGCCATGATTCTTTTGGCTGTAGAGTGGTGTTTGAAGACCAAGATCTGGGTGTTGAGTGTGCTCACTGCCACTGAGGTGTCACTGCATTTAGACCATCTCCATAACAAAGAAATATATGCATGCATGCTAACCTGCACATCTGTAATTTTTTCTGTAGCTATCCATTTATATGTACATTAAATAAATACCAGTTCTTACTCATGTTTCAGACTCTAACTCAGTACCATAGGGTACATTCTAGATCCCCTCCATGATTATTTGTAACAGCTCTTCCTGACAGTGAGAAAACTAGGTCTTATTTTCTATAATGTATTTATTTATTGAACCCTAGTATATTAACGTAAATAGATTCTAACCTGTAATGTTATGAGAAATAAACTTACCAACAAGAGTATAAATTATGGTATTGTCTTTTTGTTTGTTTGTTTTTAGCTTTATAAAACCGATTTTCCAAAGTTACTTAGGGAAAATCTTTTTCTCCATCCTTCAGTGCAGTTATATTATGCCTTTGTAAGATACTGAAATTTTTTTACCACTATCTATTCTAAATCTCCAGACATTCTGGAATACATTCACTGAAGATCACATTATGTTTTGTACAGTACTATGGGTTTTGACAAAAACACACAGTACTATTGTTATGGTTTGGATGTGAGGTGTCTTCCAAAAGCTCATGTGTGAGACAGTGCAAGAAGGTTCAAAGGAGAAATGATTGGGTTGTTAAGAGTCTTAACCTAATCAGTGATCTAATCCCCTGATAGGGATTAACTGAGTGGTAACTAAAGTAGTAGGGTGTGGCTGGAGGAGGTGGGAATTGGGGTGTGGCTTTTGATATATATTTGTATCTGACCAGTGAACTCTCTCTCTCTCTCTGCTTCCTGATCTCATGTGAGTTGCTTTCTTCTGCTACGCACTCCACCATGATGTTCAACTTCACCTCAATCCTCAAGGAATGGAGCCAGCCTTCTATGGACCATGACCTCTGAAGCTGTATGTCCTCAAGTAAACCTTTCCTCCTCTACAGTGATCTGGTCATATCTTTAGTCACAGCAGTGAAATAGCCAACCAGAACAACTGTGCCTGCCACTCCAATACCATACAGAGCAGTTTCATAATACTAAAAATTCCTCTAATGACTACTCCTCCCCCAATTCTAGCAGCTACTGCTATATATTTCATCCTTATAGTTTTGTTTTTTCCAGATGTCATATAAAAGGAAGAATACAATATGTAGCCTTTTGGTCTGCCTTTTTATTAACAAAATGCATTTATGACTTATCCATATTATTATATCAATCAATAAATATTCCCTTTTTATTGTTGAGGAGTATTCTAAAATATGAGAGTACCATAGTTTACCCATTTATCTTAATGGATATCTTGGTTGTTTTCAGTTTGGAATGATTATGAATACAGTTTCTAAACATTCATGCACAGTTTTATGGGGGATGCCATTGTTTTTGTTTTGTTTGTTTAGTGAACATTAGTTTTCAACTCACCTGGGTAAATTCTTGCAGGTAGGATCGCTGGGTAGTATATAAAGTATATATAATTCATGTTTAAGTTTGTAAGAAACTGCCAAACTGTCCTTCAAAGTGTCTACACTAGTTTGCACTATCAATGGCAATGAATAAGAGTTCTTGTAAAAGTTTAATAGTTTTATGCTTTATATTTAAATCTTAACTCATTTTTAAATTAATGTTTGGATAAAGTAATAGGTTTTGGTTTAGATTTTTTCTTTTTTCTCTTTTTCCTTTTACCTATGATGGATTGATTATTGCAATACCATTTATTGAAAAAGATTATCTTCTTTTCATTTAATTGTGATTACTTTTTGATAAAAAGTTTCTTTTATAACAGATATATTAACATGAGTTTCCATCTGAACTTTCCATTATGTCTTACTGGTCTGTGTCTACACAGACACTGATGCCATACTGTCTTACTTACTGTAGCTTCATAATAAGTCTTAAAATTGGGTAAAATGGTTCCTGTAATCTTGATCTTCTTTTTCAAAATTATTTCTGCTATTCTAGTTCCTTAATCTTTCTATATAAAATTTAGAATGAACTTGTTTGTATCAACAAAAAATTCAGTGGAGATGTTTATTAATTTTTCGTTAAATCTAGAGATCACTTTGGAGGAAACTGACCTTTTTACCAGATTGAGTCTTTCAGTTATGAACATGATATACTTCTTCATTTTTTCAGTTATTTGATTCTTTAAACAGAGTTCTGCAGTATTTATCTTATAAGACCTAAGTTAATTTTATTAGATATATACCTAAGTAACTCATTTGTGGAGGGAAACTATTATAAATGCTAGAAATACAATTAATTTTTGTGAATTGACTCACTTATACTATCTAGGAAGAATTTTTAGATACCTTGGGATTTTTTTTTCATAAAGTATCATGTCATCTACCAATAGGAACAATTTTAGTTCTTGAAATGCAATCTATATGTCTTTTATTTCTTCTTTTTTCTCTTTTCCTTATTGTATTAGCTAAGAATTTCAGTACTGTTTTGAGTAGTAATTTAACAGTGGAAATCCTTGCTTTGTTCCTAATCTATGGGAAAATCTGGCTCTCACCATGAAGCATGATGTTAACTATAATTTGTTTTTAGATGCCTTTTATTAGGAAGGAGAGCTCCCTTTCTAGTGCTTATTTGAAGTTATGTAGTTGTTGTTGGGAAATAAAATTTTGAATTCATGTCAAATTTTGTCTTCTTACCTGGTCAAGACAGCTGGCATGTGTTTGGCTTTCTGTTCCCTATGCACCAGCCCAGAAGCTCCAGGTGCTGATCATAAAACTCTCTTTGATTCTCTTCTACAAGAGATTATTTATTTTGTCCAGTTTTGTAGTTGTAAAGATGAGTAAACCTGATTCCTGTTATTCCATCATGACCTGAGATGGGAGTCATTAACTTTTTATTCTGTTTTTCATTTTGTTTCTAACAATTTTGAAAATTTCCTCCTAATTAACACTTGTAATTTATCCTTTGTGAATGGTTTACTATGAATCACTGGCCTATTTATCTATGAAAAATTTACCTTTTTATATAATTTTACATAATATATTAAGTGCAAAAGTAAAAGTTCCTTAAAATATGGAAGTACAGTTGGTCAACATTCACTCGTAAAACATTTCTCTCCCCCTTACTATACTTTACCCACCTTCTTAGAAGGCTATCTCTACTTTTAATATTTATTCATTTTTTGCTCTTTGTGGGAATATCATGCTACTGATAAATAATTGTGTCTGGCTCACCTCACTTCCTTCAGGGGACTGCCCCTTCTCCACTCCTTGTGAGTCTTGTGGGGACTGTCAGTAAAAGACCCTGACTCCCTCCCCACAGATGCATGAATCTGGACCAGTTGAGTATGTCCATTAACAACAAGGTTTTCTTTCTGTTTTGCTGAGATTGAATCCTAAGAAAACTGAATTCTAAAACTACTAGATTTTTTATTTTCCTTTCCATGAATAAAGCATACACGAACTTCAAAATAACACTGAGAAAAACAGAAAGAAAATGAAGAAAGAGTCTAAAGACATTATTTTAAACTGTGACAATAGCAATGACTAAAATCTACCTTCTCTTTAGTTATGTCAATACATTCTATTCTATATTTCAACCTCTTTAACTTGGGTTTCTGATGCTTGTAACTAAGAGTCCTGGCAAATACAAATATTAGATGGTCAGGTTTCTGAAACTAGCCAAGATTGTTCCACCACAGTATGAATGAAACACATCACTCTAGTCATGGCTGTAAGTATCTCAAGACCTCAGAGAATGTGCTTTATGATTAATCTGGAATTAATGATCATATGAGAAAGGAAATATATTACCTGTATTCTGCATTTTAAGTCAACAGGTCACTATTATGTATGTGGAATACACATAGGTGGCTTGGGATGGGTTGAGGACTTATGCAAGGAAATGTCATGTATTTCATTTTTAAACATTTTTGTTTTTTAGCATCATATATTTCAAAACATATAGAGAACCATTTCTGACTTACAGAATAGAATTTAAAACACACATTCGAATACTTTTTATATGATTTGTTTGTTCATTTGGTGATTGACATATGTTTAACATACCATGTACATAATTTTATAAAAGAACACTCTTTTATCATATTTGCTTAAGCTCACCAGTTCTCACCTTTTCAGTTTGCCTATGTTACATGTCAAGTCAACAGTCCTGTTCCTTGTTTGTTGGGAGAGAATCATTATCATGCTTCATGAATCCATATATTTTTTAAGGTGCTTTTTTAAGAAATCAGCACTTCTACATTATTCTTGATGACAAGTTAGAATAGCATATGTGCTGTATCATTCAAAATATATTTTAAAAACACTAGTGAACATTTAAAACAAATATGCAAGTGTAACATTTTTGGATTTCAGTAAAAATAAGTGCAACTATACCTTAACTCTATATTATTTATTTTTTAAATTCTCAAATATCCAAATTTCACAAGGAATGAACATTTTCCTTATCAAATAAATACACGCCATTTCCAAAGTACAAAGTCCTATACAAGGAAAGAAAAACCTAAACCCTTTCATTTTTTTTCCAATATTGTTTTTTCTAGTTTTTGAACAGAATATCTGTCAAATCTTCTGTATCTTTACAGGTTCAAATTTTCCCTGAAGGAAAAAATTATTCCAAGAAGGACTTCTTTCTCTGAAAAATACATCAGATTTAAGAAAACTGTGAATGTACGTAGAGTTTGTCTTTCCAACATTGAATTGTATAAGAAAAATGCAAGTCTATTAAAAAGTATTCCCTTTCCCCACTCTCCAAAATCACCATTCTGTTCTGAGCTGATTGCATAGATGGTAATCAACAGGGTAAAAGAAAGGCTACATAATTGGGAGGTATATTCTAAATCATTTTATGTAAAAATGAAGTGGGACTTCTAAAGACTGAGTTGTAAACCATACTGGGGTACAAAGAATGGGCTTTTGAGGAAAGAAAAGAGGAAACAAGCATAGACCAGAGATATATAGCAGTGAAAATATGGCTTATCACAGAGGATGTAATTAATTTGGAATCATAGCCTGGGCTCCCTTCAGGGACATGTGAGCTTTGTAGTCACAGGGCTTCATGCTCAAAAGGGTGTTTAATGCTCTGCTGTGGCCATCTTGAAAATCCTAATAATTGTTGAACAAGAGACTCTGAAATTTTACTTTGTACTGAGTCCCACATATCATGCAGCTGATCCTGATCCCATTTGACTTTTCCATGCCTTCTCAGTTGTCTCATCTCTCAATTCCTTAATTCACATTTCTCAGTACCAACAAAAGAATTAAATTGTCTTTCTTACTTACAGACATTTTGTAGCCACAGTCAGATTCCATTTACAAATTAGATGTTATGGTAATTTCCACTGCATTCTTTCTGCTCATCTGCCCAGTTAAAACAAATAGAAATCTGTCTACTTTGATTCCAAAGGACATGGCCTAGATACATTTGACTTAAGCTTTCCAATCCTGCTCTGAAGAGATCAACCCTGATGAGATTGTTGAGACCCTTGTGCATGACACAACATGCTGCAACATGGTGAAGAAGGACAAGGGACCATCACCTCTCAAAGGAGTTCACAAACTAGAGGTAGAGGCAACTATGACAAAACTAAGGAAGTGATTGAAATCTGGAGAGATGGAAAGAGACTCATGAGCGGGTGTAGTAGTGGTTACTGTAGGCTGGGTCTGGATCTTTCCAGATTCAGAGTCTACAGTGAGAACAGTAGCATCACGTTTTGTGAGAGATGCTTAACTGCCTCCTTCTATAAAATAAAGCACTTTATTTCACAAGGCAAGATTTAAATGCAGTAAAGAATTCTTGAAAAATGCCTAGTCTGATGCCTATCATATGGTAAATACTTGAATACTCATTAATTACAGACTTTATAAATGTGACTGCTGCATACTTATGGAATGGAAGATGGATTGAAAGCTCCCTGGCTTACCATCATACCAGGTCACCCTAGCATCTAGAGCAATACTTAGCACTGATTGAACACAAGCAGCTCTGGGTTCCAATCTTGTTCCAACATTGCCTTACTGTGTGATCTTGGAAACACTGGCATACCCTCTAAAATTCTGGTATCTTATCTTTCAAGTGAGATTATATTATTCCCTAATTATTGTTATGGGGCACAACTTAAGAACAGACCCATCACCACTGAGAAGTCCAAATTTGAGAGTCTTTATTAAGCCGGACGGCTGACTGTCTCACAGTACCCCAAAAAATGGCTATTGGGAGACCCGACCATAGGGTTATAGGGGTTCTTATACCAAAAATCACATAAATCATAAGTGTCTGTTGCTATGATTTGAAATTACAAACTAACATCACGAGATCATCAACAGAGGGGGAAGTGGGTCAAAATGACCCTTACCTAGGTACAAACTAAAGAATGGTTACTAACATCCACACAATCACTGTTCACATGGTATATTGTTTAAGAGCAATAGGAATCAAAAGAGAGCAATTTTTCTTTACATAGGAATTGTCATTCTGTATTGTTAAACATGTCACATTAAGTAACTGATGATGGGTACAGAGGGGGGGGTGTTCCAATGGGAGAAGCTTATTTCCTACATAACATGGAGTCTCAGACCAAATGGAGTCTGTTTAGTCATTTCCCTTGTAATCTGGCCTATAACATTCTCATGTAGTCAGATCTGTCAGCCCATCACATTATCATCTAACTTAAAACTTTGATTCCAAGGAGACTTTTTCTTTTCTTTCTCTTTTGGAACTATTTTTTTGTTTGTTTGTTTGTTTTTTAGAAGGTCAAACAATCCAATTCTTTAGAGATAGTCATTATTAAAAGTTTGTAAATATGGTATTTTTTAAAAAATAAATGTTTATAAAGTTTTGAATGTTGTATATACCATATATATCATTATGTACGTTTGTGTGTGCATATGTATATGTATATATAAATTCTAGAATTATGTATTATAAATATATACAGATTTATGAAATGAGATCATTGTATATGTTAGATCCTGTAATTTACATTTTTTTCCTTATACAATCTAATCCATTCTTTGAACAGTATTCAATTATGTGGTTCATACCCTCTCTCTCAATTAACCTCCAACAGTGGAAACATAGGTTATTTACAATTTATCGCTATCCCAAAGAATGCTGTAGTGAACATCTATGTACATGCATTTTTCCATGTATCAAGTATTCAGTAGGTGACATTTCTAGATATTTTATGGGTTGGTAAAATGCGTGTAGACATTAAACAGATGTATTAGATATTGTCGAATTTCCCCTTATGAAGTTTGGGCCAATTTGTGTTTCTATACTCTTGGAATTCACTAAAAATCCTTATTTCTCCATATCTTCAGGAGCAGTGGCTATTTTAAATATGCTAACATACTGATTATATTGGTATTTTGATTGACTTTTTTATCATTAGTGAAGTAGAACATTTTTGTATCTTTATTAAACTAGCTATTTATATTTCCTTTCTGTGAACTTTCTATTTATATATTTTATCCTTTTCCCTATTATAAAATATTCTATTTTTATAAATTTTATGTTTTATACATATTATAAGTATTTTCTCTAGCTTACAACTTGTATTTCAATTTTGTACACAGTATCTTTTGCCATTTAGATACTTTCACTATTTTTACAGTCATATCTGTTAATTGTTTTCAATATGGTTCTAAGTTTTGTAAATTGCCTAAGAAGGCCTTCCCAAACTCAGAATTATAAAAATTATTCTTTTTTTTGTTCATTTTTATAAGTTTGTTATTTTTATATTTTGATAGTTATTTCTCCTGAAGTTTATTTATTGGTATGATTTGAGATTTGAATTTAACTTTATTTTTTCAAATGAAGAGGCAATTATTTGACCTTTGTTTATTAAATCATCCTGTTTTCCTTGATTTAAAATGCTTCCTTTGTGATATATTAAATTCCAGTATTTATTTGGGTTTTCTCCTGGATCATGTTCTGTGGTAGCTGTTAAACTGTAGAACATAGATGTGCCTAGAATTAAGTGATGAGTTGCAAATGCTAAAACAGCAGGAAACAATAGTAGTCGTAGTAGTAGTTTGAAAAAAAGTTCTGAAACATAGTTCATATAGGCTTATCTTTCCTTCTTTAGTCAAATTTTCATGGTTATGAAAAAAAAAATACCTGACCCAATTTGGAAGAGGAAAGGTTTATTTTGGCTCACAGTTTCAGAGGTTTCAGTCCATGGTCATACAGACCTATAACTTTGGATATGAAATGAGGCAGAACATCATGGTAGAAAGGCATGGCTGAGGAAAGCTTCTCAGCTTGTGGTATCCAGAAAGCAGACGGGATGGAGGAAGAGAACAAGCACAAGATAAACCCTTCCAGGATATGTTCCCAATGATCTATGTCCTCCTCCTCACAATAATCCAAATTACTAATTTATCAATGGATTGGAGCCCTCATGAGTCAATGATTTCCTAAAAGCACCACCTCTAAATATTGCTGCATTGAGGATCAAATTTTCAACAACAAACTTCTAAGGGACATTCCAGATTCAAACCACAACATACATGAAGATTTGAGGTGTGCAACCTGAATTTGGAGAGGAATAGCAGAGTGAGTTTATGTGGATCAGGAGGCCTCTAAACGTAGTCCTGTGTGTCCTTGTACTAGTATTGTAAAGGTGAGCTCAGTGACAGACATTGTCTAGAATGCTGCAGCTGGTGAAGAAGGACATGGACACAGGGCATGTGTCAATGAGGATTCCAAACCCATTCCTTCTCACCCACTCAGGTCCTCCCCTCTATGAAGGAATCACCAGTGCCCACCCAGTGCATCTTACTTGATTGTTGGCCATCTCAGATGAGGTCAACCCCTTCCTTTGAGAACTGGGTCTGGCATTTTGTGGGATCAACGAAACCCAGAAATGAAAAATTCAAAGTCCCTAAGTCTTGTGCCCCCAGATGATGCAGTATCAGAAGATCATGAACCAAAAATGCAAATGCTAAAACAGCAGGAAACAGTAGTAGTAGTAGTAGTAGTAGTAGTAGTAGTAGTTTGGAAAAAAGTCCTGAAAACAAAAACTATTGTCAGAAAATTCTTCCCTTATAGGAATTTCAAATGGCACATTGCTCTCGGGATCATATGTCAGCGCAAGGATCTTATATAAATAAGTGGTTTTTCTTATATATAAAACCTATGTCCAAGTTGCACTAAAATACAATTACTTTAAAAATATCTTTGTATTCACTTTATAGGTTTTTAATCTGTTGCATGTGACTTAAGTGTCTAGCTTAAAAAAATTCATAACAAATTGATTAGTGAAATCAAACTGACAAAATGGTAATGATATTTGCTGACATGTCCATTAACTCAGCTACTTAAAAATTAACAGAGCACACCAGTGAGAGCACACTAATCAATAAACATTTAGAGAATTGTACTCTAATCCTTCAACAATTTCTTAAAGAAAAAAAAAGCTGTTTTTCATTCTAATTTTTTAGTTTTTGTTAATTTCAACACTCTGAGTTCTGAATAGATGTGTTCCATTTCAAATGTTATTAGTTTGGGAGAGGGTTAACATTTCATGTCTATGAAAGAGCTCTAATCAGATGCTCTTTTTAAACTGCTAACTAACATACAAAGGGGCATTTCTAGTTTTATCTCTAGAGAAATCCCTTAGATTATTTATATATGCTCAAGTTGATATAGCAATGGGGATTTGAAGGGTGGGACTTTAGAAATTTGTTTTGTTTGTTTGTTTTGTTTTGGATACCAGGGAATTGAACCTGGGGGGCAACTAACCACTTGTCATCCCCAGCCTTTTAAAAAATATTTTATTTAGAGAAAAGGTCTTTCTGAGTTGCTTAAGGCTTTGCTAAGTTGCTGAGGCTGGTTTTGAACTTGCAATTCTCCTGCCTTTAACCTCTCGAGTCACTGGGATTACACATATGTTCTACCAAACCCACAGATTTTAGAAATTTACAATTATGTTTTATAAATAGATTTGATGAATGACTAGCAGCTGTTATTTGATCATATTCTAAATAATTATATTTTTGAATTACAAAACTCTTGACAAAAGTGCCAAAAAACATACTAGGAGAAAAGATACCCTTTAAAACAATAGTTCTGGGAAAACTGAATGTCCACCTACAGAAGATTATAACTGGATTCCTATCCTCACCTTATACTACATTAAAAAAAAAAAAGAAAGAAAGAAAGAAAAGAAACTAAATCAAAAACAAATCAAAGACCAGCAACTTGGAAACTGCTAAAGGAAAATATAGGGAAATACTTCAAGAAGTTGGTTCAGGCAGTGATTGCCTAAAAGGGACTCCAATAGCTCAAGAAACAATAATTGAATATTATATGTACCCTGGAATCTAAAAGTTGCCAGGATAACCATTTGAGTTAGTCTGGAAAAATGCTCTTAAATGAATTTCTACACTTCATCTGTATTTCCTAAATGTAGTATACTGTGCAATAAGAGATAGTGACACGTTTTGGCTACAGGGCTCTGAGAACAAGAAAGGATGATTGATAGTGTGTTTCTGATGGCAACTGGTCTGGAATAGTACCTGGTGTATGGAGTGGAGGCTGCACAGGTGAGACCTGGGGAGGTATGCATCTCCATGTCTGAGTTCTGAAATCATAGGGCATACACCTGTTTCTTCCCATTCTCTCCTGAAGGGTGCCTTTCCACTTCCTTTGATACCATTCCATAAGTTCTCCTACTTCCTTTGATTGTCACTTTTTAAAATTGAGATTATTAGGCAGAGTTTGCCTTTTCCTAAACTGTTCCATCTTTGGAATGTGTTCAGCCCTTATACTTGTCCTTGTAGTTTCCTTTTGGCTTTCCTTCTATTTAACTAAACTCACATGACATGGCTCAGTGACTCCACAGAGTATTTGTGTATCACAGACATGGTTAACTTTCTGCCTTGGAATCTCCATGTGTGGAAAATATATTCCTTTGGGGATTCAGAACACGAACCTGGTTGGTATCATGGGAAAATGTTTTATCTCCTAAATTTCACTATGCCAGAATAGTGAAACTTAAACAGAACTTAAACAGAGGTTTCTGTATGTTTATTTTCTAGAGTTCTCATTGATATGATACTACTTAATAATTTTTCAGTTTCCCTTGGCTATCTTACTTTGCATTTTGGTAAGTGTGGTCTTCTAATTGGATTGCCTATACAGTGCCTATGGTGACAAGGTAAGAGAAAGCATTGTAATTCTAAAGAATTCTAGCACAGGAAAAGGTCAGTTCTTTCTCTTCCCAGGTTTGCAGACATGCTCTGACAAATGACTGGAAAGCTGTATGAGGCTAACTGAATGCTTCCTGAAGACTTTGAGAGTTATTTTATGTCAAGTGATTTGCACTGACTCTCCATTTACAAGGTACATATCAGGAAGTTAGGCAATTATTTTTCAGTTTCCAGCAATTTTCTGTAATCTTCACAAAGATGCTACTTACCAGCATTATGAATTGGGAGGGCAAATGGAAAATGCTTATTCCAGGCCCTCGTAACCATCACATATTCTGAATATTAGTCAGTCCTTCCGGGGTCATCATAGTGGCTCTGCGCTATCCTTGGCATATATTACCCCCACTTCCACCTTCAGCCTCTGCCCAAAAGAAACATTATCCAACTCATGCTATTCTTTAGGGCTTTCCTGGTCCTCTCTGCTGCTTTTCCCAATCTGATCTTAACAGTCTTTATCTTCTTTACATTTTGGAACTTTTCTCCCTCTGTTCCATTAATACTGATATTTATTGACTACTAACTAGAATACTAGAATAGTGGCAGGCACTATTCTAATTTTAATTTCTTTAATTCCCCTGGTCACCCTAGGAAATAGGAAGTATCATTGCCCTAGTTCGTACAGAAAAAGCTAAAAAACAGAGGTCAGGATTTTAACCTAGCATTCTTGTGCCAGAGTCCGGTGACAAAGTCAGGGTTTTCAACAACAATGCTATAATTCCTCTGTAAGAATTATTTCTTAAAAATATTCATTTGTTTCCCTGATAAGTGGAGAATGATATATAATGGGGGTGGGAGTGTGGGGAGTGAGAGAAGAATGGGGGAACTTTAGATTATGTAGAAGGAAATGAGAGGGAGGGGGGCATGAAAAATGGTGGAATGAGACAGACATCATTACCCTATGTACATGTACGATTACACGAATGGTATGAATCTACATCGTGCACAACCATAGAAACGAAATGATGTACCCCATTTGTGTACAATGAATCAAAATGCGTCTATAAAAAATTTAAAAATAAATCATTAAAAAAAAAGAAGTTCAGAACTAACTACTTCCAAGCAGGCCCAGAGACAACTTACGATAGTGTATAATACCAACATGTATCGTATAGAAAACTGACCATTGTTTAGCTCAATAAAGAGAGATATTTTTGTTTTAAAAAAATATTCATTTCTGTTTGTCACTGAAGTTTTTCAAGACAAGTTCTTTAACAAACAGGTTGATGATATATGCTTTAGTCAGCTTTTTTTGCTACTCTGACCAAAAGACCTAACAACGACAATTTTACAGGAGGAAAAACTTATCTGGTGTCTCACAGTTTTGGAGGTCTCAGTCCATAGATAGCAAACTCAGTTGCTCAGGATGGAGGCAAGCCAGAACATCAGGGTAGAAGGGTGTCTCGTTGGAAAGCTGCTGGGAACATGGTACCAGGAACCAGAGAGACAGAGAGCTCTGCTCAATAAGGACAAAATATAAACCCAAAAGCCACACCCCCAGGGGCTCCTCTCTCCCTGCCACACCCTACCTGCCCATAGTTAATGCCAAGTTAGTCCCTATCAGAGGAGTAATGCACTGATTATATTAAATCTCTTATAACCCAGTTATTTCATCTCTAAACTTACTTGCATTGTCTCTCACATGAACTTTTAGGGGACACCTCATAGCTAAACCATAGCAATATATTAGGGCAATGTTTGCAATGCTGGAAAGTGTCACCAGGTGTGGGAAGCATTCTGTTATGGTTTGGATGTGAAGTGTTCTCCCAAAGCTCACATGTGAGACAATGCAGGAAGGTAGAGGAGAAATGATTGGGTTGTAAGAGTCTTAACCCAATCAGTGAATTAATCCCTGATTGGATTAATTGAAGTAGTAGTGTGTGGCTGGAGGAGGTGGAAATTGCGGCGTGGCTATGGGGTATATATTTTGTACATGAAGAGTGAAGTCTCTCTCCGCTTCCTAATCACCAAATGGGAGCTGCTTCCCTCTGCCACCTTCTCCCACCATGATGTTTAATCTCAACTGGAGCCCAGAGGAATGGAGCCAGCCTTCTATGGACTAAGACCTCTGAAACTGTGAGCCCTCAAATAAACCTTTCCTCCTCTATAATTGTGCTGGTCAGATTCTTTTAGTCACAGAAGTAAAAAAACTGACTAAAACACATTCATAGGTTATGAGAATGTCAGTTATCTTCAACAACAGAACTGTCCCCAGGAAATACTATTTGAATGTCAAACACCATGTCAATTGTACTATTTGATTTAATTAAAGATAGAATTCTATATTAAATGAAGAGATAACATTATTGATCAAAATAGCTATTAGTTATATTCTCATCACAGATTTAGGATTTTCATCACAGATTTAAATAACTAAGTTCACTGATAGGTCATCAGCACTAACCCAGTGCTTGACATGAAAGTATCCAATAAATATTTGATAAATTGATGCAGAATTCAAGAGAACAAATTTTTAAAGATGCAACGTTTTAGGCACAATTTAAGTATTTTTTCTCATTAGACCCATCATTGATTTTTATTAATCTATTTGTTCTCTATGTATAAAACAAAACTTACCATTTTATCTTGGACTTCAATATGTCCACAGCTTCTAGCTGGTTACTGGCCCCTTTCTTATCCTGGCATTTTGGAAAATTTAGTTACAAAATGATATTAAAGAATATGTCTGTATTCTTGATTTAGATTAAAGTTTAATATCAGTTATTCTCAAGGAGATCTTCATTCTCTCACTGGTATGTCTGTTGGTTTTTCCTGGTATCAAAATCTCATTGAGTCCTTTAGACAGTTGGCTTTGCCAAGAAGTTTCATGAAGTACAATCCCATTTGCTATACTTACAATGATAAATTTCCCATAGGTGTTTTTGTTGTCTCTGTTGTTTGGTTTTAAAGTTGAACTAACTTTAAATTCTTCTG
Organism: Sciurus carolinensis; assembly: GCF_902686445.1. Classification (NCBI taxonomy): domain Eukaryota; kingdom Metazoa; phylum Chordata; class Mammalia; order Rodentia; family Sciuridae; genus Sciurus; species Sciurus carolinensis. The sequence goes on along the minus strand of NC_062219.1, from coordinate 75,389,647 downwards.
AAAATGTCCACCTTTCCTTCTTTCCAAATATGATGCTTCAGGATACTAGCAGTTTTTTTTTTTTGGTATAGAATATAAATATTTTCAGTAGAAATCATAAGCAATAACCAATAGATCATTAGAATTTTTTTTTTGGGGGGGTGCTGGGGATCGAACCCAGGGCCTTGTGCTTACAAGGCAAGCACTCTACCGACTGAGCTATCTCCCCAGCCCTCAAATAGAACATTAGAAAAGGGTCAATATTGGTTTTATTTCCTTGGGATATATTTTGATCAAAAGACAACCATTTAACAAACAATGTAATTATACAGTGGTGCTTTTGTACTTACCAAAAAAAAAAAAAAAAAAAAAAAAAAAACTTGACTCTTTCAGTTTTCCCCACTTCACAGAATTAGTACATTGTAGTAATTCAATAAATACTTACCAATTAACTGAATGATTTACTTTCAATAGAATATTTTAATAAAAGGAATAGACTTTTTCTCTGTATTTTGACAAATAATGGAATATGTTAGTTTATGTTAATCATTCGACATCAAATTTAAGATACAAGCCTTTTTGAATTCTTTTATGAATAGTTGGTGTGTTTTTGAGTGCCCTAAAATATACATACAGACGGCCAATTATGTTTCCCTGTTCCTCAACTGAATCTTAGAGCTAAAAGACAAATGTAAGTTCATTTTAAAATACTTTCTTCTGTTTCTGTAAACTATAGTTTATAACTATAGAAGTAACTCATGGACATAATAACAAATCTCAAAAAACAAAGAAGGCCTGAAATACAAAGTGTCAGACTCCCCCTCCTTCATCTCCCCTAGCAACCCTCTGTCACTTTCACAGATGCTGCCTTTATTAACATTTTCTCCTGATTTTCTGTTTCTTATTGCTATGATTTCTTGTAGTTCTGGATTTATAAACTCTGTATATTATTCACTAATCTAAAATTAAATTTGAAGTTAGCATATTGACTTTTCTTTCACCTCTCTTTTTCACTGCCCAAATATTTTTGGTTGTAAATTTATTTTTAAATTTTTGGGGTTCTTAGTATCCATCTATCCATCTATCATCTATCTATCTATCATCTATCTATCTATCATCTATCTTTCTATTTATTTATCTATTCTCTTATGTAAGTTTTCTGTGCTTTGTAAGATAATTAAAGAATGGAAGCCCCAAATAAAACAACATGTACAATATAAGCATATAAAATTTATTCCCTGTAAAATAAAATATTATGGCAACATCTATCAATGAGTCCTATGTACATAAAATCTCATCACTCACAGGAGAAGCTTCAAGAATCAAAATCTAATTAATTTTAGTTAGGTTTATCGACATCTTTCTTGTCTATTCTCAGTCATATAAGCCATCAACATTTCCTCTGTCCTACAGAATCCTCATCCTAAGGCTCATGTTTTGTTTATTCATGCTCTTTTATTGACAGTCAAGTGAAGGACAAATGCATAGTCAATATCCTAGGTCTTACTTGTCTGAAAATGTGTTGGAAATTTTGCAGCATAATTTTAGGTTCAAAATTTTTTATCTTAAAAAAATTTTACCTTAAAAATTTTGAGGATGTTGCTCCTTTTTATGTAGCATCCACTGCTATTGATGAGAAATTTCTTGCTGGTTCTACTTCTTTGCAGGCAATCTGCCTTTTCCTCTCACTTATAGGATTTTCTTTAATTCCTCAGTTCTATGAACTTTCAATGAGCTATATCCACACAGGAATCTTTTCCAGTCCTGATGAGCATGTTGTAGACTCAAGACCCCAAACTGAAGACAGTTTCTCCTTTCACCTCCTTGGTTATGTCTTCTGATCTGTACTACTCAGAAATCTTGCTTCTGAAACTTAATGTTTCAGGTTGTGGGGTACTTAGTCACTCTATCATCCATATTACTCAATCTCAGTTTACTACATTAATAATCAGATGTGCCTTTAATAATTTACCCAATAGAATGATTCTTCCTTAATTCAATCATCACGTATGTATTCTTTCTGGAATTTTTCCTTTCCTTCATTGCTCCATTTTAAAAAGTAGTTGTGTATTTTTGTTAATAGGAAAGCCTTGTGAATTTGACAGAGAATATAATTTTTAGGATACTTATTTCTGATACCTGAATTATTCTCACTTTCTCCATAGCCAGTTGTTTCAGTTGTTCACTTTGGGAATTGTTTTTCATACTGCTTATTTCTCTTAACAGGCTGTAGGTCCTTGATGGTTTGACCACGTTGAATAAAGAACTATATTGCTTAGTGAAAAGGACTGGAAAAGTTTTTCTCAGACACCAGTAACCCCATTTTCTCAATGCATCCTTCTTTTTACTAGATAGGTTCCATGGGCTTTGTATGCTTGGACAGAATGCTTTCATGAGCAGGTTTTCCTCAAGGTTAAATAACAGGAGACAAGAAGGCAGGTGGTGAATCCCAACAACTACCAAAGTACAGAGATCTTGCTCTGGAAGTGGAAAACTTTATTGTTTTAGTCTAGGTTAGTATGACCTATTCCATCCCCACTTCTTTCTTTCTTTCCCTTTTTCCCCCTTCTTTATTTCCTTCTCTCATTTTGAAATCTGGAATCACCTTAGGCACTGCTATGCTTTTTTTTTTTTTTTTTTTTTTTTTTTTAACCACAAAACCTCCGGTGTATTGGGCTATAACTTCCTCTGGTCTGATTTCTCTATCAATCCAGTACCAGTTGGAATGTGCAAAATTTCTAGTCTACTGATGGTAACTTGCATGTTTTACGGTACTATTGTGCACTTACTCTTCTGACATTTTGATGAAATTTTGGGAGAGGGGATGAAAAGTAGGAGAAGAGGATTGATTCCTGTCTTAAGAATGATAGTTTGAACAGGAAGTCTAGGGCTTATTTAGAAGTTCCTGTCCTTTTGTTTTAGGTTAATTGAGTTTAAAATATATCTTTTGTTCTCTTCTACATGTGAACTTTCCTGAAGTCACATTTTCTCTCCAAAAGATGGGAATGAAAATTGCACAGAAAATTGCATCACCTAAGGGACACTTGTACAGTTGACCTCACACAGTGAAGTACCATACTTCACATGATTGATGAGAGATCTTTGTGCAAGAAGAGAATGGCCAGTAAAAGAAAGGGTAGTTGCTCATTCCCCAGATACACTGAGTATCAATAGAAGTGTGTGTGTGTACAGGTGCAATGGATCAGTAGTCTCCCTCTCCTGCCAGAATACCAAGGAAAATGGGCAGAGTAAACCCCATTATTAGGACCTCTGTTAGTGACATAGCCAAAGCTACTAAGTCAGGTCTCTGGTGAACTACACTGTAAACCAGAAGAGAACCCTAGTTTCGTGTGTTTTACAAATTATTCTTTTCAAAGGAAAAATCTTTGCAGATGAGATGTTCAAGAGTCAGTGATGAGTTTCTTACTAAAGGATCTCTTTCCCAAGTTAACCCTGAAAGAAATGAAAAAGTGACAGAGAGTAGTTCAGGTAGAAGGGACAAATTCAAATGGGAAAACAAAAATTCTCTCCTTTTCTAGGGTTTTTAGTCTAGTGTGTTTGGGTTTCAAAACCTAATCAAGTCCAAAGAGAAGAAAAGAGTATTCTACACAGCCCAATTCAGGGACTCGTGGCTCAAGGTACCTTAACACATTGGATTACCAAGGAATCATCAGTGATGAAGTCACACTTTGAAAACAACCTGGTATATCCTCCTTCTTCCTGTCTTTTTCTTCTATGATGCCATCTTCAATACCATCATGTGAAATAATAATGACAAAAAACTCTTCCACTCATACAGGTTGAATATTTGTTAAGTATTGTGCTAGGTTTGCAAACATTATCTCATTTAATTTGTATTAACAATCCTATGAGAAAGCATTGTGTTTTTAAAATGATGATCCTGACACTAAAGGAGATTAAAAATCTTGCCCAAGATAATCCAGCTTGTATGTGGCAGAACCAGAATTTAGATCCACCTGACTCTGTGTTCATATTCATCTCTCATCCTCTCACAAGAGAAAACCACAGGGTTTTCAAATATGCTCTGGACTTTTGGAGCTTAAGGAGATCTTAGCAATGGCCCCATTCAACCTTTATACTTTACAGAGAAGGAAATGGAAGCTCAGCGCGGTGGTAGTTGATAGGGATAATAGCAGTAGCCAAAACACAGTTCCAGTTCTAACTCTTTAAGAGAAAACTATTCCAGGATGCCATATTCTTATGTGAGAAAATAAGCAAGGTTACCATAAATAACTTCCCCAGGAACTTTCGAGGTGTTTTTGAAATTTTGGTATTTTGGGCATTTGTAGCTCTGGGCATGACACATGAATTCTTTTCATTTCTTTAAAATTCAGAAAGTAAAATTTTAAATACTTTGAGTAGGATTAGTCAACACTTGGCAGTGTTCCAGATTCAATTATTTCACATTCTAAATTTAGTACAACTTAAAATTCCACAATTCATTCCAATAAACAGATTTCTATTCAGATTATTCTGGTACTTTTATTGTTGCTTGCTTCAGTAATCACATCTTCACTCTGGAAGGTCCTCACTGCAGTGTCTCCTGAGAACGTAGTCCTTCTTTCTGTTTTTCCTCAAGAATGTATATTAGGGAAAAAATTCTAGAAATCCTAATCAATCAATATTTCCACATGATTTGCTTTGGCATTTTCATTTTGTTTTCACAACAATAAGTTAAAAATGTATTTAGTGTCTTTTCCTCTCCCTGAATACTTATGTATCTTATAAGAAATCAGCACCTTTCTAGAGATTCCTTTCATGGTGCCCCACATCCTGAGGGACCCAGGGATTGATAAAGAGAAAGAATCCTCTTAGATTTTGTCCTTCAGTTTGTTCATTACAACTTATTTTTCTTTTGGATAATGGTGTTAGAAAAACATACCTCTCCAGTTGACTTTTGTTCCCCCAAAAGTAATTTTGTGTTAAATGAATATTCTACAAAATGTATCAATATTCAAATATATCATCAATACTTTGTTTTTCTTTCACAGGGAATACTATTCTTTGATGTTTGTTTTCATCCATCCCCTGCAAAAGAAAGTCACTTTTTTATTCAACCAAAACAACATGTGAATATAAGATTTTTTCAAAGCAATTTATCTTGGTCAATTATTTTGATATCTATAAGACAGAAACATAGAGTAACAGAAGAAATGTCTCTTCTCTGAAGCAATATAGGGGTTCTATCCTAGGTTATGAAGAATTGTGTCTTTTCCTTTAAACCTGAGAAAAGCAGAAACCTGGGAATTCTTCTTCATGCTTCCCTTTCTCCATATACTGACCAGTCATGAGTAAATTTTGTCAATTCCAAAACCGCTCCTATATGTAAATCCAAAATAGCTCCCAAATCCTTCACTTTCCTCCTCTCCCCAAGATGACTGCATTTGTTCAGTCTGCTATCGCCCCTTGCCCAGGTTGCTGCACCAACCTCCTGGAGGATTTCCTTGCCTCCAGGTTTGCATTTGCCACCATCTGTGTCCTTCTGCCACAGACTCCCACAAAACTAGGATTACAGGTGTATGTCACCATGCTGTGCTTAGGAAAAAAAAAAAAAAAAATATATATATATATATATATATGTTTAATAGAACCATATTATCCCAGTAGCAACAAGCATACCTAGCATCCAGATCCTGATGTTTAATACTATTCTCTAATGAAAGAAACCAGGGCACATTAAAGAATTGACAGATTCTAGTACTGGAGAAAGGAATTATACAACATAAGTCTGGAATACATTGTAGTGCCAGATATTAAGAAAGTACAAAAACAAACAAACAAAAACACAACACCAACAAAAAACCCACAATGATGGAAATATTTCAAGGCAACATGGGAAACCAATGGAAAGCACTCCAAATAGCTGAAATTTACAACAATTTATTCTACACAATAAATAACATGGTGTTGAATTATAACCCCAAGCAAAAAATGAATATCGTGGGTCCATATTGGTATAAACAAGTGCTTGGTTAAATAAATAAATTATAAACAAGGAGACTAGCAGTGTAGCAGAATTCCAGAAAAGACTTACAGTAAAGACTTACTGATGGACATGTGATCAAAGTCATGATCAGCAGTGACAAGTCATATTGGTACTATGTGTCCTTGAATTGAAGGGATGGGAACAGCACTAAACCTCCATGGTCTTCCTCTCAGGAACTCATAACACTGGTCTACTCAGAAGAAAGTGTCAAATAAATTCCGATTAAGAGCAGTCTATTAAATAGAGACATTCTACAAAATGTCCAGCTAGTGTTTCCCACCAAAAGTCAAAGTCATCAAAGGCAAGGAAAATCTGTGAAACCATCAAAGCCAAGAGGAGCCTGAGGAGATATAATGATGAAGCATAATGTAGTATGCTGGAATAGAAAAAGAACATGAGGTTAAAAATTGAGGAAATCTGGATACAGTATGGACTTCAATTAATAATAATGTGTTCATTGTGGCTCATTAATAATGGTTCATTAGTTGTGACAAATGTACCATGCTAATAAAAGATATTAATAATGGTTGAAACTGAGTGTGGGGTACAGTGGAACTCTTTGAACTGTCTAGATAACTTTTCCATAAATCTAAATCTATTCTAAAATTTAGAAAGAACCAATTAATTTTTATCCCTTATATCATCCAATCAGTGGTGAATAGATGTAACTCTCCCATTCTTAACTTTAAAAACCAAATGTTCTTACTAAAATTATTTTATACACTCCCTTTGCTGAAAATAATTTTTAAAATGCTAAATCATAATATTTTTTAGACAGTGATATAGGAATTTTCCACTTGAAGTTGGTAAAGACATTATTTCAATTCCTTACTTCAAAAAAAGTTAAGTCTTCTAATAAAAAAAAAGTCATAGAAAAAATCTATTTTCAATAATGAAAGAAATCTTAACATTTCACAAGTGAACTTCAAATGTTTAATTTGAAAATAGCTCTGTTTGTGTCTTTGCTGTAAATCCTTAGGCCAAGTTCTTCCCTGTTCCCCTTGTATGAAAATAAAGACAGATCTTCTTGTTCTTTAGACCATTCTCAGATAATTAGAAGTATCTCATACCTTTAATAAAACTTTTTAAAAATCTCATGAATTTCTCCAGCTCAATGTATTGAAAACTTATCTTCATCCAGAGTTGAATTTTCTCCCCTCTGGCTAACTTAAACCAGTTTTAGGGAGGTACTTACAATGATAAAGAGTAGACATTGCTTCTTCCCCTCAGTTCTGCCTTAATTTATCCTCTCTTCTCACTCTCTGTGGCTTCTCCCCTAAAGATTGGAGCAAAGGAAAGAAAGGAAGTGGCCAGAAAAGATATTACTAGACTAGTATTGTCTGGTGCAGGTGCTCTCTATGTTAGTAAGTATCTAAAACTAACTCGATCTCAGAAGGAATTTTCAGAGATCCATTTGGGGTTACAATGTTTCTGAAGACCTTCATCTACCACCACCTTGATTAAGCAGATGTGTCTCTAGTCTGGTTGCTAATCTCCTTCCTTGGCACTGTGCATCCTGTGGTACCCTTTCAGCTCCTGCCTGCTAAAATATCCTTGCCCCTATAGACAGCTTTCTTGAACTTGATAAAGTCACCACAGCTATCTCTTGATTATGACCCATCTGTGGCCAATAGAACCACTGAGGCTTCTTCAGTTCCAGTAAGTTATGGTAGCATACATTGCGTGGATGCAGTTCTCTCTTTCAATTGTCCAGCTTGCACAGTCACTAAAGTCTCACTCCCTTTTCATTTCTTAAGGTGTGAGTAAGACAGCAGCCTCTCGATTGCTCAGTCTGACGGGCCTGTTGAACTGCCTTTCCATAACCATGAGAAAGCACAGGTCCTGCTTTCTCCTACAGATCAGGAGGTGTGAGTCGGAAATTCAGAATCACAGCACAATAACAACTCTTTCCACAAATCCTCTCCTATCCCTAAAGTCTTTTCTGAAATAGTCCTAAGTTTTTTAAAGGCTGATAGTGGTTAGTTAGCCAAGGGTTGAAAAACCCTGGGTTCTGACCACCATCTCCTTCGCAAGCCCTCTAACTGGCTATATGTATTTCATTTAGTAGTGTTGTACCATTTGTCATGGTGTGTTGGCCAAAACTAAAACTTTTGAGTATTTTTTATATAAAGAGATTAATATAACACAACGTACTAAGCACATTTACCTAAAAGTATGAAATTTGGACAATAGGAAGAGAAGAAGAGAAGAACTTAACCTTTAAGAAGAAACAGAATTTCTTAATAATAAGCCTGGCCTATTACCTTTTATCAAAACAAGCTCCAGGGATGTAGGTTATCTAAGGAAGAAATGGAGAATGTCTATGGAGAGACCCAGATTCACACAGAAGAACAGCAGAGGTAGAGATACTGAAAAAGCAATCAACGTTCAAACCGTTCCAACTGTCCACAACCCAACCTCAATATGAAGCCTTTTGTATTTTAAAAAATGACACAGAATGTGCCTTTTCCTCACCAACATTTATTTTTTGATACTTACCATTCTAACTGGAGTGAGATGAAATCTCAGTGTAATTTTAATTTGCATTTCTCTAACTACTGGAGATACTGAATTTTTTTTTTTCATATGTTTTTTGACTATTGCATTTCTTCTTCTGTGAAGTACCTGTTCAGTTATTTGTTTTTTGGTGTTAGATTTTTTGAGTTCTTTAGAGTTCTTTATATATCCTGGAGATTAATACTCAATCTGAGGTGTTGGTGGCAAAGATTTTCTCCCATTCTGTAGGCTCTCTCTTTGCATTCTTGATTGCTTCCTTTGCTGTAAAGAAGGTTTTTTAGTTTGATTCCATCCCATTTGTTGATTCTTTAGTTTACCTCTTGTGCTTTAGGAGTCTTGTTAAGGAAGTCAGTTCCTAAGCCAGCATGATATAGATTTGGGCCCACTTTTTCTTCATAATCACAGGGTCTTTGGTCTAATGCCTAAGTCCCTGATCCACTTTGAGTTGAGTTTTATGCAGGGAGAAAGATAAGGGTTTAATTTCATTCTGCTACATATGGATTTCCAGTTTTCCCAGTACCATTTGTTGAAGAGACTGCCTTTTCTCCAGTGAATGTTTTGGCACTTTTGTCTAATATGAGATAACCATATTTATGCGGGGTTTTCTCTGTGTCTTCTATTCTGTACCATTGGTCTACATGTCTGTTTTGGTGCTAATACCATACTGGTTTTGTTACTATAGTCTGTATTGCTGGTGGGACTGCAAATTGGTGCAATCAATATGGAAAGCAGTATGGAGATTCCTCAGAAAACTTGGAATGAAACCACCACTTGACCCAATTATTCCACTCCTCAGAATATACCCAAATGACTTAAAATCAGCATACTACAATGACACAGTCACATCAGTGTTTGAAAGCAGCTCAATTCACTATAGCTAAACTATGAAACCAATCTAGGTGCCCTTTAACAGTTGAATGGATAAAGAAAATGTGGTATATATACACAACAGAATACTACTCAGCCATAAATAAGATTGATAATATGGCATTTGCCAGTAAGTGAATGGAACTGAAGACTTTTGTACTAAGTGAAATGAGCCAATCCCAGAAAACCAAAGACCATATGTTCTCTCTGATACACAGATGCTAACTCATAATAAGGGAGCAGGTAGGGAAGAACAGAAGTACTTTGGATTAGTCAAAGGAGAATGAAGGAAGAAAGGGTAGATAGTAGAATGAATTGGAGACTATCTTCCTATGTGAAAACATGATTACATGACCAATGTATTTCTATATCATGTACAATCAGAAGAATGAGAAGTTATACTCCATATATGTATGATGTGGCAAAATACACATATACTTTCATGTCTAACTAATAAGGACAAATAAAAAGGACATTTTACACTATTAAATATTATTGAAGATACCAAAAAAAAGACATAGAGGAAGTAAATGCAAATGTTAATAATGATCATAATAACCATAGTTAGCACTCACAGAGGTTTTGTTATGCACCAGACATTTTTCTAAATGAATTTAAATGTATTAACTCTTTTTACCCTCACTGCAAGCTTATGAAGTAGGCATTGCCATTATCTGCTTTCCATTTGACAGATGAGGAAAATGAGTCACAGAGATGACCAGTTGCACAAGATTTTACAGCAGATGAATGTTGGAGATAAGATTTTTATATCAGAAAGTCAGTTCCAAAAAATACTCCTAATCATGAGACTAAATTTTATGGCTCTTTGAAATTAGACTTGAAAAACTTGCTTCACTTGCTTTCTAATTTCTTCAATAATAGTCTATATCCATGAAAAATTAGGTACACAAAGTCTCCAATCTCAGTCAATAGCTACAGAATGTATGACACTCTGATGAGTATTCTGAGGAATACAAAGATGGGTCAGATATAACCTCTGTCCTCAAAGAAATTAGGGTTGAATTGAGGATCAGAAATGGTTAAGAAGGGATGTGTAAACCTTATCCCCATTGTATGACAAGATTTTGTAAGTACCATGAAAATAATCAACAGAGTGCTACCATAGGGTGAGATGAATGCCTTCTACCTATTATACCTATTGTTAGTCCACACAAAGCAGGTGGATGTCCCTTGACAAAACAAATGAGTAAGCAGAAGTTCAGAAAAAGACACACACACAGTTGGGGGATAATTAAGGAAGATTTCATGGAACTGAATAAAAAAGACTATCGGTTGACAAACACCTTTCTATATATAGGTATATATTTATATATAAGAATTATATATATGTATATCTGTATATATGTATAAATAGTAAATATACATATACATAGACATACATATGTGTGTACAATATTGTATATTCATATATAGAGAGACACACTCACACAAGGAAGTATTAGATCATCATTTGCTACAAGGATATTGAAAGGCAGATTCCTTAATAACTTACTTCAGTTTATGTAGGTTTTGAGAAAGCAAAATCAAGATTCAAAGATTCAACCTGTATCTATGTGATGAGAAATCTCTTTTTCTACTATGCTGCACTTTGGGTTAGGAGGAAGGCCGTCTTAGGGGGAGAGGACAGTGAAAGTCAAATATGGAAAGCAGTAAAGGGTTGAGAAAGTTTGAAGTTGAGGATATACTGGGTGCAAGAACAGGGTGGGAGAAGAGGTTACGTGGTAGGTGGGTCCTGGAAGAAGTCATGCTGTGCCAGTCAGGCTGAGGACCTACCATGACACAGTGGACTATGGGGAGACACTGGTGCTGTAGGAATGTCTAGAAGATGCCAACAGAATGAAGTGGAAAACAGACTGGAGAGGGAGAATTAAGAGACAGGAGGCTACTCCAACATTCTAGTTGTCATTGTGAGCACTAGTAATAGCAATAATTTAAAGAGCAGTATCTCAGTAATAGTTAAGCCATGCAAAAACTAAAAGGCAAATGATAAACCATTATCATATGTAGCATTTGATGACACACATAGTGTTAAATCAGAAGATGCAGAATGATAAATATGTGTTGGGTTTCTAAGGTAGGACTCTGGCTTGTACATACATATCTTTGAGAATTATATCCCTACTTTGGTAGAGGAGTGGGGAACAGTGATTATAACTTTCAAAGTTAATTATTTAGGAATAGAAAAATGGTATCAGCATTAGTTCCTTATTCTTCCTTGTGTACAGGTCAGCACCTAAAGTTCAGCAGTTTAACAAGGTGAAGGAAAAGATAGCAATACAGAATACAGGTGTAAGGAAGAATCCCTTACACTTGATTATTTGCAGCAGTATAGTTGATCAACATGCCTGTTTGTTCTCCTCCACCCAGAGGGCCTGAGATCCTTGAGGACAGAGCCTGAACCCTGCATTTCCTTTACATCCTCCACAGAGCAGAAAGCACAGGGAAGGCTTGATAATACTTCTTTAGAGGAGAAAATAAACCACACAGACATTAAAGGAGTTCATAGTGGAAAGGACAATATGATATTTTATAGTATGTGAATAACATTTACATAAAAGGGGTCTCACTCTTTTCTTGCCAGAGAATGTCCAGACTATCACTTACATATGACTAGGACAGTCAGGGGTAAAAATAATGACTTGGACTTGAGGGAGAAGTGCAAACCCTCTACCTTCTACCATTTTCCAAATTGTTGTGCCTGGGCAATAGGCAGGTTAAAGGCAGAGAATGGAAAAAAGAAGAAAAAAGAGTAAACATCTTTTTCCTTTTTTACAGGTACCCAAGTTGATTGAGGCAGACAGAAGCAGGCATAATTATAAACTTTATTTTGTGAGGACACACTATTTAACTGTGTCTCTCATCAGTGTTCAGAACTTTTGCATACACAGGTAAAAATATTATGATCCAGTTTCTTCTCTGCAGAGACTCATCACTGAGATCTGGAGTTTTTCCAATGCCATATGAATTGTTAGACTTCTTCTCAAATATGCCCACGTATCATCTGTCTTCCAGATGAACATTGTTTTTTATAAAATCATATTTCTAATAAATGATTTCTTGCATAGATTTACAGAAACATTTTATAAAAGTGACTGATGTCTCTGAGTATTCATTCAATTCAGTGACTATTCATGGAATGCCCACTTTCCATTAAGCCCTGTGTCAGGTGTTGAAACAGAAAAGTCTTTAACATTCATTCCCTATCTTTAAGCAATTCACAATTCAGTGGGGGAGATTTGCATACACCAGATAATTATTGACTAGTGTGGCAAGCACAGAATTGTGATTTTTCAGAGGTAATCATAAGCATGATCAAGATAAAAGTCTAATCTGATCTGAGTGAATTGGGGACACAGGGAGGTCAGGGAAGTTTCTTACAACTTGTGATACCTGAACAGATGCTATAATTGAGATTTTAAATTTCCCCCAAAGGCCCATTTGTTAGGGGGCTTGGTTCCCTGAGTGGTACTATAGGAAGATTGTAGAAACTTTAACAGACGGGGCCTAGTGGGAGATCTTGGGTCATCGAGGCATGTGCTTGGAAGGGATTATGGGACCCCAGACCCCCTCTTTTTCTCTTTTATGTTCCTGGCCATGAGGTGAGTAGTTTTGCTTCTCCACCCACTCCCACCATGACATGCTGCCTCAACACAGGATCAAAACAATGGGACCAATTTATCATAAACAGAACCGTCAAAACTATGAACAAAAATAAACATTTTCTCTTTATGATTTGATTATCACAGGCATTTAGTTATATTGACAGAAAGCTGACTAACATAATAGATCTTCAAACTGGGAGAGTACTGATCAAAAGACGTAAGTGAAAAGAAATAATGATAGTAGAATCATTACAAGCAGAAAGATCATAAGCAAAAAATAACATAGAGGTAATAAAAAGCATTGCTTTTGTGCCAAAGTCAAGTATTTCAAGGCTTCTAGAATTATTAATAATTATGGTTATTATTCCTATAGAAGAAACAGGAATGAGAATCAAGTCAAACTATACCTAGAAGATCTTGTGAGATAGGTTAAGGAGCTTGGACTTTATATAAGCTACTAGAAGTGAAAAGAGAGTCAGTAAAGACCTTCACACCGTTAGTGGTATGATCAGATTTGTGTTTTATTTTGTTTTTTGTTTTGTTTTTTTAAATTTATTTTTATTATAAACAAATGGGATACATGCTGTTTCTGTTTGTACATGGAGTAAAGGCATACCATTTGTGTAATCATACATTTACATAGGGTAATGCTGTTTGATTCATTCTGTTATTTTTTCCCTACCCTCCCACCCCTCCTACCTCTCTTTTCCCTCTATACAGTCCCTCTTTCCTCCATTCTTGCCCCCTCCCCCCCCATTATGTGTCATCATCCGCTTATCAGCGAGATCATTCTTCCTTTGGTTTTTGAGATTGGCTTATCTCACTTAGCATGATATTCTCCAGTTTCATCCATTTGCCTGCAAATGCCATAATTGTATTATTCTTTATGGTTCAGTAATATTCCATTGTATAAATATACCACAGTTTCTTTATCCATTCATCAATTGAAGGACATCTAGGTTGGTTCCACAATCTGGCTATTGTGAATTAAGCAGCTATGAATATTGATGTGTCTGCATCTTTGTAGTATTCTGCTTTTAAGTCCTTTGGGTATAGGCTGAAGAGTGGGATAGCTGGGTCAAAAGGTGGTTCCATTCCAAGCTTTCTGAGGAATCTCCATACTGCTTTCCAGATTGGCTGCACTAATTTGCAACCCCACCAGCAATGTATGAGTGTACCTTTTTCCCCACATCATCGCCAACACCTATTGTTGCTTGTGTTCTTGATAATCGCCATTCTAATTGGGGTGAGATGGAATCTTAGGGTGGTTTTGATTTGCATTTCTCTTATTACTAGAGAAGTTGAATATTTTTTCATATATCTGTTCATTGCTTGTAGATCTTCTTCTGTGAAGTGTCTGTGCCTTAGCCCATTTGTCGATTGGATTATTTGTATTCTTGGTATAGAGTTTTTTGAGTTCTTTATAGATTCTGGAGATTAGCGCTTTATCTGAAGTGTGGGTGGCAAAGATATTCTCCCACTCTGTAGGCTCTCTCTTCACATTACTGAGAGTTTCCTTTGCTGAGAGAAAGCTTTTTAGTTTGAATCTATCTCAGTTGTTGATTCTTGCTTTTATTTCTTGTGCTATGGGAGTCCTGTTAAGGAAGTCTGATCCTAAGCCAACAAGTTGCAGGTTTGAACCTACTTTTTCTTCTATAAGATGCAGGGTCTCTGGTCTGATTCTGAGGTCCTTGATCCATTGTGAGTTGAGTTTTGTGTAGGGTGAGAAATAGGGGTTTAACTTCATTCTGCTGCATATGGATTTCCAGTTTTCATAGCACCATTTGTTGAAGAGGCTATCTTTTCTCCATTGCATATTTTTGGAACCTTTGTCTAGTATGAGAAAATTGTATTTATTTGGGTTTGTGTCCATGTCCTCTATTCTGTACCATTGATCTACCTGTCTATTTTGGTACCAATACCATGCCATTTGTTACTATTGCTTTGTAGTAGAGTTGAAGATCTGGTATTGCGATACCCGCTGCTTCACTCTTCCTGCTAAGGATTGCTTTAGCTATTCTGGGTTTCTTATTCTTCCAGATGAATTTCATGATTGCTTGTTCTATTTCTGTAAGGTACGTCATTGAGATTTTAATTGGAATTGCATTGAATCTGTATAGCATTTTTGGTAGTATGGCCATTTTGACAATATTAATTCTGCCTATCCAAGAACATGGAAGATCTTTCCATCTTCTAAAGTTTTCTTTAATTTCTTTCTTTAGTGTTCTGTAGTTCTCATTGTAGCGGTCTTTTACCTCTTTTATTAGATTGATTCCAAGTATTTTATTTTTTTCGAGGCTATTGTGAATGGGGTAGTTTTCCTAAATTCTCTTTCTGAAGAGTCATCATTTATGTATAAAAATGCATTGGATTTATGACCATTGATCTTATATCCTGCTACTTTACTGAATTCACTTATGAGTTCTAAAAGTTTTCTGGTGTAATTTTTCAGGTCCTCTAAATATATTATCATGTCATCAGCAAATAGGGATAGTTTGAGTTCTTCTTTTCCTATTCATATCCCTTTAATTTCTTTGGTTTGTCTAATTGCTCTGGCTAGAGTTTCAAGGACAATGTTGAATAGAAGTGGTGAAAGAGGGCATCCCTGCCTTATTCCAGTTTTTAGGGGGAATGCTTTCAGTTTTTCACCATTTAGAATGATATTGGCCATGGGCTTAGTGTAGTTGGCCTTTACAATGTTAAGGAATGTTCCCATAGTCCCTATTTTTTTCTAGTGTTTTGAGCATGAAGGGATGCTGTATTTTATCAAGTACTTTTTCTGCATCTATTGAAATAATCATGTGATTCTTGACTTTAAGTCTGTTGATATGATGAATTTCGTTTATTGATTTCCGAATGTTGAATCAACCTTGCACCCCTGGGATAAAACCCACTTGATCGTGGTGCACTATCTTTTTAATATATTTTTGTATGCGATTTGCTAAAATTTTGTTGAGAATTTTTGTGTCAATTTTCATTAAGGATATTGGTCTGAAATTTTCTTTCCTCAATGTGTCTCTGTCTAAAGGTATCAGGGTGATATTGGCTTCATAGAACGAGTTTGGGAGGGTTCCCTCCTCTTTTATTTCATGGAATACTTTGAGGAGTATTGGAATGAGCTCTTCTTTAAAGGTTTTGTAGAACTCAACTGAGAACCCATCTGGTCCCAGACTTTTCTTTGTTGGTAGGCTTTTGATGACCTCTTCTATTTCATTGCTTGAAATTGATTTATTTAAGTTGTGTATGTCCTCCTGGTTCAGTTTAGGTAATTCATACATCTCTAGAAACTTCTTGATGTCTTCGAGGTTTTCTGTTTTGTTGGAGTATAGATTTTCGAAATAGCTTCTAATTATGTTTTGTATTTCACTCTTGTCTGTAGTGGTATTCCCTTTTTCATTCTGAATTTTAATAATTTGAGTTTTCTCTGTCCTTCTCTTTGTTAGTGTGTATCAATTTTGTTTCATGCTAAGTGAGATAAGCCAATCTCAAAAAACCAAAGGAAGAAAGATCTCGCTGATAAGTGGATGATGACACATAATGGGGGTGGGAAGGGCAAGAATAGAGGAAGGAGGGACTGCACAGACGGAAAAGAGGGGTGGAGTGGTGGGGGGAAGGAAAAAATAACAGAATGAATCAAACACCATTACCCTATGTAAATGTATGATTACACAAATGGTATGCCTTTACTCCATGTACAAACAGAGAAACAAATGTATCCCATTTGTTTACAATAAAAATTTAAAAAAAAATCAAAAAGGTAAATTGCTGATTAACCTAATACTGAGGTGAAGAGGAAGGAAAGTCAAGATTTAAAGATGGTCACTAAAGCCAGAACCGTAAGGGGAAACAGTAGGGAGGGAAAGGGACCTGTAAATTTTAATATGTGTTTGAGGTACCCCTGAGACATCTGAATGTAAATATCCAGCAGAAAGTTGGATAAATGTTTGTGAAGTATGAGGTCAGTTCTGAACTGGAGGTGTTATTTAGGAGCCAGGTAACTGCTTCTGTTTGCAGCTCAGTTAAAATATCTCACTTGCAAATGCTGTGCGAATTCAGTATCCTTAGTGGGAAAATGACATATGACTGGCTTATGATAACGTTCATATTTAGTTCTCTTGGGGTCTTATAAGACTGTTATTCTTTTCAATAACAAATTCTGAAAGAAACATCCATTGACAAAGAAAACAATAACTTTTTTAGGTACTCATGGGTATAGAGAGCCTGAAGATAGAATTACCATACAACCATCTTTATTTCTCTAAAACTTAATGCTAGATGAGGCCAATAATGCCTTTATTGACTACTTACATGGATGTTAATAGAATGAAGTGAGGTAAAGTAACTTGAAAAAGTAGAATGTCTCTTACTATTATTGAACACTTAAAAATGAACAAGAGGTTCCATGTTATGTTTTTGTCCTTGGTCTATAGCTAAAGAATATTATATTAAAGAAATTGAAATTTAGAGAAGAAATCTTCAGCAGCTCCCTTCAGATATAGAGGTCATGCTTTGCTAGGTGAGAAGTGTGTCCATGGAGAATCTCCATTTAGTCACAAGTGACACTGGATCTCATACTCCAAATATCGTCTGGTTTCCATAACATCAAAGCATTGAACTAATTCAGTTATTTGGGAAAAATGCCAGGAGCTAAAAGTGTTTGAAGGACAGGAAAAAAAATAATTAGGTAAGTTTCCAGACTTAAAATGAATAGTCATTATCACCAAGAATATGGAGAATGCAATCCTATGAAACAACACACCCTTTGTCATTAGAAATCTGGTAACATTATATTCTGTTGAAGTCACAGGAAATGAAGTTAACATCCCTAGATTCCACTCAGTCTCACTCTGAACATCATCATCCAACTTGTCACTCATGAAATGTCCTCACTTATCTAGAACCTGTAGACTTTCCAGAGTTCATAGTTGTTTATTTAGTTGATGCACTTATTTAACACAACTGGCCATCTGTGTGCCCTCTACAGGTTCTGTTTTGTGTTGGCTTCCATTTTACACTGTTCTGAAAGGGTATCACAGTGTGTCCTGCAGAACATACTCTGAGGAATGAGGATAGGGAGGACATTCATGAGTTCAAATAGAATTGGGAGGGAATGTCATGATGGGTTAATTTTATTGACTAATTTGACTGAGTAAAGGGATGCCCAGATAGTTTTGTGTGTGTGTGTGTGTGTGTGTGTGTGTGTGTGTCTTCAGATGAGATTAGAATTTGAGTCAGTGGACTGAGTAAAGAAATGCCTTCACCAATATGGGCAGGTATCATTCAATTCATTGAGGAGTAGGTATAACAAATAGATGGAAGAATAGCAAATTTGGTCTCTCTCTTCTTAAGCTAGGACATCCATCTTCTACTTTTAAGACATGAGAGATTCTGGTTCTTGGGACTTTGGACTACAGAACTTAGACCCACAGGGCCACCTGCCTGCGCCAGGTCTTAGGCCTTTGGCCTTAGACAGAGTATCACATCATCGGCTTTCCCAATTCACTAGACTCAGACTAAATTTGACCACTAGCTTTCCTGGCTCCGCAAATGCAAATGGCATATCACAGGACTTCTTATCCTCCACAGTCACATGAGTCAATTCCTATAATAAATCTCTTTATCTACTATCTATCTATCTATCTATCTATCTATTATTGATTCCCTTTCTTTTGGAGAACACTGACTAATACAATGTATTCTGCACTTCTGTTTTAAAGATTCAAAATGAGCATTAGCAGACAGAAGGCTCTACAGACATATAAACTGCTTAACCTTTTAAAACCAGTATTATGCTAATTTGATCACAGACACTTTCTCCTAGAAAAAAACTATTAATAGTCTCAGAAACTAGTGTCCTGTGAATCTACTCTGGGAAATAACCCCAGAGGATGGAAATAGTCGGAAACCTCATACTACATATTATAAATGGGAACTTGATGAATATTTTAATACAATTCTGTTTTAGCTTCCATATTCAGAAAACAGAGAAGTGACAGGAAATTTGAGTTTCAGTCCTGAATGTGTGACTTTGAGCATGTTATTTTACTTCTCTTTTCCTCCTCATGGCTAAGACACGGGTAATATTGTGACTACAATGAGTGAATGTGTATTGGAATACTCTGGGGAATAACAGATGTGATTTATCAAGTGATCACCCTGTGCCATTTTTGTGCCAAACACTTTAAAATATCACCTTTTAAATTCTTATTAATTCCCCAAAAACAGATATCAATATTAATGTAAATTCACATATATAAAAGCAGAGACTTAGTGGAATCCAGTCTATCAGATACAAACGAGCTGTAAAATGCATTAAGAGTTTAAATCCAGCCTATTATGTTCCACAACACAAAGTCTTAGCCACTCATAATTATTCAGGTTTAGTGACTCAGGGGAAAACCAACATTTATTTAGATATCCCACATATTTTGGCTTGAAAACACTCCCTGAAATAGCTTATCATCCAAACAGTTATTCTACTCCATTTATGGAGAGAAGAGCAAGATTTTGCCTTCGGAGCCTGATCACATTTGCCCTCCACCCTGTGTCCAGAGGGATCAGTGCTGAAAATAATGGGTGGTGATGCAATTAGCAGTAGCAGTGATGCTGTAGCTGAAAGTTGCTGCCATGCCCTGACATGCTATGAGCAGCATATCAATACTGATGCTGAAATTTATGAGAAAAACACATTGTTCAAAAAGACCTAATAACATATAAGCGGTTCATTATAAAGCTGAAAGTGTTTTTTATTCTCCCATGGTCACTGGGCAACAAGGACCTGCAAGTATTGTTTAGGCTTTTATTTCTCTATGCGATACCAAAGCCATGGTTGCAGATTTGTCATGGCAGTAGAAGTGGAGCTGGAAAGGGTGAGAGTATTGTTTTTCCACCCATCCAAACAGTATTTGCTGAATACCTACCAGTCCAAATTGTAGGGATGCTGCAGAAGAAGAACCAAGTCATGGGGTTTAAAAAGTTTGGTAGATAGGATTATTGTTTTACCAATAGGACTGTTATATCTGATTGAGCCCTGTTTATGCTCATTTGAACTTCTCATGATCCTGTGAGAAGAGTATATATTCTATGTGACCCTTTGACTTTGACCTTGATATTATGATATGCTTAGGTTAGTGAAATTTGGGCAGAAGCAACTGTCACATCTGAACAAAATATATAAGAGATATCCTTGTTTGGTTTTGCCCCCTCAACCTCCCCATCCCACCATCTGGCATTGTAACCTTTTGCCATGAGTTCGGAATATCCCAGCAAAGAATGTTTTTTCAACTTGAATACGTCAATAGAGGGAAGCCTTATTGAACCTAGTCATGCTTGTGAGAACCAAGAGCAGCCGTAGCCTACCCAAACACATCCTATGATTGCAGGCAAAAGAAGAGTGTTTACTGTTGCAGGCCCCTGAAATATTGGTGTTGTTTGTTGCTGCAACAAAACTAATTGATAAACATAATACTTTAAGATACAAACAAACAAATAAGATGTCAGATAGTAAACATTCCATTCAAAAAATTAAGCATGATAAGGTGAAAAGAATGAAAATTTGGAAGTGGAGTTTGTTATTTTTATTAAGGTAGTAGAATGCTTCTCATCCAGAGGCCTAAAGGAAGAGAGGCTCAGGAACAAGCAGATAATTGTCAGAAAAAAATTCCAAGCAGAAAGAATATCAAGGGCAAGGCAAAAGGTCTTTGGGGATTATCCATTTGTGGATTATCTGTAGCAAATATAGATGTGAAATTGTGTGAGAAGCCAGAGCAAGAAGGAATTATAGAATTGTAGGATTTTACTTCTAGAAAGAACTTGAAGGCCACCATCTAATATATTCATTTTGTAGGAAAGAAATTGAAGCAAAGAGAAATAAAAAGATTTGCCTAAAATCACAGAACTGGACCGAGCTTATTTCAGAACTCATATTTCCTGACTCAAACATAGCTAATTTTAAGGTAAATCCACTTTGAAATGATTGAATAGTTCAAAATATTTGATTAGCTAGACTCCTATCTCTGCCATCAAAATATATTCCTAGAGAATCAATATGTAAACTTAAATCATAGAAGCACTAGAAAATGTTAATTTTTAAAATAATCTTGCAATGGGAAGGCCTTTTAGATATGATAAAAAAATCACAAATCACAGAAAAAAGACTAATAAATTTGATGATATGCAAATCTTAAATTTATGTATCAAAAGAAAGTTTAGAAAAATCAGTAAAACAAGATATAGGGGAAAATATTTGCAACTCATTTGACAGAAAAAAAAGGATAGTTTCATTAATTGTGAAAAATCCTTTAAAAGAAGATAAAAATAAACCCCTCAGCATAGAGTCCTTGCAGATGAGAGTCTGGTGCTCAGATCACTTCACACATTGTTGGTGGGAGGAACAAGTAGCAGAATCATTCTGAAGAAAAACTTTGGAAATCTTCATAAAAATAAAAAATACACATTCTTGTGACCCACCAACTGCACATATAAGAATACAAACTTGAATATTCATTCTTTCAGTAAATATTTATTGAGTATCAACTATGTGACTGGTTCTGTCTTAAGAAATGAGGACAAGTGATGAGCTGAGACATGTACAAAGTATAAGGGAATCATCAGGACTGGTCTGATAATGTTATAGGACATATCAGTTGTAAAAATTAGGAAACCTAACTTCAGTTATGGTTTATAACCGAATTAATGGTACAACTTTGTACCTCAATATTTCTTTCAATTTAGAGGATTTGAACAGATTATAAATGCAAGGTCTTATTTGTCTCTAGAATCTTTATGACTTTAAAATCCTAGTTCTCCAAAGTTTCAAGTAGAATCCACATTGAGTAAAAAGAAAAACAGATGCTCTGGGTCTTATTTCAGCCTCGAAAGTCTCAGAATCACTGGGTCACCACCACTTAAAAATGGGTCACTTTCTCCATCCTTTCAAATCTATTGAACTTGGTAGTAAATGATTTATAACATCATTTATAGTAAAAAAAAAAAAAAAAAAAAAAAAGAACAGAGATACATGAACAAGTGCAAAAATTACATCCATTTAAAAATAACCAGAATATTCTATTTGCTGCTAAGGTCTACTTCATCTAACTTAGCAATTGCCAAAAAAGAGTCAGTGCCCCTCTGTGGGGAGGGTTATTTCTGTGGAAACCTTTCAGAAGTGCTGTTCTAATCACATTCCTAGTTAATGGCATAGAGTTTTAGGTTGATTTTATTAGGTCTCATTTTTAAAGTTGATTCTGGCTACTGTTGCCCCTGAGTTTTAGTTCAAGAAGAGCAACTGTTCACAGTATAACCTTTATTCCAAATTGTTCCTGTTCATGGAACAATACACATCTAGCCATTTGGCCAGCAGATGTCACTATGTTTAGCTACTTGCCTCTCTCATTATGGTAGTCCTGGGAGTCCCGGGTTTAGACTCTCATCAAAGGCCAAGACCCACTGTGCCCCGTGGCCCACTCCTGTAATCCCAATGGCTTGGGAGGCCAAGGCAGGAGGATTGTGTGTTCAAAGTCAGCCTCGTCAACTTGGTGAGACCCTGAGCAACTTAGCAAGACCCAGTCCCTAAAAAATATATATAAAAGGGCTGGAGATATACAAGTGATAGTTTCATGTGCATTTATTTTTCATTTCTGTTTTATAGACAAATTTCTCCCTTTGGTTGCTAAGCCATATCTCCAGAGATTAAACTTCACAGCTCCATTAATTATGATTTATAAATCATCTTCATTTATAAATCATCTTTGACTCTAAAATTTCCTGAGTATTCCAGTAGAGACATGGTCAAGGAAATTAAACAGTAAGACAGTTGTTCTTTCAGTTGGTAGCTATAAAATTTTACTACTATTTTTGAGATTTTAAAAGTACTTTCTCAAAACCCTTATTTTCTCATGAACATCAAAACTTTAAGAATTCTATCGATCTTTTTGAAATAAAGGTTTGTACATTTGAAACATGAAAAGAAAGGCAAGTTGTATTTTGCTATTAAAATTTTAAAGTCTCACATTATAAAACGAAGTGCAGAGAGAAAAAATTTACAAATAAATGTACAATTGAATAAATTATTGTGAAGGGTCTGTGATTTTATGTGAAGCAATTACTCTGGCATTGTTTCAGAGACACTGGAAGAAGGACAAAGAACTATTACTCAGGTACAGCAGGCAACACAACCTCCAAGTTCATGTTGAGTTCCTTTCATCAAAATCCCACAGGGGCACCATGGGGTGGCCTAGGTGGATGCTGAACACAGAGGCTCAACCTTAATCGGCTTGACTCTCCTTTGCTCTGGAGAGACACATGGCCTTTGTTGTGTTGCACAGCAAACAAACCTGCCCCTGCCCCCTTGGAAGATGTCCTTCTGCTCATTCTTAAAAAGATAAGAGCAAAATCTAGGTAGTGCCTCTGTTTATGAGACATGCATACATGTGAGAGATTCAGGGAGCAATATTTCCACACAATTATTATAGAACAATCACTGCTTAAGCACCACCCAGATCAAGAGAACAGGGCTGCAGGGCTGCCTCCTAAGCATAATCTGCTCTCACTACGAGTAAGCCTTGCTTCTGCCATATTTGTTCTCTTGCTTATCTTTATTGTATTATAAAAGTAAAAAGAAGATCCAGAAGTATAAGAATTATAAAGACAAAGGGGTTTTTGTTTGCAAATTTTGCTTACCTTACCAAATTTAAAAAACAAAAGCAACATGGAGTATTTAAAGGAAAAGAACCCAAATTACTAGTTTCCAAATGTACACTTAGTCTCTTCAAGATGGAAAATAGCAATTTTCTTATAGGACATGAATCAATCTTTTTAAAATCAGAGATATTGTCAGGGAGTGAGTAACTTTACAGAAAATAACTTGGCTGACTAGACAGCAACTGGGGGTAGTGAACAGGAAACTCAGGATGAATAGTATTTTTCTTCTGCTTGATCTGGAACAAAAAATGCAGATTATTTTACATAATAAAGACAAAGTAAAATGCTCAGGTTTCTCTCACAGTCCTGCTTATGGACGAATTCCACTCAGGATATTTTTTATTTTTGTTTTAAAGGTGTTTAAGTATTCAGAATCATTATTCTAATATTTTAATTATTTGGTCAATATTACCTAGATAGATGAACAAAAGGTAGCAATACATGAAAACCTTCTTATTATATGCTTTCCAAAACTACAGCCATATGGTATGAAGGCTTGAGAGTTAACTTCTTTGTGGGAGCTTGGCAAAACCCCTAGGATCATGATTTTGATCACTCATGCTTTAGACATATTTCAATGGCCCTAGAAGTCCCAGATTTCCCTTCTTCTCTTCCCAGAGTCTGTACACAGTACCTAAAATTGTGGTGGTATTCTCAAATTTGTCATTGTCCCA
Organism: Sciurus carolinensis; assembly: GCF_902686445.1. Lineage (NCBI taxonomy): Eukaryota > Metazoa > Chordata > Mammalia > Rodentia > Sciuridae > Sciurus > Sciurus carolinensis. Next base: position 75,365,279 of record NC_062219.1, on the reverse strand, counting down.
AGCCATGGAATGATAACAACTGCTGCTTGTGAAACAGCTTCTATGAGCAAAATAGCTTCCAGGCTGGGTTCCTGGAAGGACTGTACGATTGTCACATACAAAGGTTATTTATTTGTTCTTCAATAATGAGATTTCAAAGTTAATCAAATGGAATTTGTCTTTATGATATTTCTGGAATGATCATGTTATAATTTTGAAGTTATCTAAAATTTTAAATTTCTGCAAGTAAATACATGGTCATGAAAAGTAAAGAAAAAATTCAGTGGAGTCATTTTAAAATATTTAACCATTGTTCTAAATAGTTTTGTATATGAAGAAAATAATTATATATTATTCTTTATCTAATAATATTGCTTGGCAATTCATTAGCTTACACGTTAAAAGTAATTGGATATTTTTCTTAATTTTGAGAATTCAGTTCAAATGAGATAGCATTTTTAAATTATGTTATTCCAGATTGTCCAATTCTAGCATGTTTATATTAGGAAATAGATTTCAAATGGGAAAAATAGGATTTTCCTATATGTCCACACTATAGTTTGAATGTTCTCTCTAAAACTCATGTTGAAATTCAGTTTGCACTATGACAGTATTCAGAGGTGGGACCTTTAAGAGAGGATTAGGACATTAAGGTTTTGCCTGTGAAAATGGATTAATAATATTATCACAGGAATGAATTATCCAGAAAGTGGATTTATTGTAAGTTGGACCCCAGACCCCTCTTACCCACCTCTGTGTTCTACCATGTTCTGAGGCAGCAAGAAGGCTCTCACCAGATGTCAGTGCCTTCTAAAACTGTGAGACATAAATTTCCTTTCTTTATGAATTACCCAGTCTGTGGTATTTTGTTATAACAACAGAAAATGAACTAAGAACCCAATAAAAGTTATTTTGAAAAGTAAGTTAACAACAGTACTTTGGGATTAGTGGAGTTATGAGTTTTTAATCCTGTTGTGCTCATATAGAATTAAACAGCCTACTTCCACAGAGTCTTCTGCTTCAAGAATAAAAGTATCCTGGAAATTTGTCTGGGAGATTTCTATAATGCTAGCTTATACTAAGAATCCTGCACCCAGGAATTTATATTCCCTTTCATATCATTAGTCAAAAGTACTTACAAGAGTCACTTGCTGAGTTGCTTTTGATGTTTACTCCAGAAAACTCTTTCTGATACCAGACTTGTAACTGGGGACTTGAGGTACCTGTGAGTAAAATGTAACATTAGTCTGTTTGTGATGGAAAACGGCATGATGGATAAAAATTAAAATGTAACGTTTCATTCAGATGTACCTCAATTCCCCAACTATAAGTCTGGTATCAGAATTATTAATAACCCTGCCGTATTATTAATAAAGGCAGAGTGGTTCTTGTTAATTTGCTTGAATACCATTATTATCAGAATACAGGAAAATGGAGTCATCTCCACAGTTATATCTATAGGTTCAGTCATTAATTATTCTGAAAATAAAAATGTATTATGTAGAGTGAGGACACTACAGATCTCTGAGACTTTTTAATTCATTCCCTAAGAATAGAATGAAAGCAGGTTATGATTGGTACCAATTGACAAGAATACTTTAAACCTAGAGAAAATATTTTTTTAAAAAATGATAAATTTATATACTGTTATTTTGATAGTCTTTGTAAATATCCATGATTGTGCTTTATTCATCCTGAAAACTATTCTGGTAATATAAGGAATTTTTAACTGGGCAAATGCATAGACAGCAAGATGAATTTTGCTGTTAGGAACATTCTGTACACTCAAAAATCAATTTCTTATTTTAACAGAAAGAAAACTAAATTCTGATTTTACTCTTTTTATATCTCCCTACATATCATTTTCTGATTAAAGATTTCACATATCTTTATTCCATCTTATACATAAACCTATCAAGATTGAGTGAAATTTGTTAGCATTTTAAAACATCCATTGCTTCTTTCAGATTTATTATTTGTGAGTATAAATGAAGGATAATAAAGCTTACTTTCCCCCAGACCTTCTATGATTTGCTGTATACTTTCTTTATCATATTCTTTCCCATTCTGGCATGATCAAACAATTGTAAGGTAAAAGTATATTCTTTGTTTTTCTTGGTACCATCTAATTGCATGTCTCTAAATAAGATGGCTTGGTTTTACCAGTTTTAGAATTCACACATGTGGACTTATACATGTTCTTGTCTCTGGTACTTTTACTAACAAGGAGTTTATAAGATTCATACATGTCATCATTAATACCCCAAGTTCATTCACTGTCATTATACAGGTTGAATATCCCTTTTATGGGGCCAGAAGAGTTCTATATTTTGCATTTTTTTCAGATTTTGGAATATAATATAATATAATGAGATACCTGGGGACCCAAATCTAAACACAAAATTCAGATATGTCCCATACATACTTTATGAACACAGCATGAAGGTACTTGTATACAATACTTTTAGCATGCTTGCCTTTTGACTCCTACCTACCACACAAGGTCAGGTGTAAAATTTTTGATTATGGTCTCATGTTAGTAATCAGAAAGTTTCAGATTTTGGAGCATTTCAGAATTGGGATATTTGGATTAGGTATGCTCAGCCTGTATTGATTGTGTGGTTGTACGAAAATTTTCTCCATCCTATTGTTGATGAATATTTAGGCCATTTTCAGTTTCTAACCTTTAGAAGCAATACTATTATAAACTTTCTTGGAAAAATATATCTTAAAACATACATGCCCAAGCTCCTCCAGGTAATGCACCTAGAAGTGGAATTACATGGCCATAAATATGCATGTCTTCAACTTACTGGATCAGGCTAAACTATTTTTGCAAAGTGGCCATACCATTTAACTTCTACCAGCAGTGTACAACAGTTCCTGTTACTCCATACTCTGATCAATGCTTACTATTGTAAGACCTCAATTTGAATTTAAAAAGGCAGTAGTATTGGTTTTATCTATTGTTATGACCATAGTCCTAATGAACAGTGGGGCTGTTTGACACTTAACCTAAGATTATTCGTCCTTCATTGGAAAACATACATTCTCCCTTCCCTCCTCCCTAACTCCTCTGCAACCCTGATTTCTATCTCCTACCACCCTGGGGCATGCCTTGTCTTGATCCTCCTTCTTAATTCCCTGCACTCCTCACCCCCATTTCCTTACCTCTTTTCCCAGTAGAAGTTTCCTACTGTTTTTGGAAACTTCTCTTAATTGAACATTCTTTTTCAGTTGACTTCTTTCCCTGTCTCCATCTCTTTTCAGAAGTTACTTTTTTAATTGTACTAATTATAGTTTTTGTTCTCTTAATTTCAAGGTAAGTGGAGTTCAATTCATATCCCCAGAATATCTCCGTATTGGACATTCCAATAATGGTGTCACTCATGTTCACTACTATTCTAAGGACAATAGTCTCTACCAGAAGTCCCTTGAACTATTGTATTTTTTTAAATTATGTGACTCATATTATCCCTCCTCCGTTCATAACTCATTGAATCAAGTATGGTAATTGGCCGAAGATCAATCAATCCATAAATGGACGTAACTCAGGACATGGCCTGGTTCTATAAGAAAAGAAAAGCTGGCGACACACAAAAGTCAACTTAAAATGGATTAAAGACTTAAATGTAAGGCTTATAATTATAAAAGTACTGGGAGAAAACAGGGGTAAAGTTCCATGTCATTACTTAGGGCAAGGATGAT